>NC_057806.1:258792051-259131336 GCF_018294505.1 Triticum aestivum | reverse complement strand
GCCTCTCATTCTTTTATATCTGAAAATTATGCTCGTTTGCATAACGTTGCATTCTGTGACTTGCCATCCTCTATGGTAATTCAAACTCCGGGATCCAAATGGCAAACTTCTAGAGTAAGCCATGGAAATGAAATCCAAGTCGATAGACTTGTTTTTCTCGCATCTTTGATAGCCCTTAAATCTTCAGATATTAATATCATTTTGGGTATGGACTGGATGTCAGCTCATCAAGCCAAAATTGATTGCTTCTCTAGGACTGTTCAACTCACCCATCCTTCGGGAAAGATAGTCAATGTCTTGACCCGAATAGCCAAGCGACAATTATATTCTCTTAACGCCAGCCCCTTGCCAGACCTTGAGGACGTGCCGGTAGTCTGTGACTTCCCGGATGTCTTTCCAGAGGAATTGCCAGGTGTTCCACCTGACAGGGATGTTGAGTTCGTAATAGACCTCATTCCAGGAACCGTTCCGATTGCTAGAAGACCCTACAAGATGGCACCCCTAGAACTAGCCGAGCTTAAGAAACAACTCGATGAGTCCTTGAAGAAGGGTTTCATCCGACCTAGTTCATCCCCGTGGGCTTGCCCCGTCCTATTCGTTAAGAAAAAGGATGGTACGGATCGGATGGTTGTAGATTACCGACCTGTCAATTTGGTCACAATCAAGAACAAATATCCACTTCCCAGGATCAACGATCTGTATGATCAGCTCGCTGGATCCTCAATCTTCTCCAAGATGGATTTGAGGTTGGGATACCATCAAATCAAAATCAGAAACGGGGACATTCCTAAAACGGCCTTTGTTACTCGTTATGGCCAATACGAGTACACCGTCATGTCCTTCGGATTAACCAACGCTCCAGCCACTTTTTCTCGGTTAATGAACTCAATCTTCATGGAGTATTTGGATAAATTCGTCGTAGTTTATCTCGATGATATACTCATCTACTCCAAGAACGAGGAAGAACATGCCGAACATTTAAAGCTAGTGTTGAAGAAACTTCGAGAGCATCGCCTTTATGCCAAATTTTCAAAATGTGAATTCTGGTTGTCAGAAGTGACCTATCTGGGTCATGTAATATCTGGTAAAGGTATTGCTGTTAACCCTGAGTGAGTTCAAGCCGTCCTTGATTGGACTCCACCCGAATCGGTCAAGCAAGTTCGGAGTTTTCTAGGCTTAGCGAGCTATTGCCGTCGCTTTGTCGAGAACTTCTCCAAAGTTGCTAAACCTCTAACCGAACTCCTCAAGAAAGATAAAAAGTTCGAATGGACTCCACAATGTGAGCACAGCTTTCAGGAACTGAAAAGACGCCTGACCTCTGCTCCCGTGCTGGTACCGCCAGACTTCTCCAAGGACTTTGTTATCTACTGCGACGCCTCGCGACAAGGACTAGGTTGCATTCTCATGCAAGATCGACACGTAATTGCTTACGCTTCACGGCAATTGCACCCACATGAGGAGAATTATCCTACTCATGATCTAGAGCTTGCAGCCGTAGTCTATGCACTTAAGACCTGGCGACATTACCTCCTCGGTAATCATTGCGAAATATTCACTGATCACCAAAGTCTGAAGTACATTTTCACCCAACCGGATCTGAATCTCAGGCAAAGACGTTGGGTTGAATTGATTACAGACTTCGATTTAGGAATAACCTACACCCCAGGGAAAGCCAACGTCATGGCTGATGCGCTAAGTCGTAAATCTTATTGTAACAACCTGATGTTACAACAAAGTCAACCGCTTCTCCATGAGGAATTTCGGAAGCTTAACCTTCACATTGTTCCTCAAGGTTTTCTTTCCACCTTGGTAGCAAAACCTACTCTTACGGATCAAATCATCGCTGCCCAAAAGCGAGATAAGGGAATATCTAAAATCAAAGAGAACATTGCTAGCGGAGGTGCTAGCTGTTTCTCCACAAATGATCATGGTGTTGTGTACTTCGAGAACCGTCTAGTGGTTCCCAAGAACCAGCATCTACGGCAGCTGATCCTTAAGGAGGCTCATGAATCTCCTCTCACCATTCATCTCGGTAGTACTAAGATGTATCAGGACCTACGCCAGAGGTTCTGGTGGACTAGGATGAAAAGAGAAATTGCTCAGTATATTGCTAATTGCGACGTCTGTCGTCGTGTAAAAGCAGAGCATCAACGGCCTGCTGGCACCCTTCAACCCTTAGCTATTCCTGAATGGAAATGGGATAAAATTAGTATGGATTTTATTACCGGTTTTCCCAGGACCAAGAGAGGGAATAATGCTATTTTCGTCGTGGTCGATCGTCTTTCCAAAGTAGCTCATTTCTTACCAGTTCGTGAGAGTATAACCGCTAGTCAACTGGCAGACTTGTACATCTCCCGAATAGTGTCTCTCCATGGTGTTCGTTTGGAAATTAACTCGGATCGAGGAAGTCTTTTCACCTCTCGATTTTGGGAAAGTTTCCAAAATGCTATGGGAACCCGTCTCTCCTTTAGCACCGCTTTCCACCCTCAGTCGAGTGGTCAAGTGGAACGCGTCAATCAGATTCTAGAAGACATGCTCCGAGCCTCTGTTATCTCCTTCGGAATGGACTGGGAGAAGTGTCTTCCATTTGCCGAATTCGCTTACAACAACAGCTATCAATCTAGCTTGGGTAAAGCCCCTTTTGAAGTTCTCTATGGACGACGATGTCGAACACCCCTTAACTGGTCAGAGACCGGGGAAAGACAATTCTTTGGCCCGGACATGATTCAGGAAGCAGAAGATCAAGTTCGTATCGTTCGTGAAAAGTTGAAAACAGCCCAATCTCGTCAAAAGAGTCAATATGACCGAAAACATAGGGCTATGACTTTCGAGGTTGACGAGAAGGCTTACCTTCGGGTCACCCCTCTGAAGGGAACCCATCGTTTCGGTATCAAAGGCAAATTGGATCCTCGTTACATTGGACCTTTTCGCATTCTTGCCAAACGAGGAGAAGTTGCCTACCAGTTGGAACTACCTCCGCATCTCTCCAGAGTTCACGATGTCTTCCACGTTTCTCAACTCAGGCGTTGCTTCTCGGATCCTATCCGTGAAGTGGACCACGAAACGCTTGATCTCCAAGATGATCTTACATATCGAGAGTACCCCATTCGTATCCTCGATCAAGCCGAACGTACCACGCGACGTCATAATATCAAGTTTCTCAAGGTTCAATGGTCGCATCATTCTGAGGATGAAGCAACTTGGGAAAGGGAGGATCGTCTTCGACTCGAGTATCCCGCCTTCTTCCCGGAGGAACCCAAATCTCGGGACGAGATTCTTTTGAGTGGGGTGAGTTGTCACACCCTAGCTAGTCATGCATTAGAGTGTTGCATCATGTTTACTCATTCATCAGAAACTTGAAATGGGGATGACAGAACCCCCAGTCCCCTCTGAAACCAACTAGGGTTACTAAAATAATTTTTCAATGAACCTGAAATGCCCTTCTAAAATGCCCATCATTTTTGTCTTGGTTCAGAACCTCTGCCAAAAATGGTGCACATTTTCCTAGGCCATCCTAGGGTTTTTGAATTAAATCATAGATATTTGAATTTGGGCATTTAAAATTATATAAAATATTTAAATGCTCAAATATCTCCAAACTAAAATGTTTCATGTTGGAAATAATCCAACTATGGACCAGGAGTAGTTTGGTGATTTTTGGAGTTGCCTAGGTATTTTATTTAATTCAACAAAGTTGCAGATATATTAAATAAAACAGAAAACAGAAAAATAAATAAAAGGAGTAGACTTACCTGGACCTACCTGCCCAGCCCAGCCGGCCCAGCACTGTGCTGGCCCGTGCCAGCCAGCTGCTTCCCCTTGCCAGAGCAGGCAGGGAGGTGAGCATGGCGCGCCCGAGCTCGCCACGCACCACCCAGCCTCTCTGCATCGCCCTGGTCGCCGTTGCGCCGCGTGGATCGTCTTCTGGTCGTCGCCCCGACCTCGCCGACACCCCATTCACTCTCCCCCGGCTCTCCCTCGCTCTCTTCCCCGCCCGACCGAACACCACCGTCGCCGCCGTTCGCCATAGCCACCGTCTCCGACCACCCCTCGCTCCCCCGACTAGCTCAGAAGCTCCACCACAACTCCCTCTTCCTCCCCACCGCTCCACAGCTCCCCGGAAGCCCTGCATCGCCGCCACGTCGCCGTTCCCCTCTTCGGACTCCGACCACCGTCGCCGTCAAATTCGTCGTCTCCGGCGCGTCCCCGAGCCCGCTTCGACGCCCACTGCAACCGCGGTGAGCCCCCGGAGCGTTTCCCCCTTCTTCCCTGGTCTCTCCCGACCTCTAGGCCCTAGCTCCACCTCGACCGAGAGCTCCACGCCGCCGGCGATGTCGCCGTCGTGGCCACGGTCGCCGTAGCGCCCAACCGAGCACACCATCGTGCTCCACACATCACCAGGAGCACGTAGAACGCACCAACGCCTCCCCAAACCCCCTGCAACACTGATCCCGACCGCACCCGAACTCCGGCCGCCGCAGCCGAGCTCGCCGCCGTCAACTCCGGCCACCCCGAGCCCAACCACCACCACCAGTAGACGCGGCTCAACCTCAGCAACACGTAGATGCCTTCCGCCATCCATTTGGTCGCCGGAATGGCAAAAAGAACTCTCGCCGCCGTCTCGGATCTCGCCGGCGTCATGTCGCCGGTGGGGTTTGACTTGACCGACCTGGGGTTTGACCCCCCAGGGTCACTGACGCGTGGGCCCTGTCGGCCAGATGATTAGGTTAGCGCTAACTACTGTTAGTCAACCCCCCTGACACTGACAGTGGGCCCCAGCGCCACTAATTAGTAATTAGAATTAATTTAAATCTGTTTAACCCCCCCTGTCACTGACGTGTGGCCCCCACACGTCAGGTTTGACTTCAGCCAGCCGCAGTTGACCTGCTGACGTCACACTGACGTCAGGCTGACGCAGTAATTGAATTTCTGGATTTAAATTAAATCAGGAAATTCCAGAATATTAATTAAACTTCAAAAATTCATAACTTTTATTCTGTAACTCCAAATTGGACAAATTATATATGAAAAATGATCAGAAAAATCCAATCTATCCATCTGTACCATTTCCATGCATGATCAAACAAGTTAAGTTGATGTTTTAATCAGAACAAGAAAAGGCACTTTAAAAGGCCATATTTGAATTTGAAATTTGAATCCTTGATTCAAATTTGTTCAAACCCTTCTGGTTTTAGTTGCATTAGCCCAACACACTCATATTGCCATGTTTCATGCATGCATCATATTGTTGCATATTGTTTGGTGATGTTTGTGTATCGATGTCCTTTGCGACAGGATCTGTCCCCGAGGAGTACCGTGATCACCCTAACGAAGAACCATATCAGTGCATCGAACCATCAGGCAAGCAACCAACCATTTGATCATATCGATACAATCCCATGTTCCCGCTCCTGCTCTCTTCTACTGCATTAAGACAACGCGATTCAAACTGCTGTGTGTTACGGTAGTTGAACCCATTTCCTCTGCATGACCTGTCATTGCCACAGTAACTAGATGAAACCCACTAGCATGTGTAGGAGTTGATTGAGCCATATGTATGTGTTGTTCCTACCTTGCTATGCCTGCTATGCTTAGAGTCGTGTCAGGTCTGGTTCATCTGGGTGATGGGCTAGAGTGAAATGATTATGTCGGTAATGAGAGTGGTGTGGTGAACACGATTTGGTAAAGGTATCGATGAGAGGCCATGTAGGAGTACATGGTGGGTTGTTTCATTGAAGCCGACCTTAAGCACTGAGATCTGTATGTGTGATTTAAGAATCAGCTACTACCATGCATTGGGCCCGAAACCAATGGACCCTCTCGACTTCTTATTCACCCTAGTTCTCCGTCCAGGAGTTGCAAGTAGTTTCTGGTGTTTGTAGCCTACTGGAGGCCGTGGACAGCGCTGACCGTAAGGGTGGGCTGTGATGCGGTAGGTACGTGGCACGGTGTACCGAATACCCGTTAGGTATCTCGGGAACCCTGTTCACATCGTTCGGGGCCGTATGGGAAACCTCGGCCGGACTCCCTGCGGATGGAACCTGAATAGGCGATAAACCTGGACTGGAGGCTTAGGTGATTAGGTAGGTCGTGGCCGACACCCACGTTGGGCTTCCGCTTGAAGGTTGCCGAGTACATGTCGTGTAAGCGACGGTAAGAGGTGAGAGCGTGTATGAAGAAGTACACCCCTGCAGGGTTATCATGATCTATTCGAATAGCCGCGTCCGCGGTAAAGGACTACTTGGTTGCCTATACAGTTCATAGACAAGTAAATGGAAACTGTTAAAAGCCTCAAGATAAGTGTGAGTGCTGAGGATGGCTCTTCCGTAGGAAGACGGAGGTGGATCCTCGGTAGTGTATTGAAGTGGTGAGTAGTGGACTCGTGTGCGCAAAACTATTTCAAGTTGAAGTATCGTAGGATAGTCTAGCCAAGAGTCAAAGCTGGCTTGCTGCAATAACTCCACCGACCCTTCTTGATACTATGCATGTATGTAGGATCTGATGTAAGTCTTGCTGAGTACCTTTGTACTCATGTTGCTATAATCTACATTTTTACAGAAGACGCTGCAACCCCTTCTGATGGGTTCTATGTAGACGTTGACATCAACGAGTAGGCTAAAGACCCAGGTGGTGACCCTGAGCTTGTGATGGACCACGTAGTATAGTTAGGCTTCCAAGCCTCTTTTATTTTACTAGTTGTCTGTACCCAGACAAAGCACTTCCGCTGTTGGCTTGTATGACTGTATGACTTGTATGTTGGGTCGTGAGATCCGTACCTTTGTGTATGATATGTATGGCTCCCTGAGCCTTAAATAAAGTACTTGTGTCATAGAGTCATGTTGTGATGCTTCGTTGTATTTGCACATATCGAGCATATTGTGTGTATGATTGAAATGCTTGGTATGTGTGGGATCTGACTATCTAGTTGTTTATCTTTAGTAGCCTCTCTTACCGGGAAATGTCTCCTAGTGTTACCGCTGAGCCATGGTAGCTTGCTACTGCTCTGGAACACTTAGGCTGGCCGGCATGTGTCCTTCTTCGTTCCTGTGTCTGTCCCTTCGGGGAAATGTCACGCTTGGAGTACCGGAGTCCTGTTAGCCCGCTACAGCCCGGTTTACCGGAGTCCTGCTAGCCCAGTGCTACAGCCCGGACCCACTTGCTGATGACCGACACGTTCGAAGCTGGGTCATGGATGCCTGTCCCTGTAAGTCTGTGCCACTTTGGGTTTACGACTAGTCATGTCAGCCCGGGCTCTTTATCATATGGATGCTAGCGACACTATCATATACGTGAGCCAAAAGGCGCAAACGGTCCCGGGCAAAGGTAAGGCGACACCCGTGGGAACACCGTGCGTGAGGCCGCAAAGTGATATGAAGTGTTACCGGCTAGATCGATGTGACATCGAGTCGGGGTCCTGCTTGGTATGTGTGGGATCTGACTATCTAGTTGTTTATCTTTAGTAGCCTCTCTTACCGGGAAATGTCTCCTAGTGTTACCGCTGAGCCATGGTAGCTTGCTACTGCTCTGGAACACTTAGGCTGGCCGGCATGTGTCCTTCTTCGTTCCTGTGTCTGTCCCTTCGGGGAAATGTCACGCTTTGAGTACCGGAGTCCTGTTAGCCCGCTACAGCCCGGTTTACCGGAGTCCTGCTAGCCCAGTGCTACAGCCCGGACCCACTTGCTGATGACCGACACGTTCGAAGCTGGGTCATGGATGCCTGTCCCTGTAAGTCTGTGCCACTTTGGGTTTACGACTAGTCATGTCAGCCCGGGCTCTTTATCATATGGATGCTAGCGACACTATCATATACGTGAGCCAAAAGGCGCAAACGGTCCCGGGCAAAGGTAAGGCGACACCCGTGGGAATACCGTGCGTGAGGCCGCAAAGTGATATGAAGTGTTACCGGCTAGATCGATGTGACATCGAGTCGGGGTCCTGACACGGGTCTACCTCCACTATGAGGCATCGAGCACCGCATCGACCTCATCCCCGGAGCACCTCTTCCAAACAAAGCTCCCTATCGCGCCAACCCCGAAGAAACCAAAGAAATACAAAGGCAAGTCAAATATCTCATAGACCATGGACATATGCATGAAAGTTTGAGTCCTTGTGCCGTTCTGGTCATTCTTGTGTCAAAAAGAGACGGTAGCTTTCGCATGTGTTCCGATTGTAGACCTATCAATGCTATCACCGTTCGCTATATGTTGGGGATATGACTATCAGATATGACCCGCCCAGGAGGGGCCGGGTCATCCCTATGGCGGTTCATCTAAATAGAGCCCAAGAGGATATTAACGATGGCGGTTCATAGACAGGCTTAGTAAAAGGCCTAAACCTAAAGGCGGCTCAAGGCCCATGAAGTGTAAACTGCCATGTTGTCGGGTGGTAGGTGCGACATATGCCAACGGATGGCTTATCATTGTGGGAGCCAATAAGACGTCGCCGGTGCCAGGAAGCGGGATGAGGCGAAGACATGCACGCCGGCGAATCTTACCCAGCTTCGGGGCTCTCCTTGGAGATAACACCCCTACTGCTGTTCTGCGGGGTCTCTGCATGATCACTAGATGAACAAGTAGCTACACGATGCTCCGTGAGCTGTTTGGCGAGAGGAGGAAGAAGGGCACTGCTCGCTCTCTTCTCCTCCCTATGTGGTGTCTAAAACTAGCAGGGATCCCCCCTTTGCATGGGTGTCCCGGGGGGTTTATATAGGCCTACCCCCCGGGGATACAATGGTAATCCGGCTGGGCTGGGGCCCAGCCGTCTGTGTCTACACTCGCCGGCTTCTGCGCCGGCTACTGGGGCCCGCCGGCTACCGGCTCCTTGGTCGACAGGCAGGCCCCACTGTCCAGGGTCTTGTCGGTGGCTGGTTACTGTTGCTCAATCCTGGTGACAAGGGCTTCGCCGAGGTGGGCGTGGCTACAGTGCCGCCGTCTGGCGGGTGATCGCTGTAGCCTCACCGCGTCTTGTCTCCTTAATGGGGCGTCTCCTTTGAGGGAGGTGGCAAGCCGGCTGTGGGGAGCCGGCTCTGTCTTGGGCCAACTGGGGGAGGCCTGGCCGCCTTCGGGTGTCTCTCTGCCCGAAGGGGCCCACCGCCCATGGGCCGCGCTGGCAGCCCGTCATGGATGACATCAGGGTCAACGTGGCAAAAGTGCCGCGCCGGACGGGTCATGGCCACCCATACGGCGCACTGTGCCAGGCGTGCTCCGGGATTCGGGGGTGGCATGCTTTACTGTAGCCACGCCCCATCACATCGCAGTTATGTGGATGCAGACTTCGAGGGTATGATCTTGACCGCTTTGTGGGAGCCGGCTTCTTGGAGTCGGCCTTCTCGTGGCCGGCTTCTCGGAGCCGGCCCTCCCGCGGCTTTCTTCATGAGGGCTAAAGTCGGGTTTCCTTCCGATAGCCGGCCTGGGAGACAACCGGCAAGGGGAAGGCGGCCCCATGTCTTGGATTCTTGAGGGCCGGATTGGCTCGTAATTTTTTCAGAAGGGCCAGGGGGAGCCGGCTAGGCTACCCATGGTTATTTACTCTGATAGTAGTCCCCGAAGTTGATCGAGCTTCAAGGCTGACAAAAGGACGAAAGGACGAAAAGCTCGGTCAGCTTCCTATCCTGAGGGGCCGGCTATGCTTGTCTGCGTCGTCTTCGGGAAGCCCCGTTTCTCATTGGCGGGAACGCGGGTTGGCCTGCGAGCTGACCGCACACCATCCCGCGGGCCACGTGTCAAGGAGATCCTGCCAGTGCACGCGCGCGACGGGACACCGTCGCAGGCCCGGGCCCGCCACTCCTAGGCCTCGGCTCGAGCGCGGATCTTCTGCAGCCCATGCGGACCGCTTGCCTTCCCGTGGCGGTTTCATTACGCCATCAGGGCGCAATAATCGCGGGACGTGGGGGAGTGGGCACAGTTGATCCCCACATTCCCCGATGCCACGCCCCCTCGGCTCCGCCGCGCGGGTCTATAAGTAAGGGGAGGAGGGGGAGCGGCAGAGGCTCGCACACTCTCCCTCGCTCCGCCCCTTCTCGCCTTCCTTCCTCTTCTTTCCACCGCCGCAGCAACCCACGTTCCCCCATGCCACGCCCTCTCAGGTCCTTTGGTCCCGCTGTAGCGGGGTCGTGCGCGCCTCCACCGTCGCATCGTCTCGCTCCTCGCCGCGTCGCTCCCATGACGCTGTCGAGCTCGTGGGACGGCTCGAACGTCCACGAGGACCACATCGAGTTCCTCCGCCGGACGCGGCGCCTGCCGGGAGAGAACTTCGTGCGGGTTCGTCAAGCGCCAGCGAGGGAGATTTCGCCGGCATCAGAGGAGGGCGAGCGGGTGATCTTCTGCTCGCACTGCCTGCGCGACTTCGGCCTCCCGGCGAGCGGATTCCTTCGATCCTTCCTTGAATTCTACCACCTCCAGCCGCATCACCTCACGCCCAACGCGGTGATGCTGTTGTCGGCTTTCGTCACCCTGTGCGAGGGCTTTCTTGGGGTTCTCCCCACGCTCGAGCTCTGAGGGGAATTCTTCCAGAGCAAGCTCGGCACCATCGTCGCGGGCGTGCCCGCCCCCTGCGGAGCCTTCATTGCCATGAGGCGGGCGAGCGAGAACAATCCGTTCCCGCCCATCCCGTTGATCCAGTCGGTGAAGCTCTGGCAGAAGTCCTACTTTTACGTGAGGAACGTCGCCCCGCAAGGCGACTACGTCAGCCTGCCGGCTTACGTAGCCAGCCCGCCGGCTGGGAGGCAACCTTCGTGGAGCTACCGGGCCAGGTCGCTGTCTCACGCCGGGAATGCATCCGTCTCCCGGCTTCGGGTGATGGTCCAGTCGGAGGGCCTGACCGGAGCCGACTTGGTGGCCGCCTTCGTGGAGCGCTGGGTACTTCCGCTCCAAGGCCGGCCTCACATGATTTGCCAGATGAGCGGCCGCTTCGACCCGTGCCGGCTGAGCACCAGGGAGATGCCTCATGTAGAGGTGTCTTACATGGTGAACTACATCTCCAACTGCAAGCTCACCGAGGATTGGCGATACGGCAAGGAGCCGTATTCCCGCGCCAATCCTCCGCCTGCCGTAAGTTTTTTTTCTTTTCTTCCTTTTTGTAGCCGGCCTCATGATAGCCGACCCTTGATCAGTTGGTTTGCCTTTAGCAGAACCCTCTTCTTCCGCCGACAGCCGAGGCCGCATGGGTAGAGCGCCAACTCCTCCCCGACCGCATGGTGGACGACACCGACGATCCGGACCTGGGAGCGGCCGCCATGGAAGACGCCATCATGGGGGAAGGCGACGAGGCTGGAGGCGCGGGGCTCGGGGCCGGCTTTGAGGACTGGCCGGACGACGACGAGGTCGAAGCCACCCCGCACCGCCATCCGGCTCTTGATCATCAAGGCACGGGCCCGTATGCCGCGCCGGCTGCCCGTGGCGGCGCGCAGAAGCGCCGGGCCGCGTCGACCTTCTTGGGCAGCCGGCCGAAGAAATCCAAGGCTTCTACGGCGGCGACCAAGCGGGATGAGGCGGCCGTGAAGGCGGCCCGCTTTCGCAAGGCGGTGAAACAGCCGCAGGCGATCTCGGCGTAAGTCGTCGAATGTCTTGCATATATTTTTTTGTTTTCTTTTTCGACCGAAGCTCTTCTAAACCTTTCTTTATTCCCCGAACAGGGCACCGCTTTCCCTTGAGCGGGGTCCTAGCAGCTCCGTAGTCGGGCCGACTAGAGGGTCTCTAGGCTCCCGTCGCGTGGATCCCCCGTCGACCTTAGGGAGGCCACGGAGCGGAACGCACGGGAGGCGCGGGAGGAGCGGGAGGCGGCGGAACGAAGGACCGCCCAGGCAACGAAGGAGCAGGCCGACGCGGCGGCCAAGGCCCGGGCGGAGCGGCAGCCGCGGAGACGAAGGCGGAGGCCTCGCACAACCTGCCTCCGCTGCTCGTCGTTCCCCTCCGCGCCGTGGCCCCCGACATTCCCATGCCCCCGTCGGAGGAGGTCGACCAGGGCCCGCCGGTGATGGAGAGGAGGGAGGACCACGTGATCTTCGTGGAGGGGGTGCCGCAGACGGTGCCGACTGGAGCGGGCCAAAGCGGCCAATCAGCTGCGGCGCCAGAGCAGCCATCCGGGGGCGAGCCGGAGGCAAGGGCCGGCCTCGAGGTGCAGCCAGCATTGCACCGGCGTGCAGGGGGTGGCGCCTCCGCGCCGGAACCGCACCGAGCTGCGGGCGCTAGCCAGACGGCGGAGGCCCTGGAGGCGGCCAGCGCCAGCACGTCCGAGTGGACTCCCAGCGGGGGGACGGGCGAGCTGAACGCGGCGGCCCAGGAGGTCCAGAACCGGCTTCAAGCTCAGGCCGCCTCGCTGCAGCGATACACCCAAGAGTTCCTCGCGACGGGGCCGTCATCCGGGTGAGTCTTCTGGCCTTGCTTATTTTGCTCTTTTGATTTCTTCCGTGGGGGCGCGTCAGCGCACCCACTGGGTGTAGTCCCCGAGTTCCGAGTCGGCTGCTGCGCAGGCGGCTTGGAACTTACTAGGTCCTGACAACTTAACTTATCCTCACCTCCTGTATAATCTTCCAGGAGTATCATAACCTTCGCGCAGCCGCCTTCAACTCCCAGGCTCAGGAGCTGGGCCGGAGAACCGAGGACCTGACCAGCAGTCAGAGTGCATGCTTTGTCTCGTTCATCTCCTGTGGGGGCGCGTCAGCGCACCCACTGGGTGTAGTCCCCGAGATTCGGGCCGACTGCTGAGCAGCCGGGTCGGATCTTCCTTGACGACTTCTTCCTTATTAATTTTTCCTTTGTCTTCATGCTCGCAGGAGCCAATGCCGACTTGAGGGGGCAGCTCAGCGGGGCCCAGGCCGCCCTTCGCGCCAAGGAAGCCGAGTACAACGCCTTGGTCCTGGAGCGTGACCGCCTGGCCAAGAAGTTGGCCGACCAGGAGGAGAGCCACAAGGCGGCCCTAAAGAAGGCGCAGGACAGCGAGGACACCCTGAAGGCCGAGTTCGGGACTGAAGCGGCGGGCTGGGCTGAAGCGAAGCAGGCACTGAGCGAGGGCTTCAGTCGTATCGAGGATCTGATCGATGGTAAGCCGCCTTCTTCACTCCTTGTCTACCCCTTGATCCCTGATTTGTGTTCTGACTTGTGCTACTTCTTGTTCTCTGTGTAGACTACTTTCCCGGCTACTCCGTCTTCGCCACCCAAACCATCAAGGCCCATCGCGAGGTGCGCCGGCAGGCGGGGGCTGAAATCGCGCCGGACGCGAGCCGGACGCCTGAGGAGCAACTCTTGGCGGTCCAAGCCCGGCTGCAGCCGGCTCACCGTATGCTCCGCCGCCTCCAGTGCACCGGGGCGCAGGTGTTGGCCGCCCTCTGGCCAAGCGAGACGATTCCCCGCACCCCAAGTCGGACTGCCGACTGGCTGGAGGTTGCGGTTGTCCGCTTCGAGGCCTGGAAGGCATCGGCAGCCCGGCTTGGAGCTGGGCAGGCGCTGGAGTTCGTCCGAGCCTGGTATCCAGGGCTGGACCTGGACCAGCTGCGCACGTGGCGGCTGGAGGCCGACAAAGAGATGGAGGAGGTGCGGCCGGCTATCGCTCAGCGCGCTTCGACGATCGCCGAGTGTACTTACATCAGCGTCTTCGCTCCTGAAATTAATGACGACGGCGTTGCCCAGCCGGAGGAGTGGTTCGGGCTGGACCCGGCAGCGGGTGAAGACTCGGCAGAGGAGATCGCCTCTAGTGATGAAGGCGAAGACAACGAAGGAGAGGAAGGCGAAGACGTTGAGCCGACCGGTGAAGCGGCCAGCCAGCCTTAGCCTGATCGTGCCTCCAGCAATGAGGCGCGTGCTAGCACGCCCGCTGTGGGAGGCGGTGATCATGCCAAGGTTCGCCAGCCGGCCATTCCTCCAGCCGGCACTGCCGTCTCCACCGACCTGCCCAACTCGCCAGTCGCTCCCTTGGCTTAATCTGCCGTCCTTGTTTTTTCCTGCTTGTTGCCTTTTGAACAATTTTATTAAACTTGCGCAGTTCCACCCACTGGGGGTGTATTCAAACTATGTTGAATGCTAGCCTTTTGAAGGTCTTTTATGTAAATATTATTGTGTGCGTGTTTGGTTTCCATTCGTGTATGCTTTTTATCCTTAGGCTGTTTCCTTTGCCGCCTTCTCCTTTTGGGAAGGCAAGTACTCGAGCTTTCTTAGATTCAAGCGAGGTGAATGGAAGCCGGCCGGCCGGCTACTCTGGTAGTCGGCCGGTGGTGGGAGAAAAACCGGCTTTTGTTATATTAGTCCATTAGTCCCTAGCCGTTTTTCGTGTGGGCGTCCTATCCTGCCTTTAACTCTTGCCAGCCGGACAGCCGGTTCTTCGATCTGCGACTTTTGGCAAGAGAAGGCTTGGGAGCCGGCACACTACTTGTCTGACTGCGGGTAGGACTTCTAATATAACTCCAGGCGGCCAGTCCCCGGGCCGACTAGTCGAACCCGGTGCCGGACGGAAAAAGTGAATGCAATGACAAGGTCATAAGCATGATACTCTTCATCCATAGATAAAAGATGGCAGTCCCCGAGCTCTCCTCGGGGGGCCTATTGTCTCGTACTTAGTAGAAAAGTTAGCGTGATACATACTGCATTTCAACTGTAAAATCTTCGGAGGAGGTTGGCGTTCCATGGTCGTTCCGACTCCTTGCCGGAGTCGTCTCTCTTTCGTGCCTTCGGCTTCTGCGCATCGATCAGGTAGTAGGAGTCGTTGCCTAAAGCTCTGCTAATGACGAAGGGGCCCTCCCAAGGGGCCGAGAGCTTGTGCTGGCCGGCTGTTCGCTGGATCAGCCGGAGCACAAGATCGCCCTCTTGGAAGGATCTTGGCTTGACCTTCCGGCTGTGGTAGCGGTGCAGGCCCTGTTGATAGATGGCGGACCGGCTGAGGGCTAACAGCCGGCCTTCTTCCAGCAGGTCGACGCTGTCTTCCCGTGCTTCCTTGGCCTCCGCTTCCGTGTACATGGTACCCGAGGCGAGTCGAACTCGATGTCAGTTGGGATGACCGCCTCGGCACCATACACGAGGAAGAAAGGAGTGAAGCCGGTTGAATTGTTTGGGGTAGTGCGCAGACTCCAGAGGACGGCCGGCAGCTCATCGAGCCAATAGTCGGCTGAACGCTCCAGTGGTACGACCAGTTGGGGCTTGATGCCGGAAAGGATGAGGCCGTTGGCTCGCTCGACCTGGCTGTTTGACTATGGGTGGGCAACGGACGCTAAGTCCAACCGGATGCCTTGCGTCGCGCAGAAACGTGCCAAGGCTCCCTTGGCGAAATTCGTGCCATTGTCGGTGATGATGCTGTGTGCCACGCCGTACCGAGTTGTTATATCTGCGATAAATGTCACGGCAGTCGGCCCATTCAGCTTCTTGATCGGCTTTGCCTCAATCCATTTGGTGAATTTGTCCACGGCGACAAGCAGATGTGTCATGCCGCCGCACGCCGTCTTGAATGGGCCCACCATGTCCAGTCCCCAAACGGCGAAGGGCCAAGTGAGGGGAATGGTCTTGAGTGTTGAAGCCGGCATGTGTTGCTTGGAGCTGAAGAGTTGGCATCCTTTGCAATGTTTAACTAACCCCTTGGCGTCATCCAAAGCAGTCGGCCAAAAGAAACCATGGCGGAAGGCTTTGGCGACGAGTGATCTTGAGGCCGCATGGTGGCCGCATTCTCCTTGGTGGATGTCTCTGAGGATTGCAATGCCCTTCTCTTGCTCGACGCATCGCTGGAGGACTCCAGTGACACTGCACTTGATGAGCTCTCTGTTGACGATTGTGTATGCTCCGGCTCGGCGTTGGACTTGTCTTGCCTCTGTTTCGTCAGCCGGCAGATCTTGGTTTATTAGGAAGTTGAGGATGGACTGAGCACATGATGGAGCTGCGACTTCTTCTATTGCCAATACGGCTACTGCGACCAGGGCGGGCGGGCTGGGTGGTGAAATGTTGGAGTCGGCCGCCGCCTGTTGTGTTGGTGCAGTCTCCGGGCCGACTACCGCAGTCCCCGAGCCGGGTGTGGCAGTCCCTGGGTCGGGCGTATCTATGGAAGTCCCCGAGCCGCCTGCTGATGTCCCCTGGCCGACTAAAACAAAACAAAGTCCATAGATATATCCTCCCAAGGAACACTAGGTACAGGCAAAGGCATATATAAACCATGAGGATTGAGTCGTGACTTAGCTTTTTGACATGTAGTGCAGCGAGCAACAAAACGCTCAACATCCCGTCTCATCTTTGGCCAAAAGAAATGTGTAGCAAGTATATCCTCCGTCTTCTTGATGCCAAAGTGTCCCATTAATCCTTCTCCATGCGCCTCCAGCAACAACAAAAGACGAACGGAGCTAGCTGGAATGCATAGCTTGTTAGCCCGAAACACAAATCCATCGTTAAGAACGAACTTGTTCTAAGTTCTCCCTTCCTTACAATTCTGCAATACATCTTTAAATTCAGCATCATGAACATATTGATCTTTGATGGTCTCCAAACAAAATATTTTAAAGTCAAGTTGTGAAAGCATAGTATAACGACGAGACAATGCATCAGCAATAACATTTTCTTTACCCTTCTTGTGTTTAATGACATAAGGGAAAGTCTCAATGAATTCAACCCATTTAGCATGTCTACGGTTCAGTTTTGCTTGACTTTTAGTGTGTTTCAAAGATTCATGATCAGAATGTATAACAAATTCCTTGGGCCATAAATAATGTTGCCATGTTTCTAAGGTCCGAACAAGAGCATATAGTTCTTTATCATAAGTAGAATAGTTCAGACTAGCCCCACTCAATTTTTCAGAAAAGTATGCAACAGGTTTGCCATCTTGTAATAACACACGTCCTAATCCAATTCCACTAGCATCACATTCAAGCTCAAAAGTCTTATTGAAATCAGGAAGTTGGAGTAAAGGAGCGTGTGTCAACTTATCTTTCAATACCGTGAAGGATTCTTCCTGTGCGGTACCCCAAACAAAAGGCACATCCTTCTTTGTAAGATCGTTGAGAGGTGCAACAATGGTGCTGAAATCTCTCACAAAACGCCTATAGAATCTAGCGAGACCAAGAAAACTCCTCACTTGTGTGACCGTTTTGGGCTGCGGCCAACTCTCAATAGCTTTAATCTTGGCTTTATCAACTTCAATTCCCTGTGGAGTAACAACATAGCCAAGAAAAGATACTCGGTCGGTGCAAAAGGTGCACTTCCCAAGGGTACCAAACAAACGTGCATCTCGTAGAGCAATAAAAACAACACGTAAATGTTTCAAATGTTCCTCCAAATATCTACTATAAATCAGTATATCATCAAAATAGACTACCACAAATCGTCCAATGAAAGCACGTAAAACTTCGTTCATTAATCTCATGAAAGTACTAGGAGAATTAGTTAACCCAAAAGACATGACTAACCACTCATATAATCCAAACTTAGTTTTAAATGTTGTTTTCCATTCATCTCCCAATTTCATACGAATTTGATGGTATCCACTATGCAAATCAACTTTGGAGAATATTGTAGAGCCACTCAATTCATCAAGCATATCATCTAGCCTAGGAATAGGATGATGATAACGAATAGTAATATTATTAATGCCTATACAATCAACACACATACGTGGCGTACCATCCTTTTTCGGCACTAGTATAATCGAAACAACACAAGGACTAAGAGATTCACGTATATAACCTTTGTCGAGCAGCTCCTGTACTTGACGCATAATCTCCTTCATCTCCTCTGGATTGGTACGATATGGTGCACGGTTGGGTAGCGATGTACCAGGAATTAAGTCAATTTGATGCTCAATCCCTCTAGTAGGTGGTAATCCCGGTCGTACGTCTTGTGGAAAGACGTCAGCGAACTCCTGCAGAATGTGAGTGACAGCAGGGGGCAAAGAGGAAGCCATGTCCTCGAATGAAAATAATGCCTCTTTGCACACAAAAGCATAGAAAACAGATTTGCTGAAATCTAGCTCATCAATATCAGATTTTGTGGCAAGTAAACACGCACTTTTCAATTTAATTTCAGAAGCAACACTAGATGGTTTAGTATTAGGCTTCATTTGTTGCTCAAATTCTTTGGCCACAATCTGATTTTCACTCTTATTTTTCTCCTGTTTTGCTTTATTAGCTCTATTAATATCATCTTTCAAAATGGAATCAGGAGTCATAGGAAGCAAAGTAATATGGCTATGCTTATGAACAAGAGTATACTGATTGTTTCTACCATGGTGTACAGAATTTTTATCAAATTGCCATGATCTACCAAGTAATAAGGAACATGCTTGCATGGGTACCACATCACAATCAACATAATCAGCATATGTAGAGATACTAAAATGCACACGAACGGTACATGTTACCTTAACCTTGCCGCTGTTGTTGAACCATTGGATGTAGTAAGGATGTGGATGCGGTCTTGTGGTGAGAGAAGCTTCTCCACCGCCTCCATGCTAGCCAAGTTGTTGCAGCTCCCTCCATCTTTAGCAGCCATGTATTGTGTCTCCGTTGTGTTCTTCATGTGTAATAAGAGCCAAAGTCTCCTCATCATAGTCACTAGCGGACTCATACCCACCATACTCAGTAGCAATCATCACACGCTGAGATTTGCATTCTCTCGCAAAATGTCCTCTTCCCTTACAACGATAACAAATAATATCACTTGTGTGCCCTGTTGATGACATGGAAGAAGAAGAGCTCTGCGCAGGCCCGGCAGGTGTGCTCTTGGCAGATAGTGGTGGTTGTACCTGCTTTCTTATATCACGACTGGAGGTGGCACCTGATGGAGATGCTGGTGTAGTGGAAGTAGAGGATACACGTGGTGTCCATGATGAAGATCGACCTGTAGAAAAGTTAGTTCACGCCAATGCATGTCGCGCCTGCACTTCACGTTCAGCTTTACAAGCAAGATGGAATGAATGAATGATATTAGTATACTCCTTATACTCTAGAATGGTCTGAATCTCTCTATTTAATCCACCCATAAAACGTGCAAGCATAGCTTCATTCTCCTCAAGAATACCACATCTAATCATGTCAGTTTGTAATTCCTGATAATATTCTTCTACAAAAAAAATTCCTTGTCTTAAACACTGCAATTTTTGAAGTAATTCACGTTGACAATATGGTGGAACCCAACGAGTATGCATAGCAGTTTTTAAAGCAGCCCAAGTAGCTGGAATAGGATATAATCTACAATGTTCAGACCACCAAACACATGCGAAGCTAGTGAAAGCACAAACAGCAGCAGGAACACATCTCTCCTCAGGATATTGTAAACATGTAAAACGTTGTTCAGTTTCTAACTCCCAAGTAAGATATATATCAGGAACATATCTACCCTCAAATGGTGGAATATTCAATTTCAGTTTAGGAAGATGGTCATGATCTCGTACCTCATATGGTGGTGGTGCAGCCCTACCGTTGCGATGATATGCATGAGGACGACCTGGTGGTGGTGGTGTTGGTGGTTGCACGTAGTTCTGATTGTGATCAACCTCATCCTCGTAATGGTCCTCCACCTCTACAGTAGCAACAGGAGCTACAGAAGCACCAACAGTAGGTACAACAGCACCAGAAGTTTGACCACGCTCAATGGGAACACGTTGTGCTCGTTCCACTTGATTTGGAAGACGATGTTGTTGTTGTTGTAGAGGTGCGACAGGTGCAGCGGGTGGTGGAAGACGCATGAGCAATTCATTAAACTTGTTATCGAGCTTTGTTTCGAATGCCTTCTCAATGCCATCTATCTTCTTCATGGCCTCTTCAAATCTATTTAGCACATCTTCCACCTGTCCACTCATCATTTGCTGAAACTTATCATGTAACTCTTTGTTTGTCATGTTCTCCCAGTCAGTCTCGTCGGCTTGTGATCCTGCCATGGTTAGCAGCAATAGAAACACACAAGAATATGATCCTACAAACTACTAACAAGAGGTGGTGGTGGGTGTCACAAATCCGTCAAGCAAATCTCAAATTCTTACCAATTCTTACCCAGCAGCAGGCGAGGATCGGCAACCGTCGTAGTCAAAACTCTCAAAGCTTGGATAGAGCGATTACCAGGGAGATTCAAACGCACGACGTAGATGTATGTGGAGCTAGGAAGGCTTATAATATGGTAGCAAAAGGGTCAGCAATAATCAATTCAGAGATGTAAAGTTGAATAAACGCTCAGCGACGGTACTGTGTTGGTCCTAGGCTAGACCGTGCTAGAGATGCGACCCTAGAACACTAACAAAATCATGGCGGTGCACGTAAACAAGGGAAAAGCACAC
Source organism: Triticum aestivum (assembly GCF_018294505.1). Taxonomy (NCBI): domain Eukaryota; kingdom Viridiplantae; phylum Streptophyta; class Magnoliopsida; order Poales; family Poaceae; genus Triticum; species Triticum aestivum. The sequence goes on along the minus strand of NC_057806.1, from coordinate 259,111,107 downwards.
TCTGGAACTTTTTTTTCGCTATTTTTTTGCGAAAAATCACTATAACGGCGAGTGTCTCAAAACTCTTCCCTCGTCAAACTGACATGATGGGCACAATTTTTTTTGACTTTTTTCGGAAATCAGGGCAGCGACGACAAAAAATCACTATGATGGCGAGTGTCTCAAAACGCTCCGTGGGACCTAAAAATAGGATAGGGAAAAATATTTTTGGTCGCCGAAATTTTGGCCTAAAAACTGGCCGGGGGTCTCGAGTCTCTTTTTTTCCGAGACCTACTCAGGCAAGGAAACACAAAACGAAAACTAGATGGATCTCGAAAACAAACCTAATATGAAAAGAACTCGGATTGGTGGTGGACAGGCAGATGGATATGTGGACTCAGATTGGTGGTGGACAGGCAGATGTATATGTGGACTCGAATTGGTGGTGGACAGGCGGATGTATATGTGGACTCGGATTGGTGGTGGACAGGCGGATTTATATGGCAGCAGTAAGGAATATGTTGGTGGTGGTGGTATGTGGTAGGAACGATGACGATGGTGCGGCAGTGGCGTGACAACTTGTGAACAGAACTCGAAACTCTAAAGGAAACTAGACGTTAAGACCACACTACAAAAAAAATACACTTCCGTGATGATACGTGTTTGTCACAGTAGGTCGCGTTTTTTGTCATGCATGTACATCCATGACGATTTTATGACAGAATCAAGATAGTCATACCTGTGCTGTCGTAGAAGTGTTCCATGACATTACCAAAATTATCATCACAGAAGTGTCCACTTCCATGACGATAAATCGAGTGTCACAGAAGTGCTTTCGTCAAGCATGACCGACATGTGGCATCCACCGTAACGGAACGCCGTTAAGCTATCGTGTCGGGTTTTGGATCTGATAACCCGTTAACAGCCCCGGCTAATGGGGATTTTCCACGTGTAAAATCATCATTGGCTGGAGGAAACACGTATTGGCTCATCATTGGGACAGATGTCATCCACTCATTGGACGGAAGGCGCCTATGATATGTCGACATGTGGCACGACCCAATAGAGGCCCATTCCTGTGAAAAGGCCGGCCCGTTCGACTTGGTCAAAAGGTGGCGGGCCGGCCCATGGAAAGCCTGTTAACGGCTTGTTCGCATATAGCCCATTTACATCCCGCTAACCCAAGGCCCGTTACGCCCTATCCGAATTAGGCCCAGTAGCGTCATCTGGGCCATCCAATATGATTCTAGCCTGTTTTCAGTTCTGGCGCATGTATGGCCCATGACGTCTTTTGGCCCATATGAGGCCCTATGTAACTCTTGGCCTATTAACGGCCCGTGGTGAAACTAGCCCGTAATGAACAACGTATCACTTTACACCCATTAACGGCCCATGGTGAAACTGGCCCGTAATGAACAGTGTATCACTTTATACCCATTAACGGCCCGTTATTCCGTTGGGCCATTTCCAGCCCATGTTATCTTTCGGCCTTCTCAAAGCCCATTTATTCTTGGGCTCATTTCCAGCATTCGTTTACTTACGACCCGTTACTGTCATTTTCTGCTTGTGGGCCAAATTCAGCCTGTGGTTACAGTCGGCCCGTTTGTGGTCCGTTAATAAGTTGGGCCGTTTTCATAGCGTCATCAAATACGGGCTATTAACGACGGCCCATTATGGTCGGCCCATGAATGGACGATTTCAACTCTAGCCCGTTTACGGCCATAATGCGGTCTGTTTGGCCCATGTTTGGCCAATCGATCATACGGCCCGTATAAGGCCCATTGATGATACGGCCCACAGAAGGCCCATTGTTTCTACGGCCCGTAGAAGGCCCATTTTTTTACGGCTCGTAGAAGGCCCACTGTTTCTACGGCCAGTAGGAGGCCCAATGTCACTACAGTAAATATTAGCCCATGGTTATTGTGGCCTAGTTTTAAAAAATAGGTTATTGCAGCCACTAGCTAACCGCGGAAAAAGAACTGCAATGAATACAAGCAATCAAATAAACAAGACAACAAGGAAATAAATAAGCAAGCAACTAACGCTAGGCTATCACGGCTATTACACATATTACATCCACTGGGCATCAAAGTTCGCCACCAGTGCAAATATAGGGAACAAAGCAACATATCATATACACTGGTTGTCAAAGTTGGCGACCAGCGCAAATAAACGCCGCAACAAAACAAATCCAGAACTGAAACTACTTCAGAAGATCTCAAGAAACAATATCATGGGTACCCATAATGCTGGCAAGAGGCTTAGCAAGCTTATTAACTTTCTCTTGTTTGGCGCTTAAATCCTCCAGCGCTTGCTGTTGCACGAGAAAATATGCATCTAAATTCTGCAGGGACTTCCTCAGTCCTTCAGCTTCCTGTCACAGCACATCTGATCGATGTCTTTCAACTTGAAGTTGAGACTCAAGAAGACGAACTGATTCAGGCAGTGAGTTCGAAGAGCCTGTGCCAGCAGTAGTAGCCAGTAACTCGAACACTACTTCAAGACAAGACTTTTGGGTTCCCTCACTGTCGTCAAGATAGTTTTTATCAGCTTTCTTGGAGACCAACAGGGATGTCTCACTATCTTGAACCTTATCTGCATTACTTCCTTTACCATTGGATAACGCAGTACTGTTCTCCAATATTTTGTCTGCATTCTAAAAGAGAAACAAGCAGACACATCACATGTTTACCATGTTGTATATGAAACTCATTTTGGTAAATGAGTTCAGTAGTAAAGTGGACAGGATAACAGCATGAAACAAACATATATCTATGTACCATGGTCACTTTATGGTCTATATCATTCTAGTTTTTGTTGCCAAATCAAGATAGAGACACAGTTCAAATAATATTTGTTCAAGACAAAGCAGAATAGACAGAATATAAGTGTGGGTAACTATAGAGCAATAACAACACTTGTAATGTGCATGACATGAGAACATAACTGTTTATTCAATTGAAACTGAAATCAACATAGAGCAGGTTACAACAGCAAACCAGTTAAAGAAATAGGTTTAAAACATACCTGTTGCGCCATTGGAGTTTCAATTCCATCCTTCAAATTTGAAAATAGTTGGTATGAGTAAATACAGTAATGCATGAGCAAAGGAGTATGAACCATAGCTACAGAACCTGACCTGAGAACAAATCTTCTTCTCCTTTAAGCGTTGAGTTGGGATTCAGAGTGGTGGTCCTCGTGCTTTGGGCACTGCAGTTCCCTTACTAACTGCTCGTGTTTGGGTGCTCTGTGCTGGAGACGGTGTTGTGTCAACTGGAACTGGGTTACTATCTGTCGGGGTTGGGGTTAGAAGGGGTGTAGCTGGTTCTCTGTCCAACTGGGTAGGGGTACAATCTGCGAGAGTCTGGGTTATGTGTGGTGGATCTGGTCCTTGGGCAAGTACAACTGTGGTTCTATCTGCATCAACTGGTAGCACTATATTTTCTGAAGATCGTGTTGTTACTCCCTTAGATACTGCCATCACGCTCTCCTATTCAAATGGCTGATAAACAAGAAAAGTAATTGAAAGTATAGACATTGTATGATAGACAGGTGCAATGGATAGTGGGGAATAAAAGAGGACATGAAATAATTCATATTTATGTTGTCTAACCAAACAGGATAGCATGACACAATTTCACATATATGATGGCTAACTAAATAGGATAGCATGACACAATTTCACATTATGATGGCTAACTAAAAAAGATGGAAAGACATAGTTCAAAATGTGAGACTATGTAAACAGGATGACATGACATAACTATATAATGTGTTTATTAAATAGGTTGGCATGCCATAATTCACATACATTCACGGATAGAATGCCATAATTCAAAATATGATGACTGTAAACACTAAACAGGATGAGATGATATAACTATATATATATGTCTTTATTAAATGGGTTGCCATGCCATAATTCAGATAGATGATGTGTATGTACTATGTAAACATGATGGCATGATATAATTCAAATATATGATTTATATAGTAAGCAAGTAAGCAGATGGCAATCCATATATGATGTAAAAACTAAGCAATGCAAGACAACATGCATGACATGGGTAATATAACCCTGCCAAGTTTGAGCATAGACCTCAGGGGGGAAATAGGACTGGTCATCAGTCTCTGAATCCTCCTCTGAGGAGCTCTCTGTAACCAGCAAGATGTCTACTTCAGCAGGTAGCATTGTCTGCTCTGAATACCTTGTTTTCACTCCAGATACTTCCATCACCGCTTCAAATGGCTGATGCATAGGAAGAGTAGTTGAATATACAAGCGTTGTCGACAAATGGAACACGTAATACAAAAAAATGATAGCATGATATAATTCACATACATGATGATTGGCTAAACAGCATGGGATTGCAGAATTCACATATATAATGCCTTTGCAACAAGATAGCATTGTATAATTCACATATATAATGTCTTGCAACAAGATGGCAATGCATAATTCACATATATGGTAATTAGACACTGTAACAGGTGGCATTCACACAAAGCATGTCTAAACTAATCAAATGACATAGCAATGCGAGACACCATACGCACGATATGAGCAACATAACCCTGCCAAGTTAGAGCATACACCTCGGGGGACGATAGGACTGGTCATATGTCTCTGAATCCTCCTCTGAGGAGCTATCCGTAACCAGCAAGGTATGCGCTTCGTTAGATAGCATAGTCTGCTCTGAAGACCTTGTTTTCACTCCAGAATTTGCCATCACCATGTCAAATGGCTGATGCACACGAAGAGGAGTTGAATGTACTAACATTGTTGACAAATGTAATATGTAACAAAAAAAGGATGGCCTGATATAATTTACATATAATATGACTGTCTAAGCAGGATGGCATTGCAAAATTCACATATATGATGCCTGGCTAAACAAGATGGCATTGCATAATTCACATAAACGATGAATAAACTAAATAGATGGCATTCGCACAAAGGATGTCTAAACTAAGCAGATGACATATTTGATGTATAAAGTAAGCAATGCAAGACACCATATGCATGACATAACCAACATCAACATGCCAAGTTAGAGCGAAGACCTTAGGGGGTAAATAGGAGTTGTCTTCTCCTTCTGAATCCCCCTCAGAACAGATATCTTCCTCTCGATTACAATCCGAAATGCGTGGAGGGGGGCTGCCTTTGCGCCTACCATGGAGCGACGTCTGCATGAAATTTTATTGCCACGCAAGGCTCGTCTCTTTTGCTCTGCATGTGCAGTACCATTGTTTACAATAACTATCATGCATAGGAATAAAGCATAGTGAGATTATGTAAGGAGTGCATGCAGAAATCCAGAGTGATGGTAGCAACTTGTGGATAGACCCAAAACCAATAATAGCAGGCAGATAATGGCTTCAGTTAAAAAATACAGATAATGGCTTCTTTACTGTTTGTTTCCCACCCAACATGAAACTCATAGTAGACACCGAAGATTAACCATATAGTAGATAGATACTATTGATAGCGGCCCCGATATGTACCCCACAACCATTTAAAAACTCAAGTTTGACCATTACTTTGGAGCTGACTCAGAGTCTAATCAGTGAACAGGACGATAAAGTAGCATGTAATATTAAGCAACGCATAACGTAAGCAGACACGAAAGAGTGCGACCTCTCTTGCGGACTCGTGTAGTCCTCGAGGTCAGCTGCTCGGTTGATGATGGTAATGCAGTTTTCATGGCTGCCAGCAGCGGGGAAGAAGATCTGAGGCGGCGAAAGACAGTCTGGAGGCCGGATCCCTGCTGTGCTGGACCCTTCTGTCGTTGGAGCAGCTGAGCTGGGGTGGACGACGGCGGAGCAGGAGCGGGACAAACCACGCAAGGTTTTCTTTGACAACTATCTGTAAGAGAAGTAATTCTGTAAGGGCTCGTTTGAATTGGAGGATTCCAACAATGCAGGGATAGGAAATAGACAGGAATAGGATAGGAATGCACGTGCAAAACAGAGAATTTAAAAACACAGGATTTCTGCCAATCTGGGTGTTTGATTCACAACAATTGGAAGATCACATGATGCAAAGAAGCATGGTGAGATTAAGTCAAACCACAAGAAAATGTACGGTTATAATGCTATTATGCTACTATCTCTTAGTCTGGTGCTCCATGAATAGGAATTTGAAAAGGAGGACAAGTGAAAATTAAAATTCCTACGTCTTTTCTTTCAAGGAGACACTAAAGGAACACCTCCATGTGCTCAGTGGACAATATATATAACATGTAGAGTAAAAAAGAGATGCAACAAGAGTACAACCTCTTTGGCGAAGCCATGTCGATCTCAGCATGATTTGGTTGGCCGGTGAGGATGCTCCGGCTGACTTTGCTGTTGGAGGAGGGGAAGAAGATCTTAGGCGTCTGGAGATGGAGCCCGAGGTACTGCTCCGCTGTGATAGAGGGTTTCGTCGTTGGAGCACCTCCAGTGAGTTGTACGACGCCGAGGCTAAAGCAGGACAAGAGAGACAACGAACAACGTTAAACTGAGTGGAATTCTAATAGCATCTCCAATACATGACATAAAATACATAACCACAAAGTGCTAGATGTAAAATACATCAGCCGCTCATCTCTGAACTTAACTGTCGAAACTGAACTTAACTGTCGAAACTAAACTTAACTGTCGAAACTGAATTTTGCTGTCGAAACTGAATTTTGCTGTCGAACCTGAACGCACTAGCAAGGTGAGGCTACACGTCGGTCGACTGAGTTTTTCATCTCTAGTCAGTCGATTTTACAGCCGTTGGATATGAAATCAAGGGCCTACGGTTCATCTTCAACCTCCACCCCCCTGAGCCGCCAGCCACCACCGGCCAAACAGCAACCCTCCACCGCCCGCGGCCGGCGGTGCACCGGCCCGCCCGCCCGAAAACCCTCCCCACCGCCGGTCCGCCGCCGCCCCGGCCATCCCTCTAGGTCCCCCTTGTGCCGAGATTTTTCTCCGGCGATCCCCACGCCACCGCCCCGCCACAGCCGGCGACCACCGCCACCATCCCGAACCCTAAGATAGATAGTGGGGTACCTCTCCAGCGAGCCCCCCTCCCCGCTGCGGCTGGTTCTTTCTTCCCCCCGGCGAGACCCCCCCTGAAAATCGACTGACCCAAAAGTCGATTCGGTCGAGTGAAGTGTAGCTAAATCGGAGCAGCATCGCAAGCAAGATCAAGAGCAAGAGCAGCAGCGTGAGCAAGAGCAATAGCAAGAGCAGACCAGGCAGGGGACCGAGAGCAAGAGCAGAGCAGCAGCGCGAGCGAGAGCTAAAGTAGCAGCAACTCCTACTAATGTGGACGTCGCCGCCGAGGGAGCGACACCGTGGAGGAAGTGGCTGGCGACGCCGCCGTGGATGGAGCCGCGCCGTGTCGGCTCGGGACCGAGCGTCGGCAGCACAGTGAGATCGAATCAAGAAGAAAATGTGGCGATTAGTGTACAACCTCTTTGGTGGCGCCGATTAGGCCGCAACTTCATCCGAGGAAACGGTGATGATGATGCTCTTCCGGTGGTGCAGGTGAAGACGGTGGTGTGGGAATGGAGGTGACGTGAAAGACGAGGGGAACGTCAGGGAAGCTCCTTGGAGGTGGAGGACGGGGTGGCTGAACCAGCGGGACGATGAGATCAATGACGGATCCTCATCCGGTATGATGGATGAGGGACGTCGAGGTGTTGCTGTGGACGACGTCGTCGAGGAAGAGGCTCCGACTGGGCGGCGGACGGAGCAGGGTGTGGGGTTTCGTCGCGGGTTTTCACGGCCTCGGTGTACAAATGGGTTGGTGGATGGGATGGCAGTGGGGAACCATGGCTTAGAGACGCGCTTGTCCGAAATGTGGGGTAAGTTACGAAAGTACCCCCACCGATTTGAGGTGGTTCTTTCGGTTCAGGGGTACCACAGGCATTTCGCGTGTCGCGATTTCACAGGAGGTGGGAGTTTTCGCGCGCGTTGTAATTTCAGAATAGCAAGGCGCGGGTTGAGATGGAGGGAGTTGTCGGAGCACAACGAGACAAAGATATATCTTAAATATTTCGGGCTAACAAGGCGCAGGTTGAAATTTTTGGACAAGCCTAACGTGTACTGTACGAAATCAATGTGCACTACAAATGTCATTCAAAACATTGAATTCATGTTATGTTCAATTAAAATATTTCGCTACGTGTATAATGCATGCAACCTACTACTCAAATGAGTGTTTTAGTGCATTCAAAACGTATATACTACCGCTTCAATATGAACTAAATTTGAATTCGTTTCTCTATTTGAATAAGATCTACAATAATGATTGTTGTGAAGTCAAAGCATTTGAATTCGTTTCTCTGTTTTAATAAGATCTACAATCATCATTATTGTCAAGCTAAACCATCGTTTGTGTATTATCTTCACAGCACACCATATGATTAGTCTCGAGTTACATATGAACTATGTGTACTATATGAACTCGAACTAGATTTTTTGAATCCACTTTATTTTGATTTCAAATCACATTACATTTCTAGCTCTAGCTAGATCTTCATAATCTAAACCATGTCTCATATGTATAATGTGTTTATCACATTATGTATGGTGCCCCGCCCCCTATGCCTACAAGTATTTAGATGTGAGTTGCAAACACCACATATTACCACAAATTCAAATAAAATGTGAGAATGTTTGATATATAGTATTGTTTAGATTGTTCGATATTTAGTTGTATGCTGCAAACGCCACACATTATCACAAATTCAAATAAAATGTGAGATTGTTTGATGTATAGTATGGTTTAGATTGTTCAGCATTTAGCTGTGAGTTTCAAACGCCATGCATTATCACATTATGGTATAACATGTGCACAGCACGTGTATCACCGCTATATTCATGCATGCAATGTTTAAAACACTATGATCTCCTATTCAAATATATGAATCCGCTTTCATATCAAATTATGATCTTTGTTAGTCTCTTACACCCACACAATCCTCTAACCTTTGTAGCTACCACTAACTTTCTCTCGTGCATGCACACGCCCTCCTCGCCCACCCCCTCCCTCGGCATTCTATCCACCAGGCACATTCATTTTTTTCTTTAGATCGTTCTCCCGGAGTCTCCACAACTCCTTTCCGACACACACCGATCGATAAACCTCTCCAGCGATGCCTGCCTACAACATACACACACACCTTCAATCTCCTCCTTTATGTGTGCTTGCCTCGTGTCTCTCATACGGTCAGACACACGTGTAAACTCTCACCCCTCTTTTCATCGATCTCACAACCGCACACTCCTCCCCCTATCTAGCTAGTAGTTGGGCCTCTCGCACCACCTCCTAGCTCCATTCTCTCTGTCTATCCATCTCGCTGGGCCTTATTTGCCTCTAACAAATGGACGTACACCGACCGATCTCTCGCTATACATATAGCTAGCTAGGTCCTTATAACTCGTTTTTACCCACATGTCAATCGATCTACCTCATTAGTTGTGTCTCTCCCTTCCTCCGACAAACAACAATTGATCTACCGATCTAGTTATGTTTGCTTACCAAACACATGGCTCCCCTTCATCATCCATGGATGAGTCCCGACAGATCTATCGCACACAGGCACACACAGAAACACATCCCCACTCTTATTGATAACACTGTAGTTCCACCCTCAGTTTGTCTAGTAGGCCTCTCCCACCATCTTCGAGAAGCAACTTCATCACCCATCCAGCACTCTACCCCTCTCCCTCCCTCTCCCTCCCTCTCTCTCTCCTCTCTCTTCTCTGTCCCAGCATATTTCCCGTCCTTCAATTACGTATGGATGTCGACCAATCTCCCTCAAGACATAGATGGGTCTCTTCTTCTCAACACATATACGAGTCGTTCTACCTCTATAGTTAGGCCTCTGCCTACCCCTCCCCCACCCCCTCCCCCCACACACACCGATACATCGAGTGCTCTAGTCATGTCTCCCTGCCACACACAAACTTGACATGTGCCCTCCAACGTTCCAGTAGGCCAGTTGCCCTATATCTTTGAATTGCACACACAATTTCGATGGCTCTCTTCATCGATCTCGCACCCACCCACTTGATCCTCTCTTCGACTCTATCGATAGCTATGACCCCTCCATCTCTTCTCATGGATTGCCCGACCCTCTATGTATGATATGGATAGGCCTCCATTTCACACACATTGCATGCAAAATTTTGTTTGAGATGTCATCGACACATATTCCCACAAATAATTCATGAAATCAACCCCCCACCCCACCCCCACCCCAAAACAAAAAACACTCATGAATGCAGTTTGTATCTCTCACACACACCCACGTAGGTGGGGGACATGCACGAAGAGAGGAGGTGCATGCACAGCGCATGCACTCCCGTCTCTTTCCCAACCACACCCGCGCGGGTACATGGTGGAGCTCATTTCTGTACGAAAAAGGCAGCCCACGTGGTCATTTGGCACGTGTACTGGTTGTCCACTTGGTGGAGGGAGGATCGTCTACCACGGGTGAACAAACAAATTGCGACTTGACGTGTTATGTTAAAAAAGAGGCAAACCATGTGGGGGCTACCTTAGAGGCAAGGCTCTATACACTGGAGTACTTTTGATGTGTCCCGTCAACTCGCAGAACGAGGAGAAGCTTGCTTAGTACGTCGTCTCCCCCATTCCTAAATATAAGTCTTTGTAGAGATTTCACCATGAACCACATGCGGATGTATATAGATGCATTTTAAGTGTAGATTCATTCATTTTGTTCCGTATATAGTGGAATCTTTACAAAGACTTATGTACCAGTAATAGCTAGCCCCCACTACTAGGAATTCTCTATCCTCTCCTTGAGCCACATCATCAAAATTGATGTAGCCATTAGATGAAGTAAATCGGTCCATAATAGCCGTCTGATCTAAACATTGAGAGACTCCGCACCAAGCCACATGCAAGCATGCAGAAATACCGTGGCACATGCATGTGAGTGGGTTTTAAATCACACCAACATGTTTGCATGCAAGCATGCACCGGTAGCATGCATGTAAGTGAGCTTTTAAGTCCCATTAACATGTCAAAAAGAAAAATATAATCCCATTATGCAGTAGGAGTTGGCTGATCTTTTTTCCTTACGTGGGATGATCTAAATGATGATGAGAGTTTATTTTGTTTGGCTACCACATTTTTCATGCGGTTATAGAGTGTTTTTAGTTCTATGAAATCGATAATTTTGCGCAGAGAGATATACCGCTGTTCCGCGGCAATGCACGGGGACTCATCTAGTAATATTTAGGAACGGAGGGAGTACTATGTAAAGAGTTAGGTGTCGCACGGTGATAGTGTGAGGTGGGCCATGTAATCACTGAGCCTGCATGCTTTCACTGCTCTTGCACGCCTCTGCTATAAGAATGGAGAAAATTGTAATCTAGTAGTAGTACCTCCTTTCGCTGAAAGTGTGGGACATCCAGCAGTCCTACCACCTCAGTAATAAAGACCAATGAGCCGTCAAATCACATAGACCCAGCAGTAAGTTGGACGAACGAAGCAACCATCACTCTTCCGCCAGTGAGAGGTCGCGTCCACTCTGCCCGGGCATGAATGCGGCACCGATTCTTTGGAGCGGCGCTGACCGTTTTGGGCGGGAAGCACGCGCGGGCGATGGAGGGGCTTTGGGTGGGCTAGGCTGGTCAGGAGCGGGCGTGGCAGCTGTTCGCATGTCCCTACCAGACACGTCCGGAAATGAGAGGATGCACCGACTCTCGCGGCTAAAATCGTACACTACACAACATCTCTCTGTAGGAGTAGGTTGATTTGTCGCTCTCTCTAACACACACATGCTGTTAAACACACACACTGATAGAGGCTAAGGTGTTTTCATCACACACACACACACACACACACACGCGCACGCACGCACCTTGGTCCCGTTGCACCTTCTAACGTGACTTATTACACCTAGACGGAGGGAGTAGTAAGTATACGAGATACGGTGGCACACTGACTTAAGTCGAATACAAGTGCCCAAAATTTGTGTGCATGTTATAATAAGGATTCACTTAAAATAGTACGTGAGCGAACAGAGGGATCAATTGGACAGTGTTCCCGAGCAGTAGCGAGATGTGTGAGGTAAGAAACACCGCTGGCGCTTTTAATTTTTCTTATTAATTTGTTTGTTTCACCCTCTGACTGGTGGGACCCAACGTACTACGTGGAGAGAGGTAAGGTGACTAAGGCTGCATTATTTCTGCACCACTGTGGATAGTCTTACCACCAAAGCCACATGACATGATTATGATTGAAATCCCAATGACTCCCACACACACAAAAAACACGACATGCTTGTCACACGAATGCAGGAATGTATAAAAGGTTATTTCCCTCTCGTTGAACATAACGGGAGGGTTGTGTAGCTGGTTAGCCTGTTCGCTCATCAAACTTGAGGTCTCGGGTTCGATAACTACACTTGAGCATAATTTGTGCCAGGAGGATTCTTTGACTGGTAAAAAATGTTTTCTAGGGTTTGCACGCTTCACACTCTCTCTCCAGTATATATATACACGCTGGAGCCTCAGTGCTTGTAGTTGCTCTCTTCACACTCTCTCGCCCTCTCCCGCTGGAGCCTCAGCGCTTGTAGTTGCTCTCTTCACACTCTCTTGCCCTCTCCAGATCTAAACAAGACTTCGTTGGCCTCTCTCTCCCCTCACTGCTGCTCAAAGAGCCGGCAGGATCCGTCCGCCGGGAAGGGAAGGAGGCTTAACGATGTTGCCGTCGGCGAGGGACTACCGGCGCAGCTATTCACTTTCCACCTAGCGGCGGCGCGGGAGGGCCTCCGACCCCTTCTTCTTCGCCGCCGTCCCGTCGCCCACCAAACCATGCCCCAAGAACTCCACATGCATTGCTCTAGCTGCATGTATACCATGAATCTAGGACGTGGTTCAAAGAGCAAAGGAGTGGGGGAAATTAGTGGGAAAAGTTGTATATAGCATGAATCTAGGACGTGGTTCAAAGAGGAAATGAAGGGGGAAAGTTGTATAGCATGAATCTAGGACGTGGTTCAAAGAGGAAAGGAATGGGGGAATGTAGTGGGGAAAGTTGTATCGCATAAATCTAGGACGTGGTTAAAAGAGGAAAGGAAGGGGCAAAAGTACTAGTTCAAAAAGGAAAGGAAGGGACAAGGCTGTAGAGTTTGAGCAGGACTAGATTTGCTGCGCTCACATAGGGAAAGGTGTGTAAAGATTACAAAACTGGGACCAACACAAATATGCTCCTTGGTTGTTTGTTCTTTGTTGCAACAGACTGTGCATGACCATAGTACATCAGTAGATGCACATGGTGCTGGTGCGTCCACTGTCCCGTGCAACTCATTAGCTGTTGTTAATCTAAGGCCCTGTTTGGTTAAAAACTCCCTAGTCCCTACCTGCTTGGTTCCAGGGACTAAACATGGACTAGAGGTTATTAAATGACATGCTAAAAGACCATGTTACCCCTAGTAATGAACTAATAGAGACAAGGTGCGATGCGTGGTAGGGGCAACTGTTGGAAAAAGTCCCAAAAAGACTCCCTCGGGGTCTTCTTTCTTTAGTCCCAAATGCCCACTTTTAGTCCCTAAAAGTCCCTCCTGTTTGGTTTAGATGGGACTGACACGGAGTTTTTTTAGTCCCTACACCAAAATGTCCCTATAAACGAACACCCTCTAATAATGCCGTTGGAAAATTGATGCAATGCCACAGTTAAAAGCAAATTACATGTTTAACGAATTTTATTGTTAATATAATCTCTATGTTAATATTAATCAATACCACCGTTTGAGAAATGCTACTGTCTTGCTTTCTTTCCCATCTAGATAAGGTAGATGCTTCTTTTTGTTGGCTTCTGTGTCATCCACTGTTATTGACCACTAATTGTTTCCTTTGCACCTCCGTGTAAACAGGGTTATCTACTTCACCTTGTTGCCATTGTGACCTTTTGTTGCACTGCACAAAACACTTCTGTTTTAAGAGTGTTTTGTGCAGTTCAACCAAAATGTCACATTGACAATGTTGCTTGATTGCTTGATCTTAGTGGAACTGCACAAGAGGAGATCTTACTTCCTATCAGTTAAGGCGAATTTGGTTCAGATCTTCTTCTTGTGAGTTGTTTGAATTCCGCATCATGAGAGGTCAGTACTAGCCTTCTTTCACATGATTCTGCAGTGTGCTTTCATATGTTTTGCTACTTGTACGATAATGTTGCTTGATTTTAGTGAACTGCACAAATGGAGACAAGACTTCCAATCTGTATGTGCACCGTAATATCCCATTGAGGTGAGATAAGGATATTTCACAACTGATGGCCTGTATTTTGCCACTTTCATCAGAAAATTGAGTTTAGTACTATACTTGTGCTCCCTAATTGACATGCCAGATCTTACATTGAAGGCAAAGCTTGTCTGTTATTGAACCAAGTGATGAAGGGGAAGAACAAGCGGAAGAAAAAAAATCAACTCCCGATGCTGTAATGAAGCACTGGAACTGTGATGACACAAGTAATGATATAGTTTTGCATCTTAATTTATTGCTATGGCTGGAACGAGCAATTGTTTTGCCACTGATTTGCTGCCACTCTTAATGTAATATGTAATTATCTCTACTTGTGCAAACAGGGATCTTCTTTGAAGATACCATATATTTTAGTGGAACTGCACAAGAAGATGTTGGAAACATTAAACTAATCGAGGAGTATATAGTAAGCATGGACACCACCGTAGATAGCAACAGATGGTTCCGGAGAAGTGCTTCATCTGTATGCTCTACACAATAAGCCTCCTGACAAAGGTTGGTACTCGCCCACTAATTTCATCCATATGATTGAGCTTTGTCATCTCTATTGGTGTTGTGCTACTGTTTAGATACTGTCATGAAAAAGTGGTATTGTCCTTGAGAAGTGCTTCATCTGTGTTGTTTTAAATATTTCCTTTCCTTTTTTTGAGCAAACAGGGATGCTAGCATTTAGTAGTCCTCTTATCTTTGCACAACATGATAATCTTCCTCTGAAGAAGAATATGGAGTACGCGAAGTGACTAGTTCCGATTATGCCAGGATGAAGAAGCCTTGTCTATCTTCTCATCAGAAGGAGCAGTTGAAGGATGGTTACATTACTCCCCACAAGACCAAACTAACTTCAGCTCAGAAGGACTGACAAATCTCCATTTTTTTGCTGTGATGCGTGAGTACAATGTTGTTCTAGGATTCTTTCTGGTGAGTTCCATTTTTCTAAAAGTGTGCTCTACATGGACCATGTATGTGCCTATTGAAACTGTCAATTGATAGTACAGTTTGCTTTATACTAATCACATTTTTGTATTTGTGCAAACAGGGGTGCTCAGCTTGATTTCAATGGGAACTGCACAAAATATTCATGAATACATCGAATCATTCATTTCCACCACAACAAAGGAGGTGACGGTAAGTTCAAGGCGTTGCAACATATAAGGGCGAAATCATACAAGCTACACGCGAATTTGGTTGATTTTGGTGGAACTGCACAAAAAGAACAGCTGGTTTATTTAACACGAGGTGCCATGTCAATGTCTGAACTGATGGCAAACCCTACCCATTCCACAATTGTAGGCATTTGATATTTTGGAATGGGACAACCTTGTCAAATTTTGCTCATTGATTTTAGCAAGACATGTGTTTGATATTTTCCAATGGGACGCCCTTTGCTGTCAGCAGCGTCGATCAGGTTTTTCTTTATTCTTTAGTTGTGAAGTAAATATTGCCTCTGACATGTGAGTCACTGAGATGCACAATCATCGATTGTTTTGAATGTTCTCTATGAATTGCCAGGCATGTGTGTTTGATTGCAATGTACAGAAATGCTAAAAAGCTGCTCAAACTCTTTGTACTCCTTCTGTTCCTTTTTACTCCGCACATTGTGAAAGTGCATACTTTTTTGTATAAGATTGGTTAAAGTAGGGATACTTTGACTGCAGACAAAACTTGTGTCAAGCTTTTAAATATAGGCCGATACGACCAATATATAGGCCGATATATCACTTTTGGGGCTCCACCGATATAAATATAACATATCATTTTGCAAATATCATTTTCCAACATATCATCCGATATGGATCGAAATATCGACCGATATGGCCGATATCTAGCCCGATATGTCCAGCGATATAGAACGATACGTAGATGACAACAATTCTTTATTAAATCGCAGTGAAATAAGATTGTGCATTTACTACTGCATTATATATTATCAAAGTTATTCACAATGTATCATACAAAAATGTATATATATCATATTGTTTTTAATCATAGAGCAAGGATTTTGTGAATCTTTCCTTAACAGTTTCTTAATTAACAAATTAATAAACTAGGAATCTAAAAGTGTTATGTTAAAGCATTGACATCATCCGATATTACTAAAAATAAATGTTTTGAACAAGAATAATGAAAAAAAACTAGACATGTGTTCACTGATATATCTACATATCGCTCGATATATCTCCCGATATCCGACATCCGATATGTCAAAGCCAAACCGGTACGGACCCGATATCCGATATTTTGAAGCTTGATGCAGACTAGAAAGGACTGGAGGGAGTACATGTGAAACTGCTGCAAACGAGGTGATCACCCTGGGAATAATGCTAGTACGTATTGTTTTGCATGTTCATCCAATGCCAGTGATACAAGAATTCGAACTAATCGAAATAAATTCATTCATACACGGTCGGATTTCATATAAACATGCCGGATTACATTACATTTCATACATTCTTCAACTAAAAAGGGGTGTGCTGGAGGTATAATTAATTAAACAAAGCTACCCACATGTGTCCCGCTGAGCCAAACAGAAGCATCAGTGATTTAACTGCAGGTGCAGTTGCATAACTGACATGTGGCCTGTTGGGCCCACGTGTCAGTCAGCCAACTGCACCAGCAGTTAAGTAGAAGCAGCATTCTTCTCTAGTGCAGCTCTCCGACTCCACGTCGCCGCCAAGAAGGTAACTGGCCGTCAATGGTCAACCGGCCTAGCTTGGATTCAACCGGAGGGTAGCAGCGGTGGCCTTACTTGGACCCGAGCGGCGGCGACCTACCGTGTTCTACTCTTCCCCGTTTTCTGTGTGGTGCGGCCTTGTTGGTAGCGGGGCGGGGCCTCGGCGGAGCCGGCGATGTCCTCTGTCTCATTGCCGGCGGGCGGCGCCTCAGCGGAGCGGTGGAAATCCTCCCCCATGTTGCCGGCAGGGTGGGGCCTCGGCTGAGCCGGCGATGTCCTCTGCCTCGTTGTTGGCAGGGCGGGGCCTCAGTGGAGCCGGCGGTGTCCTCTGCCTCGTTGTTGGCGCCGCGGGGCCTCGGCGGAGCAGGGCCTCATCGATGCCAGTGGAGCAGGGACTCGTTGGAGCCGGCATTGTCCTCTGCCTTGTCCTTGGTCTCGCCAAACAACGCCTCGCCCGCTTCATCGCCCTCTTTGCTAGCCTCTTTCTAGGCGGCCGCAGCCTCCGCCACCTGCATGCGGTACCACCAGCGCTTGAGGCGGCCCATGCGGGCGGAGCGGTACGAGTCGAGCAGCGCCTCCTTCTCCGCCCGCTCCGCGGTGATTTGCTCCTCCGCCTGCAGGTGCTCCTGAAGGAGATGGTGGTTGTAGGCGGCGTCGGCCTACACCTCCCGGAACTGCTCCTCATGCATCTGCCTCACCCTGTCCATATATTGGGCACGAGCCTCGCTGATGGTCATGGTGCAATGTGCCGGCGAGGATGGCGTGGAGGAGGGGGTTGGCGCCGGATCATCGACTACCATGTTCTCCATTGGGACATCGTCATCCTCCGGCTGCCTGCCGGTCAGCCGGTCGGCAGCAATGGCTGCCGTCTCCTTGTGGTCCATCGTCCGCCCGTCCCGAAGAGCGCTAGAGCGCGAGGAAGCCATGGTGAGCAGTAGTGGTGTGGACAGGAGAAAGGGAACGGATGCAGATGACTGCGGCTATGGCCGGCGCAGCAGTTTATATAGCAATGGTGGGCGGGCGGAGGGACAGACGTGTGGCGCCAGAGTAGCCGCCTGGGCAACCGCGTATCATTAATGTGGGCGGCAGATGGACGGACAGACGACACTTGTGTCGTTTGAAGGCAGAGCAATCGCCTGCATCGGGAAGCGGGGTGGGCGGCGCTGACTGTTTCGGGCAGAAAGCGCGTGCGGGCGAGGAGATGACTTTACTTGGAGAGGATGACAATGGGGACCCACCAGGTCCATAGCCTCACATACGCAAGTGCCTCCTTATTATATATATAACTATAATTTATTTTGCTTCCTCCTGGTTTCCTGACATCACGGTCCCACACCATTGTCAACCTATGTAGTAGTCAATAAACGAGAGAATTGCACAAGAAGCGGCCGACAGCTGGGACCAAGCAGCTCGAGCAGTATTTGTGTTTTTGAGGTGTGAGCACTGCAGAGTTTTTTGATGTTTAGCCCAGATATTATTTTTTCTCCTTTGAACAACAACGAAAACATCACTGCAGGTATTAACTGGGCGGGCTGTGGCCCGCCTAGCCCAGGCCAGATATCCAGCCTAAATATTAATTTTTTTCAAGCTGAAAATGGCTAGCCCAGCTATACTTTTTTTAGGAATACCCAGGCAAGGTCAAGTTGTTATTCTCCGCCCCGCTGGGCTGCAAATCTTTCCTAGGAGGGATGCATTAGGCTTAACAAGAAAATGGGCTTTAAGAAATAATAAATGGGACATAATTATAAAAACTGGGCAGTAACTATAAAAAAATGCACCAAACACGTGATTACTTTATAAAATATTATTTTTGGATATTGAAAATTTTAATTTCATTAATTGTTGCGAGCGCAATGTTTCGCTGGATTTTTACATAATATAAATTTATATTGAAATTGTATTTAATCTGACTAGAAATTTCGGGATAAAAATATTTCAGATCCCATCAAAATGTGGGAAATTTTATTGAATTCTGTTTTGAACGGTTGGTTGAAATGGGTTGTACTTTTAACAAACTATAAATGGGCTGTAGTAAATTCCATTAGAATTCAAAAATGGGCTACACATTCTTAAAAATCTCAAATGGGCTATAAGTTCTCTGCCACACATTTCTGGCCTTACTAAGTTGACGCGTATGCAAGGCTTTGTCAACTTATAGTCAAGACATGGTTCTAGCAGCAGTGGCCGTTGGATGTCCATCCAACGGATGCCGTGCTTCTTCTTCAATCTCGGATATTCTAGCTTCACCCGCCCAAAAAATGATTCCTCCCCCTGACATCTGGGGTGCACCATTTCGGAAGCTGACCTGTGGGCCTACTAAGTTGACGTACCAAGGGCTTTGTCAACTTAGTCAATATAAACAATTCTAGCTGAAGTGACCGTACGATGTCCATCCAACGGCCGTCGTGCTTCTTCAACCTCTGGTCTTCTTGCTCCAGCCGCCCAAAGCAGCGCCGGTCGTGCCGCCTGCTCCTGCCTCCTGTGGCCGGCTGTGCTGTCACGGAGGCCTCACCGGCCCCTACTACTCCCACCGCTGGCCAGGTCATCCCTCCACTCACCCACACCCCTTGTTATTCTGCGGCGACGGCAGCGCAGCCGAACCAGTGAACCCTCGTACTCCTCTCCGCATGTGCATCCACTGCCGCGTCTTCCCCGGCTCCGCGTCGTCCCCTTCCTAGGCCTCGCCGTCGTCCACTACCCTGGTTCTCTAGGCGCGGCGTGGTCAACGTGGTCAAGGAACGACTTCCATCGGATGTGGACTGTACGTGGAGAGGCTGACAGCTGGTCCACGGCAGCCGCAAGGAAGTGCCTCCTTATTACGTGCAAAATAATTATTCCTCCACCTAACAACGGGGACCCATCGGACGGGCCACCGTATTTCGCGAAAAAATGGTTCGCCCCCTGACTACTGGGACCCACGAGCTATATCTTTGCACGCAAGGAAGTGTGTTCGGGAAAAAACGATTCGCCCCCCTGACTGCTAGGACCCACCAGCTACATCTTCGCACGCAAGGAAGTGCGTCCAAAAAAACGATTCGCCCCCCGACTGCTGGGACCCACCAGCTACACCTTCGCACGCAAGCAAGTGCGTCTGGGAAAAAATGATTCGCCCCCCTGACTGCTGGGACCCAGCAGCTACACCTTCGCACGCAAGGAAGTGCGTCCGGGCAAAAAAACAAAATGATTTGCCCCCTGACTGCTGGGACCCACCACCTACATCTTCGCAGGCAAGCAAGTGCCTGACAGTCGGGACCCACCTGGTCGAAGCGTACGTAGCGTTGTCATTCTGGTCATGAACGTGTACGTACATAGTGGTCAATGTAGAGGCACGCACGTGTCGTAGTAGAGGCGCGCACGTGTCATAGTAGAGGCGCGCACGTAGCATGTACATGTACATACAGCGGCCAGGGTGCAAGAACGAAAATACGGCCACATATGTGTACATACGGGCAGGGACTCGAACGCCTACTCGCGCATACGTACGGCCAGGGCTCGTGTACATGGCTGGGTCAGAACAGAGAAACATCGTCATCGTCGTGTTCATGGGGAGGCAACGGAATGCGTCGTGTTCATGGGGAGGCAACGGAATGCATCGTGTTCATGGGGAGGCAACAGAATGCATCGTGTTCATGGGCAGGCAACGGAATGCGTCGTGTTCATCGGGAGGCAACGGAACGCGTGGGAGCCAACCGGCCGGGTCGGAACAGAATGTGTGGTCGTGTTCATCGGGAGGGCTTGGACGGAACAGGCGATGGAAACGAGGCCTGGCATACCGCAGAACGGAGGAAACAGACCTCTTATGGTCGAAACGGGGGTCCCGTTGATCGGGAGGGGTGTGGCCTACCGCAAAACGAAGGAAACGGACCTCCTACGGTCGAAATGGGGGTCCTGTTGATCGGGAGGGGTGTGGCGTATCGCAAAACGGACGAAACGGACCTCCTACGGTCGAAACGGGGGTCCTGTTCATCGGGAGGGGTGTGGCGTACCGCAAAACGGGACTCCACGGGATACTGTTCATCTCCACCGTCGACCTCCTCCAGCCTCCACGGGCTACCGCCGACCTCCTCCAGCCTCCACGGGCTCCTGTTCATCCAGCCTCCACCGCGCACTACTCCACCGGCTACTATTCAACCACCCCTCCACCGTCTACTGTTCATCCAGCCCTCCACAGCACGGGGTCCTGTTCAACCACCCCTCCACCGTCTACTATTCATCCAGCCCTCCACACCATAGGGTCCTGTTCATCCAGAGGCAACGCCACCGCACACTGTTCGTCCAACCCCCCCCCCCCCCCCCCGCAACGCTCACTGTTCATTCAATCGATCAGCTTCAGTTAGCAGTAGTAGCGAAGGAATCGCTCGATCGGGTTCAGTTAACATTCATCGATCGATCGCTCAGGTTCAGTAACGCGTAGCCTGTAGTGCAGTCGCTCGGGTTCAGTTAGAGCCCAACGCCTCGCTCGGGTTCAGTTAGAGCCAATGCCTCGCACACATGCGCGTACGTGTACGAGAGAAACGCGCATCGCTCGGCCCCCGACCTCCCACCGTAACTAGGAACTCCCCGAAATTTTCCTCGCCCTCGCTTCTACCATGGTTTTTTCCGTCATGGACGGCCCAAAGAATGTCATGCAGCTGCGTCTCCGGCCCGCCCAGGACGAAAAGCCCATTTTCTGTCATGATTTTTTGTCGTAGAAGTAGGAGCCCACCACATCTATGATGATACCGGGTTTTGTCACAATTATCGTCATAGAAGTGTCATATGTATGACAGAAATTTTTTTCGTTCATCCCAAAATGTCATAGATGTGTCTTTTTTTGTAGTGCCAGCAACTAGACACGACGATGCAACCGCAAATTCAACAATGCAAAACCCTAAAAAGATTATGCAAAGGCTCAGATTGGTTCAGATATGATGAACTAACCCTAAAAAAACTGGCTTTTTCATGGACTGTAGGTATGAAGAACATACTCGATCTAAACTATGAAAAACTGTAAAATCTCACCGAGCAACCTGGAAATCTGATACCACTTGATAGAGGCAAAGGTGTCCCGTCCTTCTATGTGATGATGGCTATCGTTTTGGAGGAAGTCGACTTTGACGATCCGACTATGAACGTGCGAGGACGTCGCGCCTTAGCAATTGCTAAACCAACTCTGAGAGGTTATTGACCACGCCGGAGCATGATCAACCTGACCACGAAGTCTGTTTCCTCTAGGCAAATGAAGAACAAGCAAGAAACTAAGATTGCAATCTGGATATTGTGAATATAAGATGAAAGCTTTATTGATCAAGGTGGGGTTCTGTGGCGCCTTTGTCTAGTCGTTGAACACAAACAAAGTATGCGAAGTTGCAGCTATGGCGAACTTTAATCTAAACAAAACCCAAAGTCTAAACGACACCCTAAGGGCTGTATATATGGAGGAAGAGGGGGGAATTTCGTGGCCCTTGGAGTAGGGGTCCGAAACCAACCCTAACTCTTGTTTCCCCACACATACGGACTCTAAAAACAGCCTATACTTAAGTATTTCGAAAATACATGGGCCTGGCCCAATAATAAGGTGAGGCAGCACCGAGAATAGCCTGTGGACGAAATTTATGAAGTGGCATCTTGTATATTTCATCCAAGGCTTCATGCACTCTTTATGGTGGCTTCAAAGTCCTGAAATCATCACTTGTAACTCCGTTCTTGATCCCCTTGCACATGCCATCATCTCCATGCTTGAACTTGCTCCAAGGTTCATGTTTCTTGTCCAAACTAGGCCCTTCATTTGTAAGCAAAACAAATGTATCCAATTTAGGCAGCATCATATTCTCATGAACATTAGATTTGTTACCAAGAAACAAAAGTACCTGATAATTCAATTGGCATGCGCGAGCTCTAGTAATTGGTTCAGTATGTATAGCAGCGGGGGTGTAACAATGTTATTGATGTCCTCATCAGGTTGGCTAGAAAATAGGTGTGGATGGTCTTTCCATATGTCTTCTTCTCGCTCCCAGGTGGCTTCTTCCTCGGTATGGTTGCTCCACTATACTTTGTAAAATTTGATGGCCTTGTTGCGTGTAACTCGGCTAGCAATCTCAAGAATCTTGACAGGTTCTCCTCGTAGGTTAGGTCACGCTCCAACTGAATTTCTTCCAGGGCACTGTGTCTCTCAAAGGAATATCGGCCATCTCTGCATGACACTTCTTCAACTGGGAAACGTGAAACACATCATGAACTCCTCACAATCCTTCGGGCAACTCCAACTTGTAGGACACTTCTCCCATACGTTCCAAAACTCAGTATGGTCCTACAAATCTTGGGGCTAACTTTCCTTTTACTCCAAATCATTTAAGTCCTTGCAGCAGTGACACACAGAGATATGCTCTATCTCCAATTCCATAGGCTACCTCCTTGCGTTTAGTATCAGCATAACTCTTCTGCCTGGACTGAACTTCCTTTAGTCTATCATGAATCAACTTAACCTTCTCTTCAGACTCTTGGATCAAATCTGGTCCGAACAACTGATGGTCTCCAACTTCATCCCACATTAATGGCTTCAAAAGGGGCCATCTTCAAACTAGCCTGGTAGCTATTGTTATATGAGAACTCTGCGTAAGGCAAATTATCATCCCAACTAGGTCCATAATCTAGCGCACAAGCTCTCAACATGTCCTCCAGGATCTAATTGACTCTCTCGGTTTGTTCATCTGTCTGCGGATGAAAGGCTGTACTGAACTCTAGCCTGGTACCCAAAGTCTGGTGCAACGGATTCCAAAACTTCGAGGTAAATTGTGTTCCTCTATCTGATACGATGGTCCTCGGAACTCCATGCAGACATACGATCCTGGTCATATATATCTTGGCCAACTTCACGCTCGTATAAGTGGTTTTCACGGGGATAAAGTGAGCCACTTTGGTCAAGCGATCAACTACTACCAATATGGAATCAGAACCTGATTGTGTCCTGGGTAATCCGGTGATGAAATCCATGCCAAGCTTATCCCACTTCCATTCGAGTATCAGCATAGGCTGAAGTAATCCTACTGGCATTTGGTGTTCTTCCTTAACTCTCTAACATACGTGACATACTGCTACATACTTGGCAATATCCTTCTTCATACCTACCCACTAGGAATGTTCCTTCAAATCCAAATACATCTTGGTGTTTCTGGGGTGAATCGACTATGGAGAGTCATGGGCTTCCTGAAGTATTAACTTCCTGATCTCTGTGTCATTGGGAACATAAATACGATCCTCGAACCACAAAGTTTCGTGTTCATCCTCACGAAAACCTTTGGCCTTTCCTTTGCTCATCTTCTCCTTTATCTCCGCAATTTCCTTATCAGTCTTCTGGGCTTCTCAAATCTTTCCCAATAACGTGGACTGAACTTCCAATGCTGCAACAAGACCTCTCAGAACTATCTCCAAATGAAGTTCCATGAGATCTTTGGCTAACTCCTGAGGTAATCCTCCGGTTAAGAGAGTATTGACATAACTCTTGCGGCTCAAAGCGTCTGCTACAACATTGGCCTTTCCCGGATGATAATGCAGCTTCATATCATAATCCTTTATGAGCTCCAACCATCTCCTCTACCTGAGATTCAACTCCTTCTGCGTGAATATATACTTCAAACTCTTATGATCCGTGTATACATCACAACAGTTTCTATAAGAAAATGTCTCCGGGTCTTGAGCGCATGCACTACGGCTGCTAATTCCTAATCATGTGTGGCATAATTCAACTCATGAGGTCGAAGTTGATGTGAGGCATATGAAACAACTTTTCTGTCTTACATAAGTACACCTCCATGTCCCTGGCGAGAAGCGTCGCAATACACTTGGAAATCCTTGCGTATATCCGGAAGAATTAGCACTGGGGTTGTAACTAAACGTTTCTTCAACTCCTGAATACTGGCCTCACATTCTTCGGTCCATTTGAACTTGGTGTCCTTCTTTAATAAATCTGTCATGGGCTTCGCAATCTTGGAAAAAATTTCAATGAATCTCCAATAGTATCCCGTGAGTCCAAGAAAACTACGTATCTCTCCAACTAAGGTGGGTGCCAACCACTCTGTGACAGACTAAACCTTAGTAGGGTCTACTGCTATACCTTCTCCAGATATAACATGTCCGAGAAATCCAACTTCTATCAACCAAAACTCACATTTGCTGAACTTGGCATATAACTGATGTTCCCTGAGCTTCTCGAGAACTAAGTGCAAATGCTCCTTGTATTCTTCTTCATTATTCGAGTACACCAATATATCATCAATGAACACCACAACAAACTTATCCAAGAACTCCATGAACATCTTATTCATCATACTCATAAAATAAGCAGGGGCGTTAGTCAATCCAAAAGACATGATCGTGTACTCATATAGCCCATACCTTGTGGTAAAAGCTGTTTTAGGTATATCCTGTGCTCGGATCTTCAGTTGGTGGTATCCTGATCGAAGATCGATCTTGGAGAATACTTTAGCTCCCTGCAACTGGTCAAACAAATCATTGATCATCGGTAGTGGGTACTTGTTCTTGATCGACACCTCATTCAGAGCACGATAATCCACAACCATCCTCAAAGATCCATCCTTCTTCTCAACTAAGAGCACTGGAGCTCCCAAAGTGATGAACTTGGTCGGATATAACCTTTCTCCAATAACTCCTTAATCTGCTTCTTAATTTCCTCCAGATCATTTGTGGGCATCCGATACGGTCTCTTCGATATTGGTCCGGTACCTGGTAACAGGTCTATCAAAAATTCTATGTCCGGATCTGGTGGCATGCCTGGTAATTCCTCTGGAAATACATCAGGATAATTCTTCACAACTGGCACTTCCTCCTGAACAACTCCCAAGAGTGAATTTACTTGAGTCCTCCTTGGCGCATGCCTAGACACATACTTGATCTGTTTACCCTCTGGGGTGGTGAGGAGAATTGACTTACTAGCACAATCGATATTTCCTCCATGCATCGATAGCCAATCCATGCCTAGTATCACATCCAATCCTTGTGACTCCAAAATTATTAGGTCTAAGGGGAAAACATGCCTACCTATGGTTAATGGCAACTGAAAACATCCTCTGCTAGCCATATACTCCGCTCCAAATGAGCTTACTAACATAGGTGTCTTAAGGGCTACGGTGGGCAACTTAAACTTATCCACAATTCCCCTTGATATGTATGAATGCGATGCACCAGTGTCGAAAAGGACAATAGGAGTAAATGACTTAATCAAAAACTTACCAATGACTGCATCAAGCTATTCTTCAGCTTCCTCCATGTTGACGTGGTCCACCTGCCCTCGGGTGAAAGGGTTGGGCTTCTTTCCCGAGCTTCCATTCACATTGCCATTCTTTATCTCAGGGCATTCATTATTGTAGTGTCCAGTCTTCCCGCACTTGAAACATGTAACGTGACTCAGATCCTTTTTGGCGAGGGTTGCTGAGCTGGAACGACTCTGACTGTTGTTTCCTCCATTCCCATTCCCATTTTTAGGGCCACAGTGATTATGTGAGCTTCCTCCATTGTGATAATGGCCTCCATGGTAATGATGGGTGTGTCCTCCCGAGTTCGGGGTAAAACGAGGCTTCTGTTGAGCTCCAGAGTTGTACTTCCCCTGTCCATACTTTCGTTTGCGATTCTCAATCTGCTGCTACTTGCCTTCAATCATGAGAGCCCTATCTACCAACTTCTGGTAGTTGGCGAATGTTGGCACCATCAACTGCATACTCATCTCATCATTCAACCCCTCCATAAACTTCTCCTGCTTTGCGACATATGTGGCCACATCATCTGGGGCGTAGCGTGCTAACTTACTGAACTCATCCACGTACTGCGCCACAGTACGGTTGCCTTGGCGTAAGTTGCGAAACTCACGCTTCTTCATACTCATGGCTCCAGCTGAGACATGTGCAATGCGGAATGCTTGCTGAAACTGATCCCAAGTGACATTGGCCATGGGGAAAGTGGCTGTGTAATTATCCCACCATGAGGTTGCAGGTCCATCCAGTTGATGTGCAGCGAAATGCACCTTCTCAGCATCTGTGCAACCTGCGGTGGTTAGCTCCCTTCCAATCTTGAGGAGCCAATCATCAGCAACAATCGGTTCGGTGCTACTAGAGAACACCAGCGTATTCAACCTCAGAAAACGGGCTAAGTTGTCCACTTAAGGTGGTGGCGGTGGGCTGTTATTGTTGTTGTTGTTGTTGCCTTGGTTCTGGACTAGCAACTGCATCAAGGCATTCTGCTGTTGGATCAACTGAGTGAGCTCCGGTGAGAAAACAAATCCGGGGTCACGTCTCGGAGGCATCTGATAGGTTTAAAGGGGTGAGAACAGAATAGAGTGAGGTCTAAAGAGAAATCACTACCCATATGCACATGAGAAAAACACATTCACTTCACACCATTCAATTCAAATAAGATCACACAATCGATGTAAGCTACCGTTACAAAATGCTCGAACTATTGCTATATACATGGAAGTATACTAATGAGAATATGGTGGTCGGCTAGAAATTTTGTTCGGTGGAAGACTCCATGATATCTGCTCCAGCTTTGTCTTCATAATCATCATCACTGTCGGGGTCGGAGTCTGTGTCATCTAGTATGATGTAGTCTTCAGAGAAGATGTCATCTTTAGGTTCGGGATGAATATTCCTAGCTTCTTCTTCAGGTCTTCATTCTTCTCCAGTAGTACAACAATTTCTTCTTCATATCCGTCGCGTGCAGACTTGAGTTCCTCTTCTAGCTCCAAGTTTCAGGTCATCACCTTCTTCATGTCTATCATATTGGCGCACATTTGGTTCTCCTAACAACGAATGTGCTGATTTAACTCCTGTATGTAGGCTGCAATGGATTTATCCTTCCTGGTGCAAATCTTCTCCCATTGCTCATCTCGGCTTCCACATATCTGGTAGATGGTGTCCTTAAGATCCTTGGTGTACACCTTTCCAATGCGTCCAATGGCGATGTGGGCGGCCATGCTCTTTCCTAGACTCCAGGTTGGTGCATCAAAGGAAAACTCGATGGGATCGGTAACTGGTGTGAATGTCCTTCCTGGAACATGAACTCGAATCATCCAGCACTCCTCTTCTGGTAAAGTGGCGGCGTAGGTTCCAGTGAAGCTTGGTATGCCAATGCTCAGGTACCTAGTGACTTCCTTCAAGTGTCGTCCGAAAGGGGTGTCGTCATCCGGTTGAGTGAACTTGTTCCTTGGGTCCGCCATCTATGGAGTAGAAATGGAGAAGAGCCAGAAATGAGTAGAGAAGAGTATCTTATGGATTATCCTAGTGGTCGTGTCCTACAGTCAGCGTGTGCTCTGATACCATCTTGTAGCGACCCGACCTCAGACGGTCAAGTCTCTGTGCTTAAGTGTCACCCCTGGATTGGTATTGCTGACACACACCGTACTCGAGGAATTATAACAGAGTTCAATCACACACCTTTTACATCGAGTGTCTCATAAAGAGTAATTATTACAATAATATGGCTGAAGGCCATCTAAAATAAGATAACTACGGAAGCATCCAAGACAAATGAGTCCATCCAACTCCACGGCAAAACTGAGTGCATGACAACGACCTAGCGCACCTTACTCTTCGTCTAAAAATTCTGCAACATGATACGTTGCAGCCATGTAGGTCAGCACATGGAATATGCCTGCAAGATAACACTATAGAGCAATGAACAAAAATAACTATCACTACATGCATATTTGGCTGGAGGAGGCTCTACGGTTATCATTTGCATAAAGCAAGTTTTTCCCTACAACAAAGGAATATATTTTATTTATCTACAAAGTTTGTTGAAATAATTGAGAAGGTAACCCAAACTCAATCCCAAAATGAAAATTAATAACCCGACAAATTAATTAAGTAAAGTGATGAGATCAACATAATAATTTAAGTACCAGATACTCAAGATGTCCATAACCGGGGACACGGCTAACCAAGATTAGATTGTACACTCTGCAGAGGTTTGCACACTTTTCCCCACATGACTTTATCTCCTCCATTGGATTTTCTCGCACTACATGATGTTTGGGAAACGGATGATCGAGACACAATCTTTACAAAGAGGTCACCTTAACCGATAGATAGGCCGGTACACCTACAATCCCCTACATCCGCTAGCCCATCTTGGAAAGGATTCCCACAACTTACTCAACTATGCCAGAGCCCATAAGGGCTTGTGGCTGCACACGGAAGTTTCTAGCATGAATAACATTATGATCCCTTTGAGCCTGGGTGGCGAACCATAGGATGATCAAACGGGTTCCCCGGGATCTCCTAGGACAACACTGGAATATCACCAGGTGCCCACAACCAATCCACCCAGATGTCTATTAAAGTAGCCACCTTAAGTTTCCCTTAGTTAATAATAACTCTCACAACTTTCATGAATTCTCTCAAACCAATCCACGTCTACGAGCATAGCAAAGTAGTGCAATCATAACGCAGTAACACCCGGGGTTTGAATATAAGACAATAGGTTCCTACCTCATCAACTACTTCCCAATACCCACATATTATCAAATCCTACTCATGCAATGTTTGAGGGTTGAAACTAATGCATAAAACTGGGTAATAAAGGGAGTATGATCAAAGTGTTACTTGCCTTGCTGGCGTTCGAAAAAACCCTAGAGATTCATAGTAGCAAGCCTCACACTCTGGAAACTCTATCGTGAACAAACAATAGCATAAATAAGCACTCAATCATAATATGCAAAGGTAAAACCAAAAGCAAAGATTTAAACTGAAAGTTCAAGTGAAGAGCTTCGATTTGCAAAAAGAATCAATCAAATCGGAGTTACGAAACTCAAACTACGATCAAAAGAAGTTTGAATTCAAATCTGCTTGAAACCAAATTTTAAATTTCCAAAATCATGTTCAAGTTGATTATCTGGACAGAGGGGAACAAGACGAAGATTTTGGCATTGGTTTCACTGGATTTGGACAACCGAGCAAAAAGTAGTGAGGGTTTGAAGATCAGGGACTAATCTAAGATAAAAGTAATTACGTATAGGTCCCTAGCCGAAAAATAAAACTAAAAAGAAAAACCTAACGAATGAACGTCCGCTAACAGAGATTAATGAACAAATTTGTTCGCTAATAAAACAAATCAGGTGAACGTTCGCTATTTAACGAACCCTAAAAATAAAACTGATCTAAAAGAAAAACAAAAAAACTAAAGAACCGGATCGGTTTTTGCCGTTTTGGCGGTTTTCGACGAAAACCCGTGGCGGATCGGAAACGGCGGCGGTGGCGGCGAACTCCGGCGAGATGCGGGGCTACGGGCGTCGGCGTGGCGCAGCTCTGGCATCAGCGGGAGGCGGCGCGGGCGGCGTGCGGCAGCAGCGGCGGTGACGGGGCGGCGTCAGCGAGATGCGGGGCTGCGACGGCTGCTTGGTGAGGAGGACGGGGAGGCGGGGCGGCGGCTTTAAAGGGGAACGGGGTACGACGGCTTGGCAGAGGGGGCAAGCCGAGGGGAGTCCCCCTCGGTCACGGCGGCGGTGGTCGGGCGGCAGCCGGACTCGGGGTGGGCGAGGCGGTCGGCGGAGCTGGACCGGCTGGGCTTCGGCCTAGTCGGTCGAAGAGATTTTTTAAAATAATTTTCGCCGAAAAATAAAATCCAAATAAATAAAATCCTAAAATCCCAAAAATAATTTTCACGGTCCTCTCCTAATATTTAGGACAACATGAACATTTTTTGGGGCTAAAATGCAATTTTTTCCTAATTTAACCGAATAAAATCTCAAATAAAATATATTTTTATTTAAAATTAAATTTCCATTATTTCCTCTGTTTTGAAGAAGTCATATTATCTTCTCTCATTATTTTATTTATTTTGAAATAATTGGAAAAATAATTTTAAATAAAAATCACCTTGATCTTATTTACCAATTTTGAAAATTCAAAAATGGAATTTATGAGAACCTCCAACTCTCTCAAACAGTCCTTGAGTTGCTTATGGTTTCTAGGATCAAAATGTCCAAATAAAACCAATTCAAAAATGCAAAAATCATGGATGTATATGATGACCTAGTGATTAACATCCAAATTGAAAATTGGGATGTTACACATATGTGCCTAGATCTTTCCTCACCACATGATGCTTGCCAAAAAGAGAAAAATAAAAGGAATAGAGAGAAAAACTTTGACTCTTGCATAAAAGTAAAAGATAGGCCCTTGGCAAAGGGAAGCAGAGGTTGCCATGCGCTTATTTGTTTGTATGCTCAATCCCTTAGTGCAAGATAACGTCATGTTACATTGCCCCTTGTATAGCGACCTTTATTATGCAGTCTATTGCTTTTATTCTTCACCATCACAAGTTCATGCAACACTCAATTTTCTCTTACACTAAATGATCTCACACTTTTAGAAGAATTTTTTATTGCCTTTTTGCACCGATGACAACTTACTTGAGGGATCTTGCTCAATCCCTAGGTAGGTACGGTGGACACTTGAAAAAGATTTGGGTTTAAGGGTTTTTTGATGCACAAGTAGTATCTCTACTTAGTGCGGAATTTTTGGCTAGCAAAGATAGGGGGCAAGCACCACATGTTAAAGGATCTATGACAATATGACTACTATGTGAATATGAACAAACATAAATCATTAAGTTGTCTTCCTTGTCCAACGTCAACAATTTTGGCATATAATATTTTAATGAGGGCTCACAATCACAAAAGATTTCTAGGATAGTATATTTATATATGAATCTTCTCTTCCCTTATTAATTCTTTCATGAGTTGCATCATTGACTAATGCTATGTCTATCAATCTCTAATAAAATTTTCTACTTATACTTTTCCTTATGTGGTGCCATCACCTACCATAGGATTAGTATATAATCTTTTCATTGATTTATTTCCTTTCTTTTGTTTGTTTGTTTCCTTTCTTATTTCTTTTCTTTTCTTTATTTGCAACATGAAAGTGAACAAAGTAAAAACTCAAACAAAACTTTATTATATAACTTGCTCACGATTACAATGATAGATCACTAAGCAAAACTCTCAAAGAAGAAAGGATATAACTAAACTTTTATTTCATCTAAAAGCAAAAAAGATCAGACTAAGATAAGTAAAAGCAAAAAGATAGTGGGATGATACAATACCGGGGCACCTCCCCCAAGCTTGGTGGAAGCCAAGGGGAGTGCCCATACCCGATACTCAATTCTCCTTTGGTGGTGAAGAAGATGATGGTGGTGATGAAGCGATCCTATCTTTAAGGATTAGAAGATTCTCCATCAACGAATGATGCTCCTGAGGTGGGTGATGTGCTCTTGATGCAAAATATTCTCGCGAGTGAGATACTTATTTTGTATGCGAACTATTTCAATGATGCGAAAGGCTTCAATCTCAGCAAGAGTAAGATGAGTAAGGTAAGGTTTAAGGATATCTTCCTCCTCCTCGTCAGCTGGCAGTGCTTGTTCGAAGACTGGAGGCTGGTCTACCATAACCTCCTTGCTCTCATCTCCTCCAATAGCTCCCGCGGGCTCTTCTCTCTTCAGCTCGATCTTCATCAACCAAGCATCCTCTTCCACGTGGTTGGAAGAAGAAGAAGACATGGTGCCTGGCCCAATTGACATGACAGGAAACAACAAGAAAAGAGAACAGAGGATTTCTCCTCGATACGGTGATCAACAGGTTCGGGAAGTATATATAGATTTTTTATCTTGCAGGACAAGCATATGGAAGAAAAACAGAGTACAAAAGGTGTCCCACATGGGCACAACCCACCTGGGAGCGCCAGGCCGCCCTGGTGTCTTGTGCCCATCTAACATCCTGAATTTTCAATTTGGAATGTTATACATTAGATCATCATTGCATATCATATTTTATTTGCTTTTAGTTTTGATCCTAGAAATTCTACGCAGCTCAAGGACCCACGGAGAGTTGGGGATTTCGTTATTTTCATATTTGAGTTTTCTCAAATTTTGAGAATAGGATCATTTGATTTTAATTATTTTATCATCAATTATTTCGATTACAAAAATATGAGAGAGGGAATAAAATGACTTTCCCAAAATAAAGAAATATTGAGGATTTAATAATAAAATCAAATAAGAGTTTATTTCGGAGTTTTTCATTATTTTATTTGAATTTAGGAAAAATGTGTGTTTTTCAAAATTGCATTTAGGCCCCAAATAAATGTTCACCTTATGCGGCTTGATTTTAGAAGCCCGGGAAAATTTATTTCGCGATTTTTGGAGTCCGTTTAGTATTTCTTTTATTTGTTTTTCTGCGCGGAATATTTAAAAAAAACGAAACCGACCTACGGGCCGTGTCCGACCTGGACACCAGGCCCGTTCGGCCTTTAAAGCCGGGGCGCTCGACCCCGCAGCCCACCGAGCTGCCCCGCCGCCCGAACCCTAGCGCCGCCGCCGCCGCGCCGCCTCGCCGCCGCCGTGCTGGATCCCGCCGCTACCCCGCTGCCTCGCCGCCGGATCCTGCCGCCTGCCAGCGCCCCGCCGCCCCGCCGCCGAACGCCGCTGCCGCCGGAGCCCCGCCGCCGCCGCCGGATCTCTCGCCGGAGTTGCCGGTTGAATTTTTTTTAGACGCCGGTTTTTTCCCGAAAAACCGTTCGGTTTTTCTGACAGTTTTGTCTGTTCATTTTTTTAGTTTTGGTTTTTTAAATAGATTGGTTTTTCCGATTTATTTAAATAGCGAGTGTTCGTTCGTCCTAGCAAACGTTCGTCATTTTCCTTTTTCTCGGATTAAATCCGCAATTTTTCTGATCGCGATTTCTGATCCGATTTTCGTTTTAGTATAACTTTTCGCTCGTTTATCGGAATCAGGCGATTCAAGCGCCTGGAGTTTCGTCTCGAAACCCTCTATCCGTTTAACCAACTTAAACAAGTTTTTGCCACTGTAAAAATTGCCCTAGATCCAGAATAGTAAACGAAGCCTGTTTCCTTTGCCGTTTGACTTTCGTTGCTTCGTTTGATTTGATTCTCTTTGCAAACCGCAGTTCTTAAGTTGAACCTTCTGGTTAGATCTCTTATTTGAGTTTTACCTGTGCATTAGATGAATGCTTATTGTATGCTTGTTTGTTTGTCTGCGATAGAATACCTGGAGTGCGCCGCCTGTTACTTCGAATCTCTAGGTTTCGCGGATCATCAGCAAGGCAAGTAACACTTTGATAATACCTCCTACTACCCAGTTTTATTGCATTAGATCAATCCTCAAACATTGCATGATTAGGATCTAATTAAATTGTGGGATGGGAAGTAGTTGAGGTAGTACCTATTACATGTTATATTATCAAACCTTTGGGAGTTACTTCTACGTTTGCTTACTATTGCTATGCTATGCTAGTAGACGTGGATTGGGTGAGTGATATCCATGACAGATGTGAGTTGTTAATTTAATGGTTTATGTAAGGTGGCAACTTAAACACACATCTGGGTGGATTGAGTTACCTGGGTATTCCAGGATTGCCTGTTTTTCTTTATGGACCGCCACCCAGGCCCAAAGGGATCATGAGATTTTTCATACTAGAAACTTCCGTGTACATCCACAAGCTATTATGGGCTCTAGCATAGTTGATTAAGTCGTGCGAACTCTTACAGGGTAGACTAGCAGATGTAGGGGAAAGTAGGTGTAATGGTCTATCCATCGTAAGGTGCTAGCGCTTCTGAAAGACTATGTCTCGGTCATCCGTCTTCTCAAACACCATGTAGTGCGAGAAACCAAACGGAGGCGATCGAGTCTTGTGGGGAAAAGTGCGCAAACCTCTGCAGAGTGTATAAACTAATCATGATTAGCCGTGTCCCCGGTTATGGACATCTTGAGTATGTAGTACTTGGATTATCATGTGAATCTCAACATGTTACTCTAAAAGTTAATTTTGTTGGGTTTCGTTTAATGATGATGCTTAATTGGGATTGAGGATGCTGTCAACCATTCTCAATGTTTAACAACTACCATGATAGTTAAATAAAATTTATTCCTTTGTAGTAGGGAAAAATTGGCTTTACGCAAAACTGTAACCATAGAGCTTTCCACCAGCCAAATATTCATATAGAATAGCCTGTTTCATTCCATTACTCTCTATGTGTTACCTTGCCAGCATATTCCATGTGCTGACCCGTTTCGGGCTGCAAGGTTAATGTTGCAGACTTTTCAGACGATGATTAAGGAGTTTTTAGGTTGTGGTTCTATACTCAGTGACGCCGTTGGAGTTGATGGACTCACTTATCTGCCAAGCCTTTCGCTGTTATCGTTATTAGATGGCCTTAAGCCATATTTATTGTAATAAGTTCTCTATTGAGACACTCGATGTAATAAGTGTGTGATTGTTACTCTTTTATAAATCCTTCAAGTACTGTGTGGTGTCAGCATTACTGATCCAGGGATGACACCTGAGTACAGAGATCAGACTGTTTGAGGTCTGGTCGCTACAAAGATGGTATCAGAGCACACGCTGACTGTAGGACAAGACCATTAAGCTAAAAGACCTAGATCACTATTCACTCTCATCTCTTCTGACCTCTCATCTTTTCTACTCTTTAGGATGGCGGATGCAAGGAACAAGTTCACGCAACTAGATGAAGATACACCCTTTGGACGCCACTTGAAGGAAGTCACTAGATACCTGAACATAGGAGTACCAAGCTTCACCGGAACCTGCAACGCCACTTTACCTGAAGAAGAGCGCTGGATGATTCAAGTTCAAATTTCAGGAAGGACGTTCATGCCAGTCACTGAGCCCATAGAGTTTTCTTTTGATGCACCAACTTGGAGTCTAGGGAAGAGCATGGCAGCTCACATCGCCATGGGACGCATTGGAGAAGTCTACCGCAATGATCTCAAGGATACTATCTACCAGATTTGTGGGCGCCGAGATGAGCACTGAGAGATGATCAGCACCAGAAAGGATAGATCCATTGCAGATTTTATCCACGAAATTAAACCAGCACATTCGACGACAGGAGAACCAGATGTGCGCCGACATGATAGATCTGAAGAAGGCAAGGACTAGAATCAAGGAACTGGAGGAAGAACTCAAGGCTACACGTGAAGATTATGAAGAAGAAATTGAAGTATTGGTGGAGAAGAATGACGTTCTGATCAAGAAGATCAGAATATTTATGGGAGACCCTACACCAGTAGAAGAAGACGAAGAACCCAAGGAGATTCGCCCGGAAGACTACATCATCATCGACGACACCGACTCGGACCCAGATGATAGCGATGATGACTATGTTGATGAAGCCGGAGCAGATATCATGGAGTGTGCAACCGAAGAATATTTCTAGTAGACCACCTCATCAGTAGTAGTAGTCCACCATGTAAATACAGTAGTCCAAGCACTCTTACGATAGTTAGATCGATTGTATGCCCTTGTTTGATTGAATGAAGTGAATTGTTTGCTTTTGCCTCATGTGCATATGGGTAGTGTTTTCTCTTTAGACCCCCTCTATTCTTAAATCTCCTCTTTTCTAAACCCTCAGATGCCTCCAAGACGTGACCCCGGATTTACCTTTCCACCGGAGCTCACCCAGTTGATCCAGCAGCAGAACACATTGATGCAGTTGCTAGTCTAGAATCAGAATTAGGGGAACAACAACAACAACCCACCACCACCACCACCTGTTGATCACTTAGTCTATTTTCTTAGGCTAAATCCGCCGGTGTTTTCCAGTAGCACCGAGCCGATAGTAGCAGATGATTGGCTCCGCAAGACAGCTAGAGAGTTGACCACGGTAGGATGCACGGATGCGGAGAAGGTGAAGTTTGCCGCACATCAGCTTGAAGGACCCGCAACATCATGGTGGGAGAATTTCACAGCCACTTTCCCTATCGACACTGTCACATGGGACCAGTTTCAGCAGGCTTTTCGAACTGCCCATGTTTTAGCAGGAGCTATGGCCATGAAGAAGCGAGAGTTTCGCAACTTGCGCCAAGGAGGATGGATAGTTGGCCAGTATGTGGAGGACTTTAGTAAATTAGCACGCTATGCCCCAGATGACATTGCTACAGATGCAGCTAAGCAGGAGAAGTTTATGGAAGGACTGAATGATGAGTTGAGCATGCAGTTGATGATAGCAACCTTCAACAACTACCAGGAGTTGGTAGACCGTGCTCTTATGATTGAAGGCAAGCAGCAGCAAATTGAAAATCGCAAGAGGAAGTATGCACAAGGAAAGTACAATTCTGAAGCTCAGCAGAAACCACGATTTACCACTAGATCAGGAGGACATTTTCAGCATACCCATGGAGGAGGTAGCTCGCACAATCACAACGACACCAAGAATGGTAATGGTAATGGAGGAAGCAACGGCCAGAACCATACCAACCCATCAACCCCAGCCAAGAAAGACCTGAGCCAAGTCACTTGCTTTAAGTGTCAGAAGACCGGACATTATGCCAATGAATGTCCTAAAGGCCAGAATGGCAATGGAAGCTCTGGGAAGAAGCTGAACCCTTTCAACAGGGGACAGGTCAACCACGTTAATGTGGAGGAGGTTGAAGAGCAACCAGATGCAGTAATCGGTAAGTTTTTGGTTAAGTCATTTACTGCACTCGTTCTTTTTGATACTGGTGCATCGCATTCATACATATCAAGGGGATTTGTGGATAAGTATAACCTGCCCACTAAGGTTCTTAGAACACCTATGCTAGTAAGCTCACCAGGAGCGGAGTATATGGCCAGTCAAGGATGTTTTCAAGTGCCATTGAGTATAGGTAGGCATGTGTTTCCCTCAGATTTAATCATTTTGGAATCACAAGGATTGGATGTAATTATAGGTATGGATTGGCTGTCGATGTATGGAGGAAACATCGATTGCGACAGTAAGACAATTTTTTTCTTACCACCCCAGATGGGAGAAGGATCAAGTATGTATCCCAACATGTGCCAAAAGGGACTCAAGTAAATTGTTTAACAGGAGTTGTGCAGGAGGAAGTACCAGTGGTAAGGGATTTCCCTGACGTATTTCCAGAAGAGTTGCCAGGCATGCCACCGGGTAGAGATATTGAGTTTTTGATTGAGCTATTGCTAGGCACAGGGCCAATATCAAAAAGACCATACAGGATGCCTGCAAAGGATTTGGTGGAGATTAAGAAGTAGATTAAGGAGTTACTGGATAAAGGTTACATTCACCCAAGTTCGTCGCCTTGGGGATCACCAGTACTTCTAGTGGAGAAAAAGGATG
The DNA here is from genome assembly GCF_018294505.1 of Triticum aestivum. NCBI lineage: Eukaryota > Viridiplantae > Streptophyta > Magnoliopsida > Poales > Poaceae > Triticum > Triticum aestivum. The sequence goes on along the minus strand of NC_057806.1, from coordinate 259,073,042 downwards.
GATCGTTAAGGATGGTTGTTGATTATCGTGGGTTGAATGAAGTAACGATCAAGAACAAGTACCCACTACCAATTATCAATGATCTGTTTGATTGATTGCAAGGAGCTAAGGTATTTTCCAAGATCGATCTGCGATCAGGATACCACCAGTTGAAGATTCGAGAACAGGATATACCTAAGATAGCTTTTACTACCAGGTATGGGCTGTACGAGTATACCGTTATGTCATTTGGCTTGACTAACACACCTGCTTATTTTATGAACATGATGAACAAAGTGTTTATGGAGTTCTTGGATAAGTTCGTCGGGGTGTTCATTGATGATATCCTGGTTTACTCGAAGAATGAAGAGGAGCACAAGGAACATTTGTGTTTGGTTCTTGGAAAGCTCAGAGAACATCAGTTGTATGCCAAGTTCAGCAAATGTGAGTTTTGGTTGAAGGAAGTAGGATTCCTCGGACACGTTATATCCGGAGAAGGAATAGCAGTTGACCCCACTAAAGTTGATACCGTGACCAAGTGGGAAGCACCAACCATAGTTGGAGAGATCCGGAGTTTTCTTGGGCTCGCAGGATACTACCGGAGATTTATTGAGAATTTCTCCAAGATTGCAAAGCCTATGACGGAGTTGTTAAAGAAGGATACCAAGTTCATATGGACTGAGGAGTGTGAGGCTAGTTTCCAGGAGTTGAAGAAATGCTTGGTTACTTCACCAGTGTTGATTTTGCCAGATCAGACCAAGGATTATGAGGTGTATTGCGACGCTTCACGATGAGGACTTGGAGCAGTGCTTATGCAGGAAGGGAGAGTTGTTTCATATGCCTCACGACAACTGAAACCCCATGAATTGAATTATGCTACGCATGATTTGGAGTTAGCAGCCGTAGTGCATGCATTGAAAACATGGAGACATTTCCTCATTGGAAATCATTGTGAGGTGTACACGGATCACAAGAGTTTGAAATACATTTTCACGCAGAAGGAGTTAAACCTCAGACAAAGGAGATGGTTGGAGCTCATCAAGGATTATGATATGAGATTGCATTACCATACCGGAAAGGCTAATGTAGTAGCTGACGCATTGAGCCGTAAAAGCCATGCCAATACGCTAATGACGGGAGAATTACCAAAGGAGTTAGCCGAGGATCTTCGTGAGCTATGTTTGGAAATAGTTCCAAGAGGCTATGTAGCAGCATTGGAGATTCAGTCAACTTTGATGGATAGAATTAGAGAAGCTCAGAAGACTGACAAGGAGATTGCCTCTATAAAGGAGAAAATGAGCGAAGGAAAGGCTAAAGGATTTCGTGAGGATGAGCACGACACCCTATGGTTTGAAGACCATGTTTATGTGCCCAATGACCCGGAGATCAGGAGGTTGATTCTGCAAGAGGCAGACGATTCACCATATTCGATTCACCCAGGAAATACCAAGATGTATTTGGATTTGAAGGATATTTTTGGTGGACCGGAATGAAGAAGGATATTGCGGAGTACGTAGCAGTTTGTGATGTATGTCAGAGAGTGAAGGCAGAGCATTAGAAACCAGCAGGATTGCTACAGCCATTGCCGATACCCGAATGGAAGTGGGATAAGTTAGGCATGGATTTTATCACGGGATTACCCAGGACTCGTACAGGCTATGACTCGATTTGGGTTGTAGTCGATCGGTTGACGAAAGTAGCTCATTTCATCCCGGTAAAGATCACTTACACCAGTGCTAAGTTGGCAAAGATATACATGACCAGGATTGTATGCTTACATGGAGTTCCGAGGAGTATAGTATCAGATAGAGGAACCCAGTTTACCTCAAAGTTCTGGAATCAGTTGCACGAAACTTTGGGTACCAGGCTAGAGTTCAGCACAGCTTTTCATCCACAGACAGATGGACAGACCGAGAGAGTCAATCAGATTTTGGAGGACATGCTGAGAGCTTGTGCGCTAGATTATGGATCTAGTTGGGACGATAATTTGCCATATGCAGAATTCTCTTACAACAATAGCTATCAATCCAGTTTAAAGATGGCCCCCTTCGAAGCCTTGTACGAAAGGAGGTGCAGGACACCGTTTTCATGTGATGAAGTTGGAGACCGCCAGTTGTTTGGACTAGATCTGATTAAGGAGTCTGAACAGAAAGTGAAATTGATTCGCGATAGTCTCAAGGTAGCTCAATCCAGGCAGAAGAGTTATGTAGGTTTTAAACGCAAGGAGACAGTTTACGAAGTCGGAGACAGAGTTTATCTTCGAGTATCCCCACTTCGGGGAATAAAGCGTTTTGGTGTTAAGGGAAAGTTAGCGCCACGGTTTGTAGGACCATACCGAGTTTGGAACGTATGGGAGAAGTGGCCTACAAGTTGGAATTGCCCGCAGGATTGTCGGGAGTTCATGATGTGTTCCACGTTTCGCAGTTGAAGAAGTGCCACGCAGAGATGGCTGACATACCCTTGAGAGACACAGTGCCATTGGAAGAAATTCAGTTGGATAACGATTTGACCTATGAGGAGAAACCAGTTAAGATTCTAGAGTATGCCAGTCGAGTCACCCGCAGCAAGGTTATCAAGTTTTGCAAGGTTCAGTGGAGCCACCACACGGAGGATGAAGCCACCTGGGAGCGAGAGGAAGATTTGCTCAATGACCACCCTCACCTATTTTCTAGCCAACCTGAATCTCAAGGGCGAGATTCATCTTAAGGGGGGTAGGTTTGTAACATCCCAAATTTTCAATTTGGAATGTTATACATTAGATCATCATTGCATATCATATTTTATTTGCTTTTGGTTTTGATCCTAGAAATTCTACGCAACTCAAGGACCCACGGAGAGAGTTGGGGATTTCGTTATTTTCATATTTGAGTTTTCTCAAATTTTGAGAATAGGATCATTTGATTTTAATTATTTTATCATCAATTATTTCAATTACAAAAATATGAGAGAGGGAATAAAATGACTTTCCCAAAATAAAGAAATATTGAGGATGTAATAATAAAATCAAATAAGATTTTATTTCGGAGTTTTTCGTTATTTTATTTGAATTTAGGAAAAATGGGCGTTTTTCAAAATTGCATTAGGCCCCAAATAAATGTTCAGCTTGTGCGGCTTGATTTTAGAAGCCCGGGAAAATTTATTTCGGGATTTTTGGAGTCCGTTTAGTATTTCTTTTATTTATTTTTCTACGCGGAATATTTAAAAAAACGAAACCGACCTACGGGCCGTGTCCGACCTAGACACCAGGCCCGTCCGGCCTTTAAAGCCGGGGCGCCCGACCCCGCAGCCCACCGCGCCGCCCCGCCGCCCAATCCCTAGCGTCGCCGCCGCCGCCCGCCAGCGCCCCGCCGCCCCGCCGCCGCCGCGCCGGATCCTGCCGCCGCCCCGCCGCCTCGCCGCCGGATCTCGCCGCCCTGCCGCCGACCGCCGCTACCGCCGGAGCTCCGCCTCCGCCGCCGGATCTCTCGCCGGAGTTGCCGGGTAGAATTTTTTTAGACGCCGGTTTTTTTTCTGAAAAACCGTTCGGTTTTTCCGACGGTTTTGTCTGTTCTTTCTTTTAGTGTCGGTTTTTTAAATAGATCGGTTTTTCCAATTTATTTAAATAGCGAACGTTCGTCGTTTTTCTTTTTCTCGGATTAAATCCGCAATTTTTCTGATCGCGATTTTTGATCCGATTTTCGTTTTAGTATAACTTTTCGCTCGTTTATCGGAATCAGGCGATTCAAGCGCCTGGAGTTTCGTCTCGAAACCCTCTATCCATTTAACCAACTTAAACAAGTTTTTGCCACTTTAAAAATTGCCCTAGATCCAGAATATTAAACGAAGCCTGTTTCCTTTGCCGTTTGACTTTTGTTGCTTTGTTTGATTTGATTCTCTTTGCAAACCGGAGTTCTTAAGTTTAACCTTCTGGTTAGATCTCTTATTTGAGTTTTACCTGTGCATTGGATGAATGCTTATTGTATGCTTGTTTGTTTGTCTGCGATAGAATACCCGGAGTGCGCCGCCTGTTACTTCGAATCTCTAGGTTTCGCGGATCATCAGCAAGGCAAGTAACACTTTGATCATATCTTTCCTACTACCCAGTTTTATTGCATTAGATCAATCCTCACACATTGCATGATTAGGATCTAGTTAAATTGTGGGATGGGAAGTAGTTGAGGTAGTACCTAATACCTGTTTATTATCAAACCTTTGGGAGTTACTTCTACGTTTGCTTATTATGCCATGCTATGCTAGTAGACGTGGATTGGGTGAGTGATATCCATGACAGATGTGAGATTGTTAATTAATGGTTTATCTAAGGCGGCAACTTAAACACACATCTGGGTGGATTGAGGCACCTGGGTATTCCAGGACTTGCCTGTTTTCTTTTGGACCGCCACCCAGGCTCAAAGGGATCATAAGACTATTCATACTAGAAACTTCTGTGTGCAGCCACAAGCTATTATGGGCTCTAGCATAGTTGACTAAGTCGTGCGAACTCTTACAGTGGTAGACTAGCAGATGTAGGGGATGTAGGTGGTACGGTCTACCCGATCGTAAGGTGCTAGCGCTTCTGAAAGACTATGTCTCGGTCATCCGTCTTCTCAAACACCAGGAAGTGCGAGAAACCAAACGGAGGCGATCGAGTCTTGTGGGGAAAAGTGCGCAAACCTTTGCAGAGTGTAATAAACTAATCATGGTTAGCCGTGTCCCCGGTTATGGACATCTTGAGTATCTAGTACTTGGATTTTCATGTGAATCTCAACATGTTACTCTAAATTAATATTGTTGGGTTTTAATGTTGATGCTTAATTGGGATTGAGAATGCTGTCAACCATTCTCAATGTTTAGCAACTACCATGATAGTTAAATAAATTTATTTCTTTGAAGTGGGGAAAAATTGGCTTTACGCAAAACTATAACCATAGAGCTTTCCACCAGCCAAATATGCATATAGAATAGCCTGTTTCATTCCATTACTCTCTATGTGTTACCTTGCCAGCATATTCCATGTGCTGACCCGTTTCGGGCTGCAACTTTAATGTTGCAGACTTTTCAGACGATGATTAAGGAGTTTTTAGGTCGTGGTTCTATACTCAGTGATGTCGTTGGAGTTGATGAACTAACTTATCTTCCAAGCCTTCCGCTGTTATCGTTATTAGATGGCCTTAAGCCATATTTATTGTAATAAGATCTCTATTGAGACACTCGATGTAATAAGTGTGTGATTGCTACTCTGTTATAAATCCTTCAAGTACTGTGTGGTGTCAGCATTACTGATCCAGGGATGACACCTGAGCACAAAGATCAGACTGTTTGAGGTCCGGTCGCTACAGCCCACCAGGGGACTCTTCCTGGGAGTTTCTTTATTTCCAAAATTCTAAAATATTCCAACACTGACAAAAATATTTTTGCGGATTTTTTGGAGTCTGTTTACTTACCGTATCACGTACCTCCTTATTTTCACGATTCTCGGGTGTTCCGGAAGGACTCTTTTATGTGTTCTTCCGGTGTCAAAGTTTGGATAATATTACTTTCAACTTTAATTGGTGTACCTGAGATATAATGCTTTATTCGTTTCCCATTGACAACCTTTGGGTTAGTACCTTCAGAGTTATTTATTTTGATGGCACCAGAACGGTAAACCTCCTCGATGACATATGGGCCTTCTCATTTTGAGAGGAGCTTCCCTGCAAAAAATCTAAAACAAGGGTTGTACAAAAGAACATATTCTCCAACTTTAAACTCACGCTGTTGGATTCTTTTGGCATGCCATCTTTTAACTTTTTTTTGAATAACTTTTCATTTTCATATGCTTGGATTCTCCATTCATCTAGAGAGCTAATATCAAATAACCTCTTTTCACCAGCAAGTTTAAAATCATAGTTGAGCTCTTTGACTGCCCAAAAAGCTTTATGTTCTAACTCAAGAGGCAAATGACAAGCTTTTCCATAAACCATTTTATAAGGACACATACCCATAGGATTTTTATATGCTATTCTATAAGCCCAAAGTGCATCATCTAATTTCTTAGACCAATTCTTCATGGACCTATTGACAGTCTTTTGCAAAATTAATTTTATTTCTCTATTGCTAAGTTCAACTTGACCACTAGACTGGGGATGATAGGGTGATGCAATTCTATGGTTAACATCATACTTGGCAAACATTTTACGGAAAGCACCATGAATAAAGTGTGAACCACCATCAGTCATTAAATATCTAGGGACTCCAAACCTTGGGAAAATAACTTCCTTAAGCATTTTAATAGAGGTGTTGTGATCAGCACTACTGGTTGGAATAGCTTCTACCCATTTAGTAACATAATCAACATCAACCAAAATATGTGTATACCCATTAGAGGAAGGAAAATGTCACATGTAATCAAATCCCCAAACATCAAATGGTTCAACAGCAAGTGAATAATTCATAGGCATTTCTTGACGCTTACCGATCTTACCTATTATTTGACATTCATCACAAGATGAGACGTACTTACAGGCATTGATGCGGAGCATCCTACGATCATCCCCATGTACCCTCGAGCATACGCCATTGGACCTAAGGTGAACTCTTTCCTTTCCGAATCCTCCCTTTCCGTATGTAAGACATGGATGCTACTTCAAGTGCGGACCTTGTGCATACTCAGGTACACCTGAGGTGACCATGGAGAGCCCAAGGATCAAGGCCAAGTGCGCGCGGAAGTGAAGGAAGGAGAAGGACGAAGAGCCAGCTGCTACAGCGGCCAGACATCTGGCCTAAGCCCGGACATCCGTTCCGTGTCCCCAGAAATCCGGCCCTCCATCACCGAATGCATATGGAAGCGACCCAGGCCAGCCCGGACATCCGGCCTCCCAGCCCGGACATCCGGACCGATGCCCGGACATCCGGACCGATGCCCGGACATCCGGACCGATGCCCGGACATCCGGACCGATGCCTGGACATCCGGCCAACCCTGCGCGTAGTGTAACGGGCCACCGGCCCATGTACCCCTTCACTTCGTCCCAACTTGTACTACGACTATAAATAGACCTCTCCCACCTCCTAGTTAGGGTTAGCATTGGTTTAGCTCATTTGAGATAGAGCTTTTCTCATCCATCCGGATCTACTCCACCGAGAGAGACTGCGGCCTCTTCGGAGAAGATCCACCTTGGATACAAGACCCCTCGCGGGAAGATCCTGACGGATTCAAGGCCTCCTCACGGAGAAGAACCAGTTACCCTATGTATCGTCCTTTGTTGGATTTGGATCGTGTATCTCTTTGTGTTTCGAGAATCTAGCATATGTGTGACCTAATCTCGTTGGTTTGAGTGATTCTCTTGTGTTTCCTTTCGTGTTTTCCCCTTGTGTTCTTCGTGTTCATCGTGGGATCCGATCCTTTCATGAAAGATCGGCCATATAGAGTTCCACCCTACATCATCTTGGTATCATGAGCCACGTTGATCACGATTTCGGAGCCTCCCCTCTTCATTTTCTAGCCTAATTTTGTTGTGTTCTTCCCCAATCTCCAAAATCCCCACCAAAAATAGCCCCAAATTTTTTTGTGATTTTTTGGGTTTGATGCAGTGAAGGGGTACATGGGCCGAGCACGCTTAACTTCGTAGTTTTATCCAACCCCAGCACCAGCTCACTTAACAGGCACTTGTTGATATATCTATCATATCAATCCTATTAAACCTTGTTGATGTCTATGACTTTGTTCATGTTCATGAGTGTGATGAAATTTTGAAAAAATATTTCAAACTTCCCGGTCATATTACGTATCATATTTTGAACATTTTTTTCTGTTACTAATGGCGCACCTAGCAAATGGTGCGCCATTACTAAGTTTGATTTTTTTCCATTCCCCCCCTCTAGATCTTAAAAGCCAATGTATCTTTCGTTTTTTTAGTTTTTTGGGATTCTGAAAATCTTCAACGGGGTTCCCTCGGTTGAATTCGGATGTAACTTTTCGAGTAGATGATTTTTCATATAAAAAACTTTTTAATCTGAGTTCGTATGCAAAAGTTATGCCCATTTTACTAAATTCCAGAGACATTTTGCAAATAAAGTCGAAATTCATATTTGTAAATTTTCCCAACAACTAGACCACATATCACATGGGAAACTTATTTTCTTTTACTTTTTGACATTTCCATCATTTTCTTTTATTTTTTCTAAAACTGAAAAGGCGGTCCACCGAGGGGTGTGCAAAGGAAGTTAGTAATGGCGCACCACCTAACAATGTGCCATTAGTAACCCCGGTTACTAATGGCGCACCCGTTATGTGGTGCGCCATTACTAGTTTTGCAAAAAAATTGTTAGAAGTGGCGCACCGTGGTTGTGGTGCGCCATTACTAGTTTGAACTAGTAATGGCGCACTATACACTGGTGCGCCATTACTAGTTTTGGAAAAAAAAGTACAAAAATATTAGTAGTGGCGCACAGTATGCCCTGGTGCGCCATTACTAGTTTTGGAAAAAAATTGTTAGTAGTGGCGCATCGTGGGTGTGGTACGCCATTAGTGATATGGACATTAATGGCATACCTACACATGGTGCGCCACTGCTATATAGCAGTGGCGCACCACATATGTGGTGCGCCATTAATGTCCATATTAGCTATAGCCCTTTTCCTAGTAGTGTCGGCTACTTAGGGACGATTGTTTCTTCATCAACCACTATCATAACTTCCGCATAACCTTGCCCACCATACACTTCCGCCACCCCAACTTAACCCAATTTTGTGAGCTTGTTTGAGTTGTGGTTTGTGTCTCCTAAGGTGTTTAGGCTACTTAGGGACCGTGCCTTCAACCCCGACACCGTGTATAGCCCATCATACCACTCCACCATAATCCATTTTGACCGGGTTTCCACCAATACTCCCACAACCACTACCGCATTCCGGCTACCACCATTTTGACATCTGCCTTTGAGATTTTGAGTTCGCGGTTTTTCTATTTCCTAGGGTGTTTCGGCTAACTAGGAACGGTTCGACATCGAGAACACCGCCACTCATCATCAACACGAGGTCGCCATCGTACATAAGGACGGTAACCTCGATGACACTATTGTATATTCCCCTTGAAATTGCATTGATAACCCCTAGCCCATTTTGCGTCACTTGCCCAACGAGACTAGGCATTTGAGTATTGCCGGCAATGTTACTTGTGCACATTAGTGATCTACACCATCCATTGCATACATACCATATCATATTGGTATCATATCATCCCTTGTGTCACAAGATTGTTCCCGTATATACCCAATTGCTATCTTGGTTTGTGCATTTCGTATTGTGGCCATATAAAAAAGAATAAGCTTTTAAGCAAAGAAAAAGAGAGCAAAGAGCTTGTAAGCAATAGCCATAGCATCATACCACATTGCACATAAGATTGTCATATCCGATCATCTTAGATCATCTTGAGAGGAACATTGGGAACCATACGGACATATCGTACTTGGGATAGAAGTCGTTGCATTTTTGTCTCCTATAGGTTGTGCACAAGTGTCGTATCCGCCTATTGAGCAATTGTGCTAGCGTCTCTCTAGAGTTGTGCAATAAGAGCATTTCCCATGGATTCCACATTTTGAGCTCATTCCTTGGTTGCATGACCCCATTTATTTATCCGTGTGTGCGTTTCCGTGTGCCATTCATTGCTATTGGTCTACTTGTTTCACTTGCGAATTTGTGAATCTCTTTCAACATTATTGACTCTTGCTAACATTTTGCATCAAATTTTTGTGCCACTGTCCTCACCGAGCTCCACCATAAGCCTTATTTGTGTAGGTGAGAAATTGACGAGATCGGTACCAATTGTGCTATTTCCTGGTTACATCATTGAGCGATCATTGATCCATTTTCAACATCGGTCAAGGTACATTTGGTATAGTTCTCTTCTTTCTCCCACACATATTTGCCCGAGTCTTGTGATGGATAGGCAAGGCATTTCATCTTCGGTCTTCCACAACAACGACGGTGCGAACAACTACATCACCAAATCGTCAATCTTAGATTTATAATGACAAATGCAAGGCGCACAATCAAGATTGTAAGAGCGCATCGACAACCTCGCCACCGACTTGCGACTCTTCGACCACAAGCTCAACGACCACAAACTATAGAATGATGCAAGGATGGAGGAGATTCGGACCTTGTTGGTCAACAGTTCTTCCCCTTCATCATCCTCAAGGCAACAACGAGAAAGCCGATCATCTTCGGAGCACCCAAGCTGATGAGGATATGACTACCTTGTATACGACCAAAAAATTGCATACATGTATATCCGTGAGGTGATTTCTAATGCAAACTATGCAATAATTTATTTATGTCATCTAGGACAAAAATACTTCACAAACTTTTGTGTCATGTCTAATTGTAGGTGTATGGGACATTTGTACAATCCACATATGAAGATAAGGGAAAAAGAGAAGTTTAGGTGTTGTTCAAAAAGTCCTCTCACGTCACTTTTGGGCCAAGAGAAGATAAAGTCCAAGTCTCTCACGTTCTGGATTCAGATTCGGACTGCACAGACATACCTGACTCAAAACACCAACAACATTTTCATACGGACTCTGAATTGGGTGATTCTTTTTTTCTGAAAGTAGATTTTGTGCTCTTTCCAACACAATTGGATTCACCTTCAAATTCATCCGAAGCGTTGAGTTATGGACAAAACAATCTGACGTTGCAGCAGAATCCGAGTCAAACTACAAGCCCAAAGGTGTTGCATCACCTCCACTTGGTCCCATGAGCCTTGTACGACCTAGAGTTAGTTTTAGGCTGCCTTGGGACGTCCTCCCACCTCCTTGGACGCCACCCCTTGCTCCTATATAAGTAGATCCATCTAGTAGTTTTTTCCGGGGGATTTGTTTAGTTAAAAGTTAGCCATTGCAACTTCGTGTACTTCGTTTGTGTCCAACGACCAGACCAAGACCGCTTACGGATCCCCACCAATATCAATACTTCATATATATTCGCAATATTCAGATTGCTTTATCATATTATTGCTCTTTCTTCGATTGCTTGCAGGAATAGACCTTCGTGGTCAGGCTGACCATGCTTCCGGCATCGTCAGTAAACTCAGGAGATTGGTTTAGCGATTTCTAAGGTGCAACGTCGTGCACGTTTGTAGTCGGATCGTCAAAGTCGTCTCCACCAAATGGATAGTTATCATCTCATCAAAAGATCGGGACACCCTCACCTCTATCAAGTGGTATCAGTTTTCAGGTTGCTCGGTGAGAATTTCCAGTTTTTCCTAGATTACATTTATTTTCTTACCTATTGTCCAAGAAAAAGCCACAAAAAGTTAGATCTATTCATCCTTTGTCCAAGCCAGTTTGAGCCTTTGCAATTTTCTTTTCATTGCTTGCATAGTTGAATTATCGGTTGCATCATCGTGTCGAGTTGCTGGTCTTAGTGTCTAGTTCGTTTAGAGTTCCGAGTTCTGTTCCCATTAGTCACGCCGCCGCTGCAACATTATCCCTTCCGCTGTCCACCACCCATCCATCAATTTCCACCACATGCTACCCACCGTTCATTGTCATAATCATAGTTGAGATCGTTCACATCTTCGCTTGATCCAATCTGCATCTTATCTAGTTTGTTTTGGAAAGAGGGAAAGAGAAAAAAGTCAGAGAAAGAAAAAGAAAAAAAATTGAGGAAAAAATAAGAGAAAAAAATTCGGATCTATCTAGACTCAATCTCGTAATTGAATTCGGATTGGAATCTTTTTTTGTGCACTGTTCAGTAAAACCGGCATAACTTCCTCATACGAAGTCCGTTTTGGCTCCGCGAGTACTCAAATGAAAGCTAGCGACGAGCCGCGTCTAAATAGTTGCAGAAGCTTGTTCAATATTTGGCACCTCAAAATTGGCTTCTAAATAGGTATTTTTGCCCTCCGAAGTTCACAAACACAGCTTATTCTAGTTTTTCAGGTAGTTTTAGAATTTTTTGACTCCTCATATCAACTCGGAATTCAGTGATTCCTTTTGTGTTTGAAAGCTTGAGTCAATACCATTCTTGAAAAAAATTATCAAAAAATTGGCACAATTTTTCCAAAGGAAAGTTGGAGAGAAAGTTATTGATATATCTTGCTTGGCTGTTGTTTCACATCATTATCTTTACGGCTATTGTGATCTTCACTTATATTTTGTTGTCCAGAGCTACTTCATATCCTTTATTGATGCTACTTGTGCTAAGGCGTGACCTTATTAGTGTTCTAAGCTCGCGTCTCTAGTCTGGTCTAGCCTAGGACCAGCACAGTACCATCGTTGAGCGTTTATTCAACATTACATCTATGAATTGATTATTGCTAATCTTTTGCTACCATATATAGCCAACCCAGCTCCACATATTTCTACACTGTGTATACATATGTTCCCCTGGCAATCGCTTTACACAATCTTCGGAGTTATTTGACACCGTTGGTTGCGTGTCACCACCTGCCGCATGATAAGAACTTGTAAGATATTGATATTTGCTTTACTGTGAGCACTTTACAACCACATCCTAGTAGTTCATAGGAACATTTTCTTGAATTTTTTTCTTGTTTCTACTAATCATGACAGGTTCCGGAGATAGAAGTTCTTGGACGACGGGCACATCTTCACCATCATGAGAGTTGGGAGAACACACACAAGCACATGGTCAGGTTATCTTTTTACCGTCATTTGAGGGTAGATTTAATCCTGCTATTTATCTAGCTTGGGAGCTTGAAATAGAACAAGTTTCTAGTCACCATGACTTTTCTGAACTTGAGCGAGTGCGAGCTGCCACTAGAGCATTTACTGGTTTTGCTTTTGTTTGGTGGAGTGTGCGTTGTAAGAAAAACATTGATAACCAACCCACAACTTGGAAAGGTTTGAAATATGTAATGAGACAACAATGTTTCCCTCCTTACTATCTCGTGAATTGCTTCGCAAATTTGAACATTTTAAACAAGGCAACAACACTGTTCATGCTTACTACCAAGAGTTCAAATCTTATATGCATCATTGTGTCATAGAAGAATCTGAGGATGATATGATGAATAGATTTTTTTGGTGGTTTGAACCATGATATTCAGGCAAGATTTCAGTATATTCCTCGTTGCATTACTGGTATGTATGTTCGTGCTTGTACCTTTGAGAGACAGATACAGGAGGATGCATTTGGTGACTACAACTACTACTATTCCAGTTCATGCTCACCATCGCCGGTTGGTTCCTCCACCATTACACCTACTAGAGCAGCCCCACCTCGGATTGTGAGCGCGACATCATCTCAAGAGTATGGTACATTGTCAGCGTCCGTACCTACATCAGCTACGTCTTTGCGACAAGGTAACGGTAAAGGTATTGATGATATAACTTCACATGAGAATTATGCATACCTAGTTAACTTGAATGCATCATGTGTTGAGTTACCTCTTGATTTGAGCACACCACCTATTTTAGAGAATCTTGTTACTGTCATGAATGCGTCATGTGATCAAACAACTGAAATACCAACAATTTTTAATGCGCCCATTGAATTAAATGTTGATGCAAAAGAAACCAATGTTTAATCATTTTGATATGACCTCTAATCTTGGTGATGATTCTGTGTCAAATGACTTATTGCATGTTTTCTTATTTAAGCATGTTGCAGCATGTAAATTTGATGCAAGTAAGGTTTATTCACCAATGTTGGGATGGTTTAATGATGAACATTGTCAATCCTTTGATATGAATAAGAGCTTCACTTATATGTGCAAACTGAGTTGCAATATTTTCATGCCTTCTACTTCTTGTGATAATATTTCGGCTTCAGATTTTATGAACTATGAAAATTACTCATGTATACATGTGTCATTTGTGCAAAAACCAAGGGAAGTAAAAATGGATGACATATACATATACAACATGTACACCTTGTCTCTTTCGTTAGCCACACTTCAGATTAAGCAACGCCGAGGACGGCTTTGTTTTCAAGAAGGGGAGGATGATGAGGACATGACTACCTCGGATACGACCAAAAATATTGCATACATGTATATTTGTGAGGTGATTTCTAATGCAAACTATGCAATAATTTATTTTTGTCATCCAGGACAAAAATACTTCACACACTTTTGTGTCATGTCTAATTGTAGGTGTATGGGACATTTGTACAATCCACATATGAAGATAAGGGAAAAAGAGAAGTTTAGGTGTTTTTCAAAAAGTCCTCTCACGTCACTTTTGGGCCAAGAGAAGATAGAGTCCAAGTCTCTCACGTTCTGGATTCAGATTCGGACTGCACAGACATACCTGACTTAAAACACCAACAACGTTTTCATATGGACTCCGAATTGGGTGATTCTTTTTTCGTTTGAAAGTAGATTTCGTGCTCTTTCCAACACAATTGGATTCACCTTCAAATTCATCCGAAGCATTGAGTATGGACGAAACAATATGATGTGGCAGCAGAATCCGAGTCAAACTACAAGCCCAAAGGTGTTGCATCACCTCCACTTGGTCCCATGAGCCTTGTACGACCTAGAGTTAGTTTTAGGCTGCCTTGGGACATCCTCCCACCTCCTTGGCCGCCACCCCTTGCTCCTATATAAGTAGATCCATCTAGTAGCTTTTTTCGGGGGACTTGTCTAGTTAAAAGTTAGCCATCGCAACTTCGTGTACTTCGTTTGTGTCCAACGACCAGACCAAGACCGCTTACGGATCCCCACCATTATCAATACTTCATATATATACGCAATATTCATATTGCTTTATCATATTCTTGCTCGTTCTTAGATTGCTTGCAGGAATAGACCTTCGTGGTTGATACATCTCCAACGTATCTATAATTTTTGATTGCTCCATGCTATATTATCTACTATTTTGGACATTATTGGGCTTTATTATCCACTTTTATATTATTTTTGGGACTAACCTATTAACTGGGGGCCCAGCCCAGAATTGCTCTTTTTTGCCTATTTTAGGGTTTCAAAGAAAAGGAATATCAAACGGAGTCCAAACAAAAAGAAACCTTCGGGAATGTGATCTTTGGAACGAACAATATCCAGGAGACTTGGACCCCACGTCAAGCAACCAACGGGGAGGCCACGAGGTAGGGGGCGCGCCTACCCCCCCCCCCCAGGCGCGCCCTCCACCCTCATGGGCCCCCTGTTGCTCCTCCGACGTTCTCCTTCCTCCTATATATACCTACGTACCCCCAAACGATCAGATACGGAGCCAAAACCCTAATTCCACTGCCGTAACTTTCTGTATCCATGAGATCCCATCTTGGGGCCTGTTCCGGAGCTCCGCTGGAGGGGGCATCGATCACGGAGGGCTTCTACATCAACACCATAGCCCTTCCGATGAAGTGTGAGTAGTTTACCTCAGACCTTCGGGTCCATAGTTATTAGCTAGATGGCTTCTTCTCTCTTTTTGGATCTCAATACAAAGTTCTCCCCCTCTCTTGTGGAGATCTATTCGATGTAATCTTCTTTTACGGTGTGTTTGTTGAGACCGATGAATTGTGGGTTTATGATCAAGTTTATCTATGAACAATATTTGAATCTTCTCTGAATTCTTTTATGTATGATTGGTTATCTTTGCAAGTCTCGTCAAATTATCAGTTTGGTTTGGCCTACTAGATTGATCTTTCTTGCAATGGGAGAAGTTCTTAGCTTTGGGTTCAATCTTGCGGTGTCCTTTCCCAGTGACAGTAGGGGCAGCAAGGCACGTATTGTATTGTTGCCATCGAGGATAATAAGATGGGGTTTTCATCATATTGCATGAGTTTATCCCTCTACATCATGTCATCTTGCTTAAAGCTTTACTCTGTTCTCTTGAACTTAATACTCTAGTTGCATGCTAGATAGCGGTCGATGTGTGGAGTAATAGTAGTAGATGCAGACAGGAGTCGGTCTACTTGTCTTGGATGTGATGCCTATATACATGATCATACCTAGATATTCTCATAACTATGCTCAATTCTGTGAATTGCTCAACAGTAATTTGTTCACCCACCGTAAAATACTTATGCTCTTGAGAGAAGCCACTAGTGAAACCTATGCCCCCCGGGTCTATCTTCATCATATTAATCTTCCAATACTTAGTTGTTTTCATTGCCTTTTATTTTACTTTGCATCTTTATCATAAAAATACCAAAAATATTATCTTATCATATCTATCAGATCTCACTCTCGTAAGTGACCGTGTAGGGATTGACAACCCCTTATCGCGTTGGTTGCAAGGATTTATTTGTTTTGTGTAGGTGCGAGGGACTCGCGCGTAGCCTCCTACTGGATTGATACATTGGTTCTCAAAAACTGAGGGAAATACTTACACTACTTTTCCGCACCACCCTTTCCTCTTCAAGGGAAAACCAACGCAAGTGCTCAAGAGGTAGCAAGAAGATTTCTGGCGCCGTTACCGGGGAGGTCTACACAAAAGTCAACATACCAAGTACCCATCACAAACCCTTATCTCCCGCATTACATTATTTGCCATTTGCCTCTCGTTTTCCTCTCCCCCACTTCACCCTTGTCGTTTTATTCGCCCTCTCTCTCTATCCTCCCTCTCTTTCTCTATTTGCCTATTTTTGCCCATTTCTTGTTTGCTTGTGTGTTGGATTGCTTACTTGTCACGATGGCTCAAGATAACACTAAATTGTTTGACTTTACCAATACCAACAACAATGATTTTATTAGCACTCCGATTGCTCCTCTTACCGATGCTGAGTCTTGTGAAATTAATGATGCCTTGCTGAATCTTGTCATGAAAGATCCGTTTTCCGGCCTTCCTAGTGAAGATGCCGCTACCCATCTAAATAGCTTCGTTGTTTGTGTGATATGCAAAAGAAGAAAGATGTGGACAATGATATTGTTAAATTGAAGCTATTTCCTTTTTCGCTTATAGATCATGCTAAAGCTTGGTTTTCGTCTTTGCCTAAAAATAGTATTGATTCTTGGAGTAAGTGAAAAGATGCTTTTATCTCTAAATATTTTCCTCCCGCTAAGATCATCTCTCTTAGAAACGATATTATGAATTTTAAGCAACTTGATCATGAACATGTTGCACAATCTTGGGAGAGGATGAAATTAATGATACGTAATTGCCCAACACATGGTTTGAATTTGTGGATGATTATACAAAAAATTTATGCCGGATTGAATTTTGCTTCTAGAAATCTTTTAGATTCTCCCGCAGGAGGCACTTTTATGGAAATCACTTTAGGACAAGCTACTAAACTCCTAGATAATATTATGGTTGATTATTCTCAATGGCACACTGAAAGATCTACTAATAAGAAAGTGCATGCGATAGAAGAAATTAATGTTTTGACTGGAAAGATGGATGAACTTATGAAATTATTTGCTAATAAAAGTGTTTCTTCTGATCCTAGTGATATGTCTTTGTCCACTTTGATTGAGAATAATAATGAATCTATTGATGTGAATCTTGTTGGTAGGAATAATTTTGGTAACAACGCGTATAGAGGAAACTTTAATCCTAGGCCTTATCCTAGTAATTCCTCTAATAATTATGGTAATTCCTACAACAATTCTTATGGAAATTATAATAAGATGCCCTCTGATTTTGAATCTAATATTAAAGAATTTATTACTTCGCAAAAGAATTTCAATGCTTTGATTGAAGAAAAAATGCTTAAGATTGATGAGTTGGCTAGGAACGTTGATATAATTTCTCTTGATGTTGATTCTTTGAAACTTAGATCTTTTCCACCTAAGCATGATATCAATTAGTCTCTCAAAGCCATGAGAATTTCCATTGATGAGTGCAAAGAAAGAACCGCTAGGATGCGTGATAAGAATGATTGCTTTATAAAAGCGTGTTCTTCTAGTTTCCATGATAATAAAGATGAAGATCTAAAAGTTATTGATGTGTACCATATTAAATCTTTGTTTTGCAATATGAATCTTGATAATTATGGGACTGAATACGATCCACCTTTACCTAGAAGGCATTCCAAAAATTCAGAGTTTTTAGATCTTGATGTTAAATTTGATAAAAGTGGGATTGAAAAGATTAAAACTCTAGATGTTAATGAACCTACTATTTTGGATTTCAAGGAATTTAATTATAATAGCTGCTCTTTGATAGATTGTATTTTCTTGTTACAATCCGTGCTAAATTCTCCTCATGCTTATAGCCAAAATAAAGCTTTTACCAAACATATCGTTGATGCTTTGATGCAATCTTATGAAGAAAAGCTTGAGTTGGAAGTTTCTATCCCTAGAAAACTTTATGATGATTGGGAACCTACTATTAAAATTAAAATTAAAGATCATGAATGATATGCTTTGTGTGATTTGGGTGCTAGTGTTTCCACGATTCCAAAGACTTTGTGTGATTTGTTAGGTTTCCGTGATTTTGATGATTGCTCTCTAAACTTGCACCTTGCGGATTCCACTATTAAGAAACCTATGGGAAAAATTAATGATGTTCTTATTGTTGCAAATAGGAATTATGTGCCCGTAGATATTATCATTCTTGATATAGATTGCAATCCTTCATGTCCTATTATTCTTGGTAGACCTTTCCTTAGAATGATTGGTGCAATTCTTGATATGAAGGAAGGAAATATTAGATTCCAATTTCCATTAAAGAAAGGCATGGAACACTTTACTAGAAATAAAATTAAATTACCTTATTAATCTATTATGAGAGCCACTTATGGATTGCCTACCAAAGATGGCAATACCTAGATCTATCTTTGCTTTTTATGCCTAGCTAGGGGCGTTACACGATAGCGCTTGTTGGGAGGCCACCCAATTTTATTTTTATTCCTTACTTTTTTCTCATGTTTAGTAATAAATAAATTATCTAGCCTCTGTTTTGGTTGTGTTTTTTGTGTTTAATTAATGTTTGTGCCAAGTAGAACCGTTGGGAAGACTTGGGGAAAGTCTTGTTAATCTTACTGTAAAAAACAGAAACTTTAGCGCTCACGAGAACTGCTGTCATTTTTATTTGGAATGCGATATTTAGTTAATTGTTTTTGAAGATGATTAATAGATAAATTCCTCACTTCCATAAATTTATTTGAGAATTTTGGGGGTTCCAGATCTTGCGCTAGCTACAGATTACTACAGACTATTCTGTTTTTGACAGATTCTGTTTTCCGTGTGTTGTTTGCTTATTTTGATGAATCTATGGCTAGTAAAATAGTTTATAAACCATAGAGAAGTTGGAATACAATAGGTTTAACACCAATATAAATAAATAATGAGTTCATTACAGTACCTTGAAGTGGTCTTTTGTTTTCTTTTGCTAACGGAGCTCACGAGATTTTCTACTTTAAGTTTTGTGTTGTGAAGTTTTCAAGTTTTGGGTAAAGATTTGATGGATTATGGAACAAGGAGTGGCAAGAGCCTAAGCTTGGGGATGCCCATGGCACCCCCAAGATAATCTAAGGACACCTAAAAGCCAAAGCTTGGGGATACCCCGGATGGCATCCCCTCTTTCGTCTACTTCTATCGGTAACTTTACTTGGAGGTATATTTTTATTCACCACATGATATGTGTTTTGCTTGGAGCGTCTTGTATGATTTGAGTCTTTGCTTTTTAGTTTACCACAATCATCCTTGCTGTAAACACCTTTTGAGAGAGACACTCATGATTCAGAAATTATTAGAATACTCTATGTGCTTCACTTATATCTTTTGAGTTATATAGTTTTGCTCTAGTGCTTCACTTATATCTTTTAGAGCACGGTGGTGGATTTGTTTTATAGAAACTATTGATCTCTCATGCTTCACTTAGATTATTTTGAGAGTCCTAAATAGCATGGTAATTTGCTTAAATAATCCTAATATGCTAGGTATAAAAGATTAATAATAAAATTCTCTTATGAGTGTGTTGAATACTAAGAGAAGTTTGACGCTTGATAATTGTTTTGAGATATGGAGATGGTGATATTAGAGTCATGCTAGTTGAGTAGTTGTGAATTTTAGAAATACTTATGTTAAAGTTTGTGATTCCCGTAGCATGCATGTATGGTGAACCGTTATGTGATGAAGTCGGAGCATGATTTATTTATTGATTGTCTTTCTTATGAGTGGCGGTCGGGGACGAGCGATGGTCTTTTCCTACGAATCTATCCCCCTAGGAGCATGCGCGTAATAATTTGCTTTGATAACTTGTAGATTTTTGCAATAAGTATATGAGTTCTTTATGACTAATGTTGAGTCCATGGATCATATGCACTCTCACCCTTCCACCATTGCTAGCCTCTCTAATACCGCGCACCTTTCGCCGGTATCATACACCCACCATATACCTTCCTCAAAACAGCCACCATACCTACCTATCATGGAATTTCCATAGCCATTCCGAGATATATTGCCATGCAACTTTCCAACATCCCGTTTACTATGACACGCTCCATCATTGTCATATTGCTTTGCATGATCATGTAGTTGACATTGTATTTGTGGCAAAGCCACCATTCATAATTCTTTCATACATGTCACTCATGAGTCATTGCATATCTCAGTACACCGCCGGAGGCATTCATATAGAGTCATATCTTGTTCTAAGTATCGAGTTGTAATTCTTGAGTTGTAAGAAAATAAAAGTGTGATGATCATCATTATTAGAGCATTGTCCCAAGTGAGGCAAGGATGATGGAGACCATGATTCCCCCACAAGTCGGGATGAGACTCCGGACGAAAATAATAATAAAAAAGAGACCATAAAAAAGAGAAAAGGCCCAAATAAAAACAAATATGGGAGAAAAAGAGAGAAGGGACAATGCTACTATCCTTTTACCACACTTGTGCTTCAAAGTAGCATCATGATCTTCATAGTAGAGAGTCTCCTTTGTTATCACCTTCATATACTAGTGGGAAATTTTCATTATAGAACTTGGTTGTATATTCCAATGATGGGCTTCCTCAAAATGCCCTAGGTCTTCGTGAGCAAGCAAGTTGGATGCACACCCACTTAGTTTCTTTTTGAGCTTTCATATACTTATAGCTCTAGTGCATCCGTTGCATGGCAATCCCTACTCACTCACATTGATACCTATTGATGGGCATCTCCATAGCCCGTTGATACGCCTAGTCGATGTGAGACTATCTTCTCCTTTTTTGTCTCCTCCACAACCACCATTCTATTCCACCTATAGTGCTATATCCATGGCTCACGCTCATGTATTGCGTGAAGATTGAAAAAGTTTTGAGAATGTCAAATGTATGAAACAATTGCTTGGCTTATCATCGGGGTTGTGCATGATTTAAATACTTTGTGTGGTTAAGATAGAGCATAGCCGGACTATATGATTTTGTAGGGATAAACTTCTTTGGCCATGTTATTTTGAGAATACATAATTTCTTAGTTAGTATGCTTGAAGTATTACTATTTCTATGTCAATATTGAACTTTTTGTCTTGAATCTTTCGGATCTGAATATTCATACCACAATTAAGAAGAATTACATTGAAAATATGCCTAGTAGCATTCCACATCAAAAATTCTGTTCTTATCATTTACCTACTCGAGGACGAGCAGGAATTAAGCTTGGGGATGCTTGATACATCTCCAATGTACCTATAATTTTTGATTGCCCCATGCTATATTATCTACTGTTTTGGACATTATTGGGCTTTATTATCCACTTTTATATTATTTTTGGGACTAACCTATTAACCGGAAGCCCAGCCCAGAATTGCTGTTTTTTTGCCTATTTTAGGGTTTTGAAGAAAAGGAATATCAAATGGAGTCCAAACGGAATGAAACCTTAGGGAACGTGATTTTTGGAACGAACAAGATCCAGGAGACTTGGACCGTACGTCAAGCAACCAACAGTGAGGCCACGAGGTAGGGGAGCGCGCCTACCCCCCCCCCCCCCCCCCCCGCCCCCAGGCGCGCCCTCCACCCTCATGGGCCCCTTGTTGCTCCACCTACGTACTCCTTCCTCCTATGTATACCAACGTACCCCCAAACGATCAGATACGGAGCCAAAAGCCTAATTCCACCGCCATAACTTTCTGTATCCACGAGATCCCATCTTGGGGCCTGTTCCGGAGCTCCGCCAGAGGGGGCGTCAATCACGGAGGGCTTCTACATCAACACCATAGCCCTTCCGATGAAGTGTGAGTAGTTTACCTCAAACCTTCGGTTCCATAGTTATTAGCTAGATGGCTTCTTCTCTCTTTTTGGATCTCAATACAAAGTTCTCCCCCTCTCTTGTGGAGATCTATTCAATGTATTCTTGTTTTGCGGTGTGTTTGTTGAGACCGATGATTTGTGGGTTTATGATCAAGTTTATCTATGAAGAATATTTGAATCTTCTCTGAATTCTTTTATGTATGATTGGTTATCTTTGCAAGTCTCTTCGAATTATCAGTTTGGTTTGGCCTACTAGATTGATCTTTCTTGCAACGGGAGAAGTGCTTAGCTTTGCGTTCAATCTTGCGGTGTCCTTTCCCAGTGACAGTAGGGGCAACAAGGCACGTATTGTATTGTTGCCATCGAGGATAACAAGATGGGGTTTTCATCATATTGCATGAGTTTATCCCTCTACATCATGTCATCTTGCTTAAAGCGTTACTCTATTCTCTTGAACTTAATACTCTAGATGCATGCTGGATAGCGATTGATGTGTGGAGTAATAGTAGTAGATGCAGGCAGGAGTTGGTCTACTTGTCTAGGACGTGATGCCTATATACATGATCATACCTAGATATTCTCATAACTATGCTCAATTCTGTCAATTGCTCAACAGTAATTTGTTCACCCACCGTGAAACCTATGGCCCCCAGGTCTATTTTCATCATATTAATCTTCCAATACTTAGTGGTTTTCATTGCCTTTTATTTTACTTTGCATCTTTATCATAAAAATACCAAAAATATTATCTTATCATATCTATCAGATCTCGCTCTCGTAAGTGACCGCGTAGGGATTGATAACCCCTTATCGCGTTGGTTGCGAGGATTTATTTGTTTTGTGTAGGTGCGAGGGACTCGCGCGTAGCCTCCTACTGGATTGATACCTTGGTTCTCCAAAACTAAGGGAAATACTTACGCTACTTTGCTGCACCACCCTTTCCTCTTCAAGGGAAAACCAACACAAGTGCTCAAGAGGTAGCAAGAAGGATATATGGCGCCGTTGCCAGGGAGGTCTAGGCAAAAGTCAACATACCAAGTACCCATCACAAACCCTTGTCTCCCGCATTACATTATTTGCCATTTGCCTCTCGTTTTCCTCTCCCCCACTTCACCCTTGCCGTTTTATTTGCCCTCTCTCTCTCTCTCTATCCTCCCTCTCTTTCTCTATTTGCCTCTTTTTGCGTGTTTCTTGTTTTCGTGTGTGTTGGATTGCTTGCTTGTCATGATGGCTCAAGATAACACTAAATTGTCTGACTTTACCAATACCAACAACAATGATTTTATTAGCACTCCGATTGCTCCTCTTACCGATGCTGAATCTTGTGAAATTAATGCTGCCTTGTGGGGAACCAAGAATAAGAAAATCAGTAGGATATTTTATTTTCCCGCACAAGACTTCAACATCTCTAATAATCCCGGTGTCTCTATTAGCAAGTTTAATAGTAACATCTATTTCTTCTATCTCGGCAGGTGCTATGTATTTCATGATTTCTTCATATAAAGTGTAAGGAATATCACTCACACTAGCACCCATGTCACATAAACCATGATAACAGTGATCTCCTATTTTAACTGAAATAACAGGCATGCCAACAACAGGTCTATGTTTATCTTTTCCATCAGGTTTAACAATTCTAGCAGCTTCTTCACAGAAGTAAATAACATGCCCATCCATATCTTCTTCTAAGAGGTCCTTAACCATAACAATGCTAGGTTCTACTTTTGTTCATCAGGTTTAGGTGTTCTAATATAGCTTTTGTTAACCACAGTTGTAACTTTACAATGTTCCTTTATCCTAATAGGGAAAGGTGGTTTCTCAATATAAGGAGAGGGAACAACTGGATCAACATTATAAAATATAGTTTCTTCTTTAACTGGTATCAGTTCTTTAATTCCATCTTTAATAGGTGGGTGATATTCCACTTCTCTTTAGGGAGTTCAACATGAGTAGCAAATGATTCACAAAAGGAGGCTACTATCTCAGAGTCAAGTCCATATTTAGTGCTAAACTTTTGAAAAGCATAGGTATCCATAAAAGATTTAACACAATCATACTCAAGTTTAATACCTGACTCTTTACCTTTGTCGACTTCCCAATCTTCAGAGTTGCATTTAATACTTTCCAAAAGATCACTGGAATTCAGTAGTCTTCTTCATAAATGAACCAACACAAGAAGTATCAAGCATGGTTTGATCATTACGAGAAAGCCGAGCATAAAAATTCTGAATAATAATTTCTCCTGAGAGCTCATGATTGGGGCATGAATATAACACTGACTTAAGCCTCCCCCAAGCTAGAGCGATACTTTCTTCTACACGAGGCCAAAATTATATGTATAATTCTGATCACGATGAACTCGATGCATAGAATAAATTTTTTGGTGGAACTCCAATTTCAAACGATTCCAATTCCATGGTACAATATCATCACATAGCCTATACCATGCTAATGATTTTCCCTTCAAAGATAAAGGGAAAACCTTTTTCACCACTTCATCCCTGGGTAAACCTGCAAGCTTAAACAATCCACAAATTTGTTTCACATATATCAAGTGCATATCAGGATGTTCGGTTCCATCTCCTGCATAAGGATTAGCTAGCAGTTGTTCTATCATACCCGAAGGAATTTCATATTCAATATTTTCAGTAGGTGTAGCAGGTTGAGGGGTAACTAATTGTGGTTCCAGATGAGGTGAAGATACCCTGAACAAACCCCTCAAAGCATTGTTTTCCATAGTACCAAGTGAAATAAATTTCAGGACACTATATAAATGTTTCCTTACCAAATTCCACTTACCAACGGTGCTTCACTCCCCAACAACGGCGCCAGAAAATAGCCTTGATGACACATAAGTATAGGGGATCAATTGTAGCTCTTTTTGATAAGTAAGAGTGTCGAACCCAATGAGGATCAGAAGGAAATGACAAGTAGTTTCTGGTAAGGTATTGTCTGCAAGTGCTGAAAATGTAAGTAGCGGAGTAGTTTCATAGCAAGATAATGTGTAATGAGCAAGTAACGATAATAGTAACAAAAGTGCAGCAAGGTAGCCCAATCCTTTTGAGGCAAAGGAAGGCCAAAACGGTCTCTTATGATAAGCAAAGCGTTCTTGAGGGTACACGGGAATTTCATCTAGTCAGTTTCATCATGTTGGTTCGATTTGTGTTTGTTTGATAATCTGATATGTGGGTGGACCGGTGCTTAGGTGTTGTTATTACTTGAACAAACCTCCTACTTATGATTAACCCTCCTGAAAGCATCCGCAACTACGAGAATAAGAATAAATTCTAACCATAGCATTAAACTTTTGGATCCAATCAGTGAAGGAAATATGCCCTAGAGGCAATAATAAAGTTGTGTTTTGTATTTCCTTATATCATGATAAATGTTTATTATTCATGCTAGAATTGTATTAACCGGAAACTTAGTACATGTGCGAATACATAGACAAACAGAGTGTCACTAGTTTGCCTCTACTTGACTAGCTCGTTAAATAAATGATGGTTATGTTTCCTAACCATAGACATGAGTTGTAATTTGATTAACCGAATCACATCATTAGAGGACGATGTCATTGACTTGACCCATCCGTTAGCTTAGCACGATGATCGTTTAGTTTGTTGCTATTGCTTTCTTCATGACTTATACATATTCCTATGACTATGAGATTATGCAACGCCCGAGTATCGGAGGAACACTTTGTGTGCTACCAAATGTCACAACGTAACTGGGCGATTATAAAGGTGCTCTACAGGTGTCTCCGATGGTACTTGTTGAGTTGGCGTAGATCGGGATTAGGATTTGTCACTCCGATTGTCGAAGAGGTATCTCTAGGCCCTCTCGGTAATGCACATCACAATAAGCCTTGCAAGCAATGTAGCTAATGAGTTAGTTTTGGGATGTAGCGTTATGGAATGAGTAAAGAGACTTTCCGGTAATGAGATTGAACTACGTATGAGGATACCGACGATGGAATCTCGGGCAAGTAACATACCGATGACAAAGGGAACAATGTATGTTGTTATGCGGTTTGACCGATAAAGATCTTCGTAGAATATGTAGGAGCCAATATGAGCATGCAGGTTCCTCTATTGGTTATTGACCGAAGACGAGTCTCGGTCATGTCTACATAATTCTCGAACCCGTAGGGTCCGCATGCTTAACGTTCAGTGACGATCGGTATTATGAGTTTATGTGTTTTGATGTACCGAAGGTAGTTCGGAGTCCCAGATATGATCACAGACATGACGAGGAGTCTCGAAATAGTAGAGACATAAAGATCTATATATTGGATGACTATGTTTGGACTTTGGAAAGGTTCCGGGCAAGTTTGGACAAATATCGGAGTACCGGGAGGTTACCGGAACCCCCCGGGGAGTGTAATGGGCCTGTTGGGCCTTCGTGGAGAAGACGAGGGGCGGCTAGGGCAGGCCGCGCGCCCCCTCTCCCTCTAGTCCTAATTGGACAAGAGGGGGCGGCCCCCCCTTTCCTTCCCCCTCTCTCCTCCTTCCCTCTCTCCTACTCATACTCTTGGAAGGGTTGGAGTCCTACTCCCGGTGGGAGTAGGACTCCCCTTGGGGCACGCCTAGGAGGGCCGGCCTCTCCCCCTCCTCCACTCCTTTATATACGGGGGAGGGGCACCCCATAAACACACAAGTTGATCAGTTGATCTTTTAGCCGTGTGCGGTGCCCCCCTCCACCATAATCCACCTCGGTCATATCATAGTGGTGCTTAGGCGAAGCCCCGCGTTGGTAGCATCGTCATCACCGTGTTCACGCCGTCGTGCTGATGGAACTCTCCCTCGAAGCTCTGCTGGATCGAAGTTCATGGGATGTCACCGAGCTGAACGTGTGCTGAACTCGGAGGTGTCGTACGTTCGGCACTTGGATCAGTCGGATCATGAAGACGTACGACTACATCAACCGTGTTCTCATAACGCTTCCGCTTATGATCTACGAGGGTACGTGGACGACAGTCTCCCCTCTCGTTGCTGTGCATCACCATGATCTTGCGTGTGCGTAGGAATTTCTTTGAAATTACCGCGTTGCCCAACAGTGGTATTAGAGCCAGGTTTATGCGTAGATGGCATATGCACGAGTAGAACATAAAGGAGTTGTGGGCATGGGTATATGCATATTGCTTGTCGTCACTAGTAGATTCTTGATTCAGCGGCATTGTTGGATGAAGCGGCCCAGATCGACATTACGCGTACACTTACGCGAGACTGGTTCTACCGACGTGCTTCGCACATAGGTGGCTAGTGGGTGTCTGTTTCTCCAGCTTTAGTTGAATTGGATTCAATGAACAGGGTTCTTTCTGAAGATCAAAAAGCAATCACTATACCGCATTGTGGTTTTTGATGCGTAGGTAAGAGCAGTTCTTGCTCAGCCCGTAGCAGCCACGTAAAACTTGCAACAACAAAGTAGAGGATGTCTAACTTGTTTTTGCAGGGCATGTTGTGATGTGATATGGTCAAGACATGATGCTAAATTTTACTATATGAGATGATCATGTTTTGTAACACAGATATCGGCAACTGGCATGAGCCATATAGTTGTCGCTTTATTGTACGAAATGCAATCGCCATGTAATTGCTTTACTTTATCACTAAGCGGTAGCGATAGTCATGGAGGCAATAGTTAGCGTGACGACAACGATGCTTCGATGGAGATCAAGGTGTCAAGCCGGTGACGATGGTGATCATGACAGTGCTTTAGAGATGGAGATCAAAGGCACAAGATGATGATGGCCATATCATATCACTTATATTGATTGCATGTGATGTTTATCTTTTATGCATCTTATTTTGCTTAGATCGAAGATAGCATTATAAGATGATCTCTCACTAAATTTCAACGTATAAATGTTCTCCCTGAGTATGCACCATTGCGAAAGTTCGTCGTGCCGAGACACCACGTGATGATCGGGTGTGATAAGCTCTACGTTCATATACAATGGGTGCAAGCTAGTTTTGCACACACACAATACTCGGGTTAAACTTGACGAGCCTAGCATATGCAGATATGGCCTCGGAACATTGAGACCGAAAGGTCGAGCGTGAATCATATAGTAGATATGATCAACATAGTGATGTTCACCATTGAAAACTACTCCATCTCACGTGATGATCGGACATGGTTTAGTCGATGTGGATCACGTGATCACTTAGATGATTAGAGGGATGCCTGTCTAAGTGGGAGTTCTTAAGTAATATGATTAATTGAACTTTAATTTATCATGAACTTAGTACCTGACAGTATTTTGCATGTCTATGTTGTTGTAGATAGATGGCCCGTGTTGTTGTTCCGTTGAATTTTAATGCGTTCCTTGAGAAAGCAAAGTTGAAAGATGATGGTAGCAATTACACGGACTGGGTCCGTAACTTGAGGATTATCCTCATTGCTGCACAGAAGAATTACGTCCTGGAAGCACCGCTGGATGCCAAACCCGCTGCAGGAGCAACGCCAGATGTTATGAATGTCTGGTAGAGCAAAGCTAATGACTACTCGATAGTTCGGTGTGCCATGCTTTACGGCTTAGAACCGGGACTTCAGCGACGTTTTGAACACCATGGAGCATATGAGATGTTCCAGGAGTTGAAGATAATATTTCAAGCAAATGCCCGGATTGAGAGATATGAAGTCTCCAATATGTTCTACAGCTGTAAGATGGAGGAGAATAGTTCTGTAAGTGAACATATACTCAGAATGTCTTGGTACCACAACCACTTGACTCAACTGGGAGTTAATCTTCCTGATGATAGTGTCATTGACAGAGTTCTTCAATCACTGCCACCAAGCTACAAGAGCTTCGTGATGAACTATAATATGCAAGGGATGGATAAGACTATTCCCGAGCTCTTCACAATGCTAAAGGCCGCGGAGGCAGAAATCAAGAAGGAGCATCAAGTGTTGATGGTCAACAAGACCACCGATTTCAAGGAAAAGCGTAAAGGAAAGAAGGGGAACTTCAAGAAGAACTGCAAGCCAGTTGCTGCTCAAGTGAAGATACCCAAGTCTGGACCTAAGCCTGAGACTGAGTGCTTTACTGGAAAGGGACTGGTCACTCGAAGCGGAATTGCCCCAAGTATTTGGCGGATAAGAAGGATGGCAAGGTGAACAAAGGTATATGTGATATACATGTTATTGATGTGTACCTTACTAATGCTCATAGTAGTGCCTAGGTATTTGATACTGGTTCAGTTGCTAACATTTGCAACTCGAAACAGGACTACGGATTAAGCGAAGATTGGCTAAGGACGAGGTGACGATGTGCGTGGGAAATGGTTCAAAGTCGATGTGATCGCGGTCGGCACGCTACCTCTACATCTACCTTCGGGATTAGTTTTAGACCTAAATAATTGTTATTTGGTGCCAGCGTTGAGCATGAACATTATATCTGGATGTTGTTTGATGCAAGACGGTTATTCATTTAAATCTGAGAATAATGGTTGTTCTATTTATATGAGTAATATCTTTTATGGTCATGCACCCTTGAAGAGTGGTCTATTTTTGATGAATCTCGATAGTAGTGATACACATATTCATAATATTGAAGCTAGAAGATGCAGAGTTAATAATGATAGTGCAACTTATTTATGGCACTGCCGTTTAGGTCATATTGGTGTAAAGCGCATGAAGAAACTCCATTCTGATGGACTTTTGGAATCACTTGATTACGAATCACTTGGTACTTGCGAACCATGCCTCATGAGCAAGATGACTAAAAAGCCGTTCTCCAGAACTATGGAGCAGGCAACAGATTTGTTGGAAATCATACATACTGATGTGTGTGGTCCGATGAATGTTGAGGCTCGCGGAGGGTATCGTTATTTTCTCACCTTCACAGATGATTTGAGCAGATATGGGTATATCTACTTAATGAAACATAAGTCTGAAACATTTGAAAAGTTCAAAGAATTTCAAAGTAAAGTGGAAAATCATCGTAACAAGAAAATAAAGTTTCTACGATCTGATCATGGAGGAGAATATTTGAGTAGAGTTTGGTCTTCATTTGAAACAATGCGGAATAGTTTCACAACTCACGCCACCCGGAACACCACAACGTAATGGTGTGTCTGAACGTCGTAATCGCACTTTACTAGATATGGTACGATCTATGATGTCTCTTACCGATTTACCGCTGCATTCACGTTAAATAGGGCACCATCTAAATCTGTTAAGATGACGCCTTATGAACTGTGGTTTGGCAAGAAACCAAAGTTGTCGTTCTTAAAGTTTGGGGTTGTGATGCTTATGTGAAAAAGCTTCAACCTGATAAGCTCGAACCCAAATCAGAGAAATGTGTCTTCATAGGATACCCAAAGGAGACCATTGGGTACACCTTCTATCACAGATCCGAAGGCAAGACATTCATTGCTAAGAATGGATCCTTTCTAGAGAAGGAGTTTCTCTCGAAAGAAGTGAGTGGGAGGAAAGTAGAACTTGATGAGGTAACTGTACCTGCTCCCTTGTTGGAAGGTAGTTCATCACAGAAATCTGTTCATGTGACTCCTACACCAATTAGTGAGGAAGCTAATGATGAACATCATGTAACTTCAAATCAAGTTACTACCGAACCTCGTAGGTCAACCAGAGTAAGATCCGCACCAGAGTGGTACGGTAATCCTGTTCTGGAAGTCATGTTACTTGTCCATGACGAACCTACGAACTATGAGGAAGCGATGATGACCCCAGATTCCGCAAAATGGCTTGAGGCCTTGAAATCTGAGATGGGATCCATGTATGAGAACAAAGTGTGGACTTTGGTTGACTTGCCCGATGATCTTCAAGAAGAAGACTGACGCTGGCGGTAATGTTGCTGTCTACAAAGCTCAACTTGTTGCGAAAGGTTTTCGACAAGTTCATGGAGTTGACTACGATGAGACTTTCTCACACGTGATGCTTAAGTCTGTCGGAATCATGTTAGCAATTGCCACATTTTATGATTATGAAATTTGGCAAATGGATGTAAAGACTGCATTTCTGAATGGATTTCTGGAAGAAGAGTTGTATATGATGCAACTCGAAGGTTTTATCGATCCAAAGGGAGCTAACAAAGTGTCCAAGCTCCAGCGATCCATGTATGGACTGGTGCAATCATCTCGGAGTTGGAATAAACATTTTGATAGTGTGATCAAAGCATATGGTTTTATACAGACTTTTGGAGAAGCCTGTATTTACAAGAAAGTGAGTGGGAGCTCTGTAGCATTTCTAATATTATATGTGGATGACATATTGTTGATTGGAAATGGTATAGAATTTCTGGATAGCATAAAAGGATACTTGAATAAGAGTTTTTCAATGAAAGACCTCGGTGAAGCTGCTTATATATTGGGCATCAAGATCTATAGAGATAGATCAAGACGCTTAATTGGACTTTCACAAAGCACATACCTTGATAAAGTTTTGAAGAAGTTCAAAATGGATCTAGCAAAGAAAGGGTTCTTGCCTGTGTTACAAGGTGTGAAGTTGAGTCAGATTCAATGCCCGACCACTGCAGAAGATAGAGAGAAAATGAAAGATGTCCCCTATGCTTCAGCCATAGGCTCTATCATGTATGCAATGTTGTGTACCAGACCTGATGCGTGCCTTGCTATTAGTTTAACAGGGAGGTACCAAAGTAATCCAGGAGTGGATCACTGGACAGCAGTCAAGAACATCCTGAAATACCTGAAAAGGACTAAGGATATGTTTCTCGTTTATGGAGGTGACAAAGAGCTCGTCGTAAATGGTTACGTCGATGCAAGCTTTGACAATGATCCGGATGACTCTAAGTCACAAAGCGGATACGTGTTTTTATTGAACGGTGGAGCTATAAGTTGGTGCAGTTCTAAGCAAAGCATCGTGGCGGGATCTACGTGTGAAGCGGAGTACATAGCTGCTTCAGAAGTAGCAAATGAAGGAGTCTGGATGAAGGAGTTCATATCCGATCTAGGTGTCATACCTAGTGCATCGGGTCCAATGAAAATCTTTTGTGATGATACTGGTGCAATTGCCTTGGCAAAGGAATCCAGATTTCACAAAAGAACCAAGCACATCAAGAGACGCTTCAATTCCATCTGCGATCAAGTCAAGGAGGGAGACATAGAGATTTGCAAGATACATATGGATCTGAATGTTACACACCCGTTGACTAAGCCTCTCTCACGAGCAAAACATGATCAACACCAAGACTCCATGGGTGTTAGAATCTTTCTGTGTAATCTAGATTATTGACTCTAGTGCAAGTGGGAGACTGAAGTAAATATGCCCTAGAGGCAATAATAAAGTACCTATTTATATTTCCTTATATCGTGACATATGTTTATTATTCATGCTAGAATTGTATTAACCGGAAACTTAGTATATGTGTGACTACATAGACAAACAGAGTGTCACTAGTTTGCCTCTACATGACTAGCTCGTTAAATCAATGATGGTTATATTTCCTAACCATAGACATGAGCTGTCATTTGATTAACGGGATCACATTAGAGGATGATGTGATTGACTTGACCCATCCGTTAGCTTATCATGTTAATCGTTTAGTTTGTTGCTATTTCTTTCTTTATGACTTTTACATGTTCCTATGACTATGAGATTATGCAACTCCCGAGTACCGGAGGAACACTTTGTGTGCTACCAAACGTCACAATGTAATTGGGTGATTATAAAGGTGCTCTATAGGTGTCTCCGATGGTACTTGTTGAGTTGGCATAGATCGAGATTAGGATTTGTCACTCTGATTGTCAGAGAGGTATCTTTGGGCCCTCTCGGTAATGCACATCACAATAAGCCTTGCAAGCAATGTAGCTAATGAGTTAGTTATGGGATGTAGCATCACGAAACGAGTAAAGAGACTTGCCCGTAACGAGATTGAACTAGGTATGAGGATACCGACGATCGAATCTCGGGCAAGTAACTTACCGATGACAAAGGGAACAACGTATGTTGTTATGCGGTTTGACCGATAAAGATCTTTGTAGAATATGTAGGAGCCAATATGAGCATCCAGGTTCCGCTATTGGTTATTGACCGGAGACGAGTCTCCGGTCATGTCTACATAGTTCTCGAACCCGTAGGGTCTGCACGCTTAACGTTCGATGACGATCGGTATTATGAGTTTATGTGTTTTGATGTACCGAAGGTAGTTCAGAGTCCCGGATATGATCACAAACATGACGAGGAGTCTCGAAATGGTAGAGACATAAAGATCGATATATTGGATGACTATGTTTGGACTTCGGAAAGGTTCCGGGCAAGTTCAGACAAATATCGGAGTACCGGGAGGTTACCGGAACCCCCGGGGACTGTAATGGGCCTGTTTGGCCTTAGTGGAGAAGAGGAGGGGCGGCCAGGGAAGGTCGCGCGCCCCTCTCCCTCTAGTCCAAATTGGACAAGGAGGGGGGCGGCGCCCCCCTTTCCTTCCCCCTCTATCCTCCTTCCGTCTCTCCTACTCCTACTCTTGGAAGGGTTGGAGTCCTACTCCCGGTGGGAGTAGGACTCCCCTTGGGGCGCGCCTAGGAGGGCCGGCCTCTCCCCTCCTCCACGCCTTTATATACGGGGGAGGGGGCACCCCATAGACACACAAGTTGATCAGTTGATCTTTTAGCCGTGTGTGGTGCCCCCCTCCACCATAATCCACCTCGGTCATATCGTAGAGGTGCTTAGGCGAAGCCCTATGTCAGTAGCATCATCATCACCGTCATCACGCCGTCGTGCTGACGGAACTCTCCCTCGAAGCTCTGCTAGATCGGAGTTTGTGGGACACCACCGAGCTGAACGTGTGCTGAACTCGGAGGTGTCGTACGTTCGGTACTTGGATCGATCAGATCGTGAAGACGTACGACTACATCAACCGCATTCTCATAATGCTTCCGCTTATGGTCTATGAGGGTACGTGGACGACACTCTCCCCTCTCGTTGATGTGCATCACCATGATCTTGCGTGTGCTTAGGATTTTTTTTCAAATTACTGCGTTCCCCAACAATCGGTCCCTTACGAAATAGCGCATAAACTGGGGTTTAAGCTTATGTCACTCTCCCAACCCACCATCTAATTGCTACTCCACAATGCATTCCCTTAGGCCCAAATATGGTGAAGTGTCATGTAGTCGACGTTCAGATGACACCACTAAGGGAATAACAAAATACATACTATCAAAATATCGAACACATATCAAATTCAGATGATTACTTGCAACATGATTTCTCCCATGACCTCAAGAACAAAGGTAACTACTCAGAAATAATAATCATGCTCAAGATCAGAGGGTTATTAAATAGCATAATGGATCTGAACATATAATCTTCCACCAAATAAACCATATAGTAATCAACTACAAGATGTAATCAACACTACTAGTCACCCACAAGTACCAATCTATAGTTCCGGTAACAAGATTGAACACAAGAGATGAACTAGGATTTGAGAGGAGATGGTGTTGTTGAAGATGCTGATGGAGATTGCCCTCCCCAAGAAGGGAGAGTTCTTGGTGATGATGATGATGATGATTTCCCCTTCCGGGAGGGCAGTTCTCCTAGCGGAATCACTCTGCCGGCGGGCAAAAGTGCTCCTGCCCAAGTTCCACCTCGAGGCGGCGGCGCTTCATCCCGAAAGTACTCTCCTTATTTTTTCTAGGTCAAAATCACTTATATACCAGAAGATGGGCATCGGAGGTGGGCCGAGTAGGCCACAACCCACCAGGGCGTGCCTGGGGGGCTTGGCGCGCCCAGGTGGGTTGTGCCCACGTGGTGGCCCCCTCTGGTGATTATTGGCTTCAGTATTTCTTAAATATTCCATAAAAATTCCCCGTGAAGTTTCAGCTTATTTGGAGTTGTGCAAAATAGGTGGCCTGACGTAGCTTTTTCAGGTCCAGATTTCCAGCTGCCGGAATTCTCCCTATTGGTGTGTTCCTTGCAAATTATGTGAGAAAAGGCATTAGAATTACTCCAAAAGCATTATTGTGGATAAAAACATTATAAACAATAGTAAGAAAACATGATGTAAAATGGACGTATTAGGGGGTCCCGTGCACATGGTACACGCCTGTGCGCACAGGGTGCTACAGCCGCAGCTCCATGTGTAGCCTGTGGGCACGTGGTCTCGGGGGCCCGTGCACACGGGGTCGCTTGTGACTTGCAATCTTGCTGCCTTTGGCCCCCTCCTTCCTCCTTGGTGACTTGTGGTGCTTCCCCTCCTCCTTGGTAGTGCTCCTTAGCTGCTTGTGAGTGTTCTTCTTCGTACCTAATGATACATAGAGCATTTTGGTGAGGTAGCAACCAAGTTCCACTTGTATCCAGATGCATTTCAAGTAGGAAGGAGTTCACCTCGGTTTCCATTGCGCGTTCTCGATCTCGTGTCATATGTCCACGTGGTGCTTGATGTGTTGTTTTAGAGTCCATGGGGATGATGGAAGGATGCTCTGCATCTGTAATGCCCGGATAATTAAGCTACAGTGATCCTCTCTTAATGATGCCATGTAACCTTGGTTACTATAATTAAACTCGCGTTGATTCAAAACCGATTCAAATTCAAATTTAAAACAAAGGCTAACAACAAAAGTTTTCAAATATTTAAACTAAATTGTTCGCGTTGTGCCAAGTAATGCATAGGTAATTATGTTGGAGAAACCACATTTTTATAAAATATTTAAATGCACTTAAATAATTAAAATAGTAGGTAAAGCAATCAAATAAATGCCTTTTGGATTTTATAAAATACTAAACTATTTTGTTCAGGGGTAAAACTTTTTGTGGCAGTAGTTGGAATTGTAACTCTATTTTAGTTATGGGATTTTGTTTTTGTAAAATTATAACTATTAAGGAATAAAAGAAAACAGAAAAGGAAAAGTAAAATAAAAATAAAATAAATAAAAGCCAAAAGGCCCCCCTCCCACTGGGCCTCGGCCCAGCCACATGCCAGGACGGCCCATCCCCACTCCCTTAACCCCTTGGTGCCGAAACCCTAGTCACCGACACCCCCACTCCCCCCACTCGCGCCCCCACTCTCCCTCTCCCCGATCCAATCGGGATCGGGCTTGAACGCCACCGTGGGATGGAGCACCTCGCAGCCATGACCAACCTCGACCCCACGTCGACTTAGCACGCCCAGAAGAACCTCCGCTGCTCGCTGCTTCATCTACAAGTACCAGATCGAGCCCATCCCCGTTGCATCGCTGGATCGCCATCGTCATCATCCTCGGGCACCGCCGCGCTTGTCTATGATTCGCCTCGCCGGAGCCTCGCTGTGCCCACCTTGTTCATCTAGAGGCTCAAAGTGAGCTCCCCCTCTATCCCCCTCCTTGCCCCTCTTCAAATTTGTTGTCGTACACCGTTGTTCCAACATGTGCCCGGAGCTTTGCCCCTGCTTGCGCTCGCGTGCCCCTGACCTCCGCCCCGTACGTGCGCCAACACCGCGCTCACCGTGCCCCAACCTCTTCTCCCTCCCTCGATGTCGTCCTCTACTAGCCCTGCCCGCTGCCACTTCACTGCTGCCTGCTGCCGTACCTGCTACCGCCACGGAGCGTGCCCTCCGGCAGCCGCCGACTCCCGAGCGCGTTTGCAGCCTCGCCCGCACACACGCAGCAGCTCGCCGCCCTGCCGCGTGTAGTGCGCACCCGCATGCGCCTCCTGTGCCTCACGCGCCTGTGCCCGGCACCCGCCGCGCGTCGCCCCGCGGCGCTCCCCGCCCCTGTTGTTTCTTCTCCGTCGTCGCACGCCTCACCTCACCTCGCCGCCTCTGCGTGGCCGCGCCCCGTCGCGCTTCCCCGCATGCCCGCACGCGCCCAGTGCGCGCCTTGCCCCGCTCCGCCCGTGGCCTTCCGCTTGCCCAGCTCTCGTTGAGCTCCGGCCGACCTCGAGCCCCGCGCAGCTTGTCGCTCCTGCTGCGGCCGCGGTGCCCGCCACTCCCTCTAGATGTTGCTGCCGCGCCGCCCCGCCTCCACCGCTGCTCGTCACCGCCTCCCTGCCGCTAGCCCCACACCGCTCGTCATTCGGGCAAAACCTGCACGCCCGCACGCCCATTGGCCGCCCCGATTGGCCAGATGAGTCACAGACACATGGGGCCCAACCCCTATTAAAAAAGAAGATAAAAACAAAAACTAATTAGTTGAATAATTAATTAACTTAATTAATTCTATTTAGTTAACTAATTAAAGTTAATTAACCTGTTAATTGATCCTAATCATCGTTCAACTAGGAACTGACAATGACAAACGGGCCCCACCCGTCAGTTTCACCGGTCAACGGTTAACTTTGACTGCTGACGTCATGATGGCGTCATAAATGATTTTCAATTAAATTAATCTATTAATTCCTGAAAATGAATCAAAACTTTGAAATTTAATATAAAATACTCCGTAACTCGGATGAGAATAATTTATATATTAAAGTTGCTCAGAACGATGAGACGAATCCAAATATGCACCCCGTTCGCCCGCCACACATCCCTAGCATAGCAAACACGCAACTTTCCCCCTCCGGTTCATCTGTCTGAAAATGCGAAACCCGGGGATACTTTCCCGGTTGTTTTCCCCCTCCGCCGGTATCACCTCGTACTGTGTTAGGGCACACCTGGCACAACCCCAAACCAAACACCTACAAACCCAAAGTGATTGAGCATCACTGAAGAGATTGTTCCTGTGTGGAACCGACGCTTGTTACCTTTGAGGATTGTGCATCCTCCAGACAGTTAGGCGTCATGGTCTAGAGCATCCAAGAGGAAATTGTGGATCGCCAAGTGACCGAGTCTGTGAAGATTTGGAAGTCACCTGAAGACTTACCACAAGTGATTGGACGAGGTCTGTGTGACCTTAGTTCAAGGAGAATACGGTGAGGACTGTGTGTCCTCAGGTTTGAATACCTAGCCACTCCAACCAGACGTACAACTATCACATCAGTTGGAACTGGTCTACCAAATCATTGTCTTCATCGAGCTAACTGGTTCTATTTCCTCAACCCTTTCATTTCCTCATTATGTGTGTTATTGTACCTAATCGTTACTGTTTGAAGACTTTGACTTTGACTTTCTCAATTTCCTCAGCACAATTTCTTCAGTCAGTTTGTCTTCAGCCTGCTTATCATGTGTTTACGCTTTCTGTACTCTGTGCTTGTTTTCATTTCATCATGATGACTGTGCTACTACTCCGTTATGTCTACACCTAAGTACTTATTCCGCTGCAAGTAGTTCTTCGCTAAGGAATTTCCTCACTCTGAAATTCCTTAGTGAAAAATTCATAAAAATCGCCTATTCACCCCCCTCCTCTAGTCGACTTAATGCACTTTCAATTGGTATTAGAGCAAGGTACTCCCTTGTTCTGTGTGATTTTGGTTTAACCACCTGGAGTTTTAGTTATGTCGACTGTAGATATGATCAAGGTCTCTGCTGGGTGTCCTACCTTTGATGGGACGGACTACCCCTACTGGAAGAATAAGATGTGAATGCATCTTGAGGCAATTGACAACGATCTTTGGTACCTTGTGGAAAATGGTGTTCCCTCTATCACTCCTACCATCAACGTTGCTGACGTGAAGAGATTCAAGCAACTCGACTCTCAAGCGAAGAACATCATATGTGGCCATCTGAGCAAAGGGCACTATCGCAGAGTGAGTGCTTTGGAGACAGCAAAGCATATCTGGATATGTTGTCCAATTTCAATGAAGGAGTCTCATGTTGGGGAACGTAGTAATTTCAAAATTTTCCTACGCACACGCAAGATCATGGTGATTCATAGCAACGAAAGGAGAGAGTATGTCTACGTACCCTTGTAGACCGAAAGCGGAAGCGTTTATCAACGCGGTTTGATGTAGTCGTACACCTTCACGATCCGTCCCGATCAAGTACCGAACGTACGGCACCTCCAAGTTCAACACACGTTTATCTCGATGACGTCCTCGCCTTCTTGATCCAACAAGATGGGCAAAGTAGTAGATGAGTACCGGCAGCAGGACGGCGTGGTGACGGTGTTGGTGAAGAACAATCTTTGCAGGGCTTCGCCTAAGCACTATGAAAACTATTACGGAGGATAAACTAGAGGGGACGGGGTTGCCGGCACACGGCTTGGTGTTTCTTGATGTGTCTTGGGTGCTATCCCTACCCCTCTATTTATATGTTGAGCCTTGGGGTCAAAACTTGGAGTAAAAGCCTCCACAAAGTTGGTTTCACTCGAAAGGCAAGAGTCCTTCTCGGACTCCAAGGCCAGACGCCAGGGTTCCCGACGTCTGGACCCAGACGCAAGGGACCCTGGCGTCTGGCCCCTAGACTCCGCAAAATTTCCTTTTGCGCTGTCCAAAAACCTTGTGGGCTTTCCTCTTTGGCCCAAATAAAGTATTCTCGTACCCAAACATTTCGGGAAACATCCGAAACACCTTCCAGTGAATTCTGGAACCCTTCCAGAGACCAAACACTATTATCCCATATATCAAACTTTATCTCCGGACCATTCCGGAGTTCCTCGTCATGTCCGTGATCTTATCTAGAACTCCGAACAACATTCGGTTACCAACATACATAACTCATAAATACTATATCGTCAATGAACATTAAGCGTGCGGACCCTACGGGTTCAAGAACTATGTAGATATGACCGAGACACTTCTCTGGTCAATAACTAATAGCGGAACCTGGATGCCCATATTGGCTCCTACATATTGTACGAAGATCTTTATCGGTCGAACCGCATAACAACATACGTTGTTCCCTTTGTCATCGGTATGTTACTTGCCCAAGGTTCGATCGTCGGTATCTCAATACCTAGTTCAATCTCGTTACCAACAAGTCTCTTTACTTGTTCCGTAATGCATCATCCCGCAACTAACTCATTAGTTACATTGCTTGCAAGGCTTATAGCGATGTGCATTAGTGAGAGGGCCCAGAGATACCTCTCCGACAATCAGAGTGAGAAATCCTAATCTCGATTTATGCCAACTCAACAAGTACCATCGGAGACACCCATAGAGCACCTTTATAATCACCCAGTTATGTTGTGACGTTTGGTAGCACACAAAGTGTTCCTCCGGTATTCGGGAGTTGCATAATCTCATAGTCATAGGAACATGTATAAGTCATGAAGAAAGCAAAAGTAGTAAACTAAACGATCAAGTGCTAAGCTAGCGGAATGGGTCAAGTCAATCACATCATTCTCCTAATGATGTGATCCCGTTTATCAAATGACAACTCATGTCTATGGTTAGGAAACATAACCATCTTTGATCAACGAGCTAGTCAAGTAGAGGCATACTAGTGACACTCTGTTTGTCTATGTATTCACACAT
Organism: Triticum aestivum; assembly: GCF_018294505.1. NCBI lineage: Eukaryota > Viridiplantae > Streptophyta > Magnoliopsida > Poales > Poaceae > Triticum > Triticum aestivum. The sequence continues at coordinate 259,032,764 of NC_057806.1, read as the reverse complement.
GTATCATGTTTCCGGTTAATATAATTCTAGCATGAATAATGAACATTTATCATGATATAAGGAAATAAATAATAACTTTATTATTTCCTCTAGGGCATATTTCCTTCAGTCTCCCACTTGCACTAGAGTCAATAATCTAGATTACACAGTAATGATTCTAACACCCATGGAGTCTTGGTGCTGATCATGTTTTGCTCGTGGAAGAGGCTTAGTCAACGGGTCTGCAACATTCAGATCCGTATGTATGTTGCAAATCTCTATGTCTCCCACCTGGACTTGATCTCGGATGGAGTTGAAGCGTCTCTTGATGTGCTTGGTTCTCTTGTGAAATCTAGATTCCTTTGCCAAGGCAATTGCACCACTATTGTCACAAAAGATTTTCATTGGACCCGATGCACTAGGTATGACACCTAGATCGGATATGAACTCCTTCCTCCAGACTCCTTCATTTGCTGCTTCCGAAGCAGCTATGTATTCCGCTTCACACGTAGATCAAGCCACGATGCTTTGTTTAGAACTGCTCCAACTGACAGCTCCACCATTCAATATAAACACATATCCGGTTTGCGATTTAGAATCGTCCGAATCAGTGTCAAAGCTTGCATCGACGTAACCATTTACAACAAGCTCTTTGTCACCTCCATAAACGAGAAACATATCCTTAGTCCTTTTTAGGTATTTCAGGATGTTCTTGACCGCTGTCCAGTGATCCACTCCTGGATTACTTTGGTACCTCCCTGCTAAACTAATAGCAAGGCACACATCAGGTCTGGTACACAGCATTGCATATATGATAGAGCCTATGGTTGAAGCATAGGGAACATCTTTCATTTTCTCTCTATCTTCTGCAGTGGTCGGGCATTGAGTCTTACTCAACTTCACACCTTGTAACACAGGTAAGAACCCTTTCTTTGCCTGATCCATTTTGAACTTCTTCAAAACTTTGTCAAGGTATGTGCTTTGTGAAAGTCCAATTAAGCGTCTTCCTCTATCTCTATAGATATTGATGCCCAATATGTAAGCAGCTTCGCCTAGGTCTTTCATTGAAAAACTCTTATTCAAGTATCCTTTTATGCTATCCAGAAATTCTATATCATTTCCAATCAACAATATGTCATCCACATATAATATTAGAAATGCTACAGAGCTCCCACTCACTTTCTTGTAAATACAGGCTTCTCCAAAAGTCTGTATAAAACCATATGCTTTGATCACACTATCAAAACGTTTATTCCAACTCCGAGAGGCTTGCACCAGTCCATAAATGGATCGTTGGAGCTTGCACACTTCGTTAGCACCCTTTGGATCGATAAAACCTTCAAGTTGCATCATATACAACTCTTCTTCCAGAAATCCATTCAGGAATGTAGTCTTTACATCCATTTGCCAAATTTCATAATCATAAAATGCGGCAATAGCTAACATGATTCGGACGGACTTAAGCATCGCTATGGGTGAGAAGGTCTCATCGTAGTCAACTCCTTGAACTTGTCGAAAACCTTTCGCAACAAGTCGAGCTTTGTAGACAGTAACATTACCATCAGCGTCTGTCTTCTTCTTGAAGATCCATTTATTCTCGATGGCTTGCCGATCATCAAGCAAGTCAACCAAAGTCCATACTTTGTTCTCATACATGGATCACATCTCAGATTTCATGGCCTCAAGCCATTTTGCGGAATCTGGGATCATCATCACTTCCTGTAGTTCGTAGGTTCGTCATGGTCTAGTAACATGACCTCCAGAACAGGATTACCATACCACTCTGGTGCGGATCTTACTCTGGTTGACCTATGAGGTTCGGTAGTAAATTGATCTGAAGTTTCATGATCATCATCATTAGCTTCCTCACTAATTGGTGTAGATGTCATAGGAACCGGTTTCTGTGATGAACTACTTTCCAATAAGGGAGCAGGTACAGTTACCTCATCAAGTTCTACTTTCCTCCCACTCACTTCTTTCGAGAGAAACTCCTTCTCTAGAAAGGATCCATTCTTAGCAACAAAAGTCTTCCTTCGGATCTGTGATAGAAGGTGTACCCAACTGTCTCTTTTGGGTATCCTATGAAGACACATTTCTCCGATTTGGGTTTGAGCTTATCAGGTTGATGTTTTTTCACATAAGCATCGCAACCCCAAACTTTAAGAAACGATAACTTTGGTTTGTTGCCAAACCACAGTTCATAAGGAGTCGTCTCAGTGGATTTAGATGGTGCCCTATTTAACGTGAATGCAGCTGTCTCTAAGCATAACCCCAAAACGATAGCAGTAAATCTGTAAGAGACATTATAGATCGCACCATATCTAGTAAAGTACGATTACGACGTTCGGACACACCATTACACTGTGGTGTTCCAGGTGGCGTGAGTTGTGAAAATTCCACATTGTTTCAAATGAAGACTAAACTCGTAACTCAAATATTCTTCTCCACGATCAGATCGTAGAAACTTTATTTTCTTGTTACGATGATTTTCTACTTCACTCCAAAACTCTTTGAACTTTTCAAATGTTTTAGACTTATGTTTCATCAAGTAGATTACCCATATCTTCTCAAATCATCTGTGAAGGTGAGAAAATAACGATACCCGCCGCGAGCCTCAATATTCATCGGATGTAACATCCCAAATTTTCAATTTGGAATGTTATACATTAGATCATCAATGCATATCATATTTTATTTTGCATTTTGATTGATCCTAGAAATTCTACGCAACTCAATGACCCACGGAGAGAGTTGGGGATTTCGTTATTTTCATATTTGAGTTTTCTCAAATTTTGAGAATAGGATCATTTGATTTTATTTATTTTATCATCAATTATTTCTATTACAAAAATATGAGAGAGGGAATAAAATGACTTTCCCAAAATAAAGAAATATTGAGGATTTAATAATAAAATCAAATAAGATTTTATTTCGGAGTTTTTCGGTGTTTTATTTGAATTTAGGAAAAATGTGCGCTTTTCAAAAAATTTAGGTCCCAAATAAGTGTTCACCTTGTGCGGCTTGATTTTAGAAGCCCGTGAAAATTTATTTCGGAATTTTTGGAGTCCGTTTAGTATTTCTTTTTATTTTTCTTCCGAGCAGAATTATTTAAAAAAACGAACCGACCTAATGGGCCGTGTCCGACTAGGACTCCGGCCCGACTAGGGTATATAAGCCGGGGTAGCCCACCCGGGGGAAACCCTAGCCCAGCCGCCCGACCCCGCCCCAGCCGCCACCCGCGCCGCCGCCGCGCCGCCTCGCTGTAGCTGCCCGCCGGTTTCCGCCGCCGAGGTTCACCGCCGCCTCGACTTTCGTGCCATCGTTTAGAAAAAAAGATCGGTTTTCGTCGTTTTTTAGTTTCAGTTTTTTTAAATAGATCGGTTTTTCTGGTTTATTTAAATAGCGAGCGTTCGTCCGTTCATTCGTTCTAGCGAGCGTTCGTCGTTTTTCTTTTTCTCGGATTAAATCCGCGATTTTTCTGATCGCGATTCCTGATCCGATTTTCGTTTTAGTCAAACTTTTCGCTCGTTTATCGGAATCAGGCGATTCAAGCGCCTAGAGTTTCGTCTCGAACCCCTCTATCCGTTTAACCAACTTAAACAAGATTTTGCTACTGTAAAGTTTGCCCTAGATCCAGATTACTAGAACGAAGTTGTTTTCTTTCCCCGTTTGACTTTCGTTGCTTCGTTTGATTTGATTCTTTTTGCCAACCGGAGTTCTTAAGTTGAACCTTCTGGTTAGATCTCTTATCTGAGTTTTGCCCGTGCATTAGATGAGTACTTATTGTATGCTTGTTTGTTTGTCTGCGATAGAATACCCGGAGTGCGCCGCTTGTTACTTCGAATCTCTAGGTTTCGTGGATCATCAGCAAGGCAAGTAACACTTTGATCATACCTTTTCTACTACCCAGTTTTATTGCATTAGATCAATCCTCACACATTGCATGATTAGGATCTAATTAATTTGTGGGATGGGAAGTAGTTGAGGTAGTACCTAATATCTGTTTATTATCAAGCCTTTGGGAGTTACTTCTACGTTTGCTTATTATGCAATGCTATGCTAGTAGACATGGATTGGGTGAGTGATATCCATGATAGATGTGAGATTGTTAATTAATGGTTTATCTAAGGTGGCAACTTAAACACACATATGGGTGGATTGAGGCACCTGGGTATTCCAGGACTTGCCTGTTTTCTTTTGGACCGCCACCCAGGCTCAAAGGGATCATAAGACTATTCATACTAGAAAGTTCTGTGTGCAGCCACAAGCTATTATGGGCTCTAGCATAGTTGACTAAGTCGTGCGAACTCTTACAGTGGTAGACTAGCAGATGTAGGGGATGTAGGTGGTACGGTCTACTCGATCGTAAGGTGCTAGCGCCTCTATGTCTCGGTCATCCGTCTTCTCAAACACCAGGAAGTGCGAGAAACCAAACGGAGGCGATCGAGTCTTGTGGGGAAAAGTGCGCAAACCTCTGCAGAGTGTAATAAACTAATCATGGTTAGCCGTGTCCCCGGTTATGGACATCTTGAGTATCTAGTACTTGGATTTTCATGTGAATCTCAACATGTTACTCTAAATTAATATTGTTGGGTTTTAATGTTGATGCTTAATTGGGATTGAGAATGCTGTCAACCATTCTCAATGTTTAGCAACTACCATGATAGTTAAATAAATTTATTTCTTTGAAGTGGGGAAAAATTGGCTTTACGCAAACTGTAACCATAGAGCTTTCCACCAGCCAAATATGCATATAGTATAGCTGTTTCATTCCATTACTCTCTATGTGTTACATTGCCAGCATATTCCATGTGCTGACCCGTTTCGGGCTGCAACGTTAATGTTGCAGACTTTTCAGACGACGATTAAGGAGTTTTTAGGTCGTGGTTCTATACTCAGTGGTGCCATTGGAGTTGATGGACTCACTTATCTTCCAAGCCTTCCGCTGTTATCGTTATTAGATGGCCTTAAGCCATATTTATTGTAATAAGTTCTCTATGGAGACACTCGATGTAATAAGTGTGTGATTGCTACTCTGCTATAAATCCTCCGAGTACTGTGTGGTGTCAGCATTACTGATCCAGGGATGACACCGGAGCACAGAGATCAGACCGTTTGAGGTCTGGTCGCTACAGAGATGGTATCAGAGCACACGCTGATTGTAGGACACGACCCCTAAGCAAAAGACCTAGATCACTACTCACTCTCTTCTCTTCTGACTTCTCATCTTTTCTACTCTTTAGGATGGTGGATGCAAGGAACAAGTTCAGACAACCGGATGAAGATACACCCTTTGTACGACACTTGAAGGAAGTCACTAGATACCTGAACATAGGAGTACCAAGCTTCACGGGAACCTACAACGCCACTTTACCTGAAGAAGAGCGCTGGATGATTCAAGTTCAAGTTCCAGGAAGGACGTTCATGCCAGTCATTGAGCCCATAGAGTTTTCTTTTGATGCACCAACTTGGAGTCTAGGAAAGAGCATGGCAGCTCACATCGCCATGGGACGCATTGGAGAAGTCTACCGCAAGGATCTCAAGGATACTATCTACCAGATTTGTGGACGCCGAGATGAGCACTGGGATATGATCAGCACCAGGAAGGATAGGTCAATCACAGCTTTTATCCAGGAGTTAAATCAGCACATTCGACGACAGGAGAACCAGATGTGCGTCGACATGATAGATCTGAAGAAGGCTAAGACAAGAATCAAGGAACTGGAGGAAGAACTCAAGGCTACACGTGAAGATTATGAAGAGGAAATTGAAGTATTGGTGGAGAAGAATGACGACCTGATCAAGAAGATTGGAATATTTATGGGAGGCCCTACGCCAGTAGATGAAGATGAAGAACCCAAGGAAATTAGCCCGGAAGACTACATCATCATCAACGGCACCGACTCGGAACCAGATAGTAGCAATGATGACTATGTTGATGAAGCTGGAGCAGATATCATGGAGTCTGCAACCGAAGAAAATTTCTAGTAGACCACCCCATTAGTAGTAGTAGTCCACCATGTAAATATAGTAGTCCGAGCACTTTTGCGATAGTTAGATCGATTGGATGCCTTTGTTTGATTGAATGAAGTGAATTGTTTGCTTTTGCCTCATGTGCATATGGGTAGTGTTTTCTCTTTAGACCCCCTCTATTCGTATATCTCATCTTTTCTAAACCCTCAGATGCCTCCGAGACGTGACCCCGGATTTGCCTTTCCACCGGAGCTCACCCAGTTGATCCAGCAGCAAAACACATTGATGCAGTTGCTAGTCTAGAATCAGAATCAAGGGAATAACAACAACAACCCACCACCACCACCACCACCTGTTAACCACTTAGCCTGTTTTCTTAGGCTGAATCCGTCGGTGTTTTCCAGTAGCACCGAGCCGATAGTAGCAGATGATTGGCTCTGCAACACAGCTAGGGAGTTGACCACAGCAGGATGCACAGATGCGGAGAAGGTGAAGTTTGCCGCACATCAGCTAGAAGGACCCGCAGCATCATGGTGGGAGAATTTCACAGCCACTTTCCTAGTTGACACTGTCACATGGGACCAGTTTCAGCAGGCTTTTCGTACTGCCCATGTTTCAGCAGGAGCTATGGCCATGAAGAAGCGTGAGTTTCGCAACTTGCACCAAGGAGGACGGACAGTTGGCCAGTATGTGGAGGAATTTAGTAAGCTAGCACGTTACGCCCCAGATGACGTCACTACGGATGTAGCTAAGCAGGAGAAATTTCTGGAAGGACTGAATGATGAGTTGAGCATGCAGTTGATGGTAGCAACCTTCAACAACTACCAGGAGTTGGTAGATCGTGCTCTTATGATTGAAGGGAAGCAACAGCAGATTGAGAACCGCAAGAGGAAGTATGGACAAGGAAAGTACAATTCAGGAGCTCAGCAGAAGCCATGTTTTACCCCTAGACCGGGAGGACATTTTCAGCATACCCATGGAGGAGGTAGCTTGCACTATCACAATGGCACCAAGAATGGTAATGGCAATGGAGGAAGCAACGGCCAGAACCGCACCAACCCATCAACCCCAGCCAAGAAGGACCTAAGCCAAGTCACTTGTTTTAAGTGTCAGAAGACCGGACATTATGCCAATCAATGTCCTGAAGGCCAAAATGGCAATGGAAGTTCTGGGAAGAAGCCGAACCCTTTCAACAGGGGACAGGTGAACCACGTTAGCGTGGATGAGGTTGAAGCTCAGCCCGATGCAGTAATAGGTAAGTTTTTGGTTAAGTCATTTACTGCACTCGTTCTTTTTGATACTGGTGCATCGCATTCATACATCTCAAGGGGATTTGTGGATAAGTATAACCTACCAACCCAAGCCCTTAGGTCACCTATGTTAGTAACCTCGCCCGGAGCAGAGTATGTCGCTAGTCTATGGTGTGATCGGTTACCATTAAGGATTGGTAACTATGTTTTTCCCTCAGACCTAATAGTATTGGAATCCCAAGGATTGGATGTGATATTAGGCATGGATTGGTTATCAAAGTATGAAGGGAATATAGAATGTGCTAGTAAGTCGATTTTGCTTACCACCCCAGAAGGGAGAAGGATCAAGTATGTATCTCGGCATGTGCCAAAGAGGACTCAAGTAAATTGCTTAACATGAGTTGTGCAGGAGGAAGTACCAGTGGTAAGGGATTTCCCTGATGTATTTCCAGAAGAGTTACCAGGCATGCCACCGGATAGAGATATTTAGTTTTTGATTGAGCTATTGCCAGGCACAGGTCTAATATCAAAGAGACCATATAGGATGCCAGCAAAGGATTTGGTGGAAATTAAGAAGCAGATTAAGGAGTTACTGGATAAGGGATATATTCGCCCAAGTTCTTCGCCTTCGGGATCGCCAGTACTACTAGTGGAGAAGAAGGATGGATCGTTAAGGATGGTTGTTGATTATCGTGGATTGAATGAAGTAACGATCAAGAATAAGTACCCACTACCAATGATCAACGATCTGTTTGATCGATTGCAAGGAGCTAAGGTATTTTCCAAGATCGATCTGCGATCAGGATACCACCAGTTGAAGATTCGAGAACAGGATATTCCGAAGACAGCTTTTACCACCAGGTACGGGCTGTACGAGTATACTGTTATGTCATTTGGTCTGACTAACGCACCTCCCTATTTTATGAACATGATGAACAAAGTATTTATGGAATTTTTGGATAAGTTCGTCGTAGTGTTCATTGATGATATCCTGGTGTATTCGAAGAATGAAGAGGAGCATAAGGAGCATTTGCGTTTGGTACTTGGAAAGCTCAGAGAACATCAATTATATGCCAAGTTCAGCAAATGCGAGTTTTGGTTGAAGGAAGTAGGATTCCTCGGACACGTTATATCTGGAGAAGGTATAGCAGTAGATCCCACTAAAGTTGATACTGTGATCAAGTGGGAAGCCCCAACAACAGTTGGAGAGATCCGGAGTTTTCTTGGACTCGCAGGATACTACCGAAGATTTATTGAGAATTTCTCAAAGATTGTGAAGCCTATGACGGAGTTGCTGAAGAAAGATACCAAGTTCATATGGACAGAGGAATGTGAGGCTAGTTTCCAAGAGTTGAAGAAACGTTTGGTTACCTCACCAGTATTAATTTTGCCAGACCAGACCGAAGATTATGAGGTGTATTGCGATGCTTCACGTCGAGGACTTGGAGCAGTGCTTATGCAGGAAGGGAGAGTTGTCTCATATGCCTCAAGACAACTGAAACCTCATGAGTTGAATTATGCTACGCATGATTTGGAGTTAGCAGTCGTAGTGCATGCTTTGAAAACATGGAGACATTTTCTCATTGGTAATCATTGTGAGGTGTACACGGATCATAAGAGTTTGAAGTACATTTTCTCCCAGAAGGAGTTGAATCTCAGACAAAGGAGATGGTTGGAGCTTATCAAGGATTATGACATGAAATTGCATTATCACCCCGGAAAGGCTAATGTAGTAGCTGATGCATTAAGCCGTAAGAGCCATGTCAATACGTTAATGACGGGAGAAATACCCAACGAGTTAGCAGAAAATCTTCGTGAACTGTGTTTGGAAATAGTTCTGAGAGGCTATGTAGCAGCATTGGAGATTCAGTCAACTTTGATGGATAAAATCAGGGAAGCTCAGAAAACTTACAAAGAGATTGCCGCTATAAAGGAGAAACTGTGCAAAAGAAAAGCTAAAGGATTTTGTGAGGATGAGCACGACACCCTATGGTTTGAAGACCGTGTTTATGTGCCCAATGACCATAAGATCAGGAAGTTGATTTTGCAAGAGGCACATGATTCACCGTATTCAATTCACCCAGGAAATACCAAGATGTATTTGGATTTGAAGGATATTTTCTGGTGGACCGGAATGAAGAAGGATATTGCGGAGTATGTAGCAGTTTGTGATGTCAGAGAGTAAAGGCAGAGCATCAGAAGCCAGTAGGATTGTTAGAACCATTGCCGATACCCGAATGGAAGTGGGATAAGTTAGGTATGGATTTTATCACGGGATTGCCCAGGCCTCGTTCAGGCTATGACTCGATTTGGGTTGTAGTCGATCGATTGATGAAAGTAGCTCATTTCATCCCGGTAAAGACCACTTACACCAGTGCTAAGTTGGCAAAGATATACATGACCAGGATCGTATGTTTGCATGGAGTTCCAAGGAGTATCATATCAGATAGAGGAACCCAGTTTACCTCAAAGTTCTGGAAGTAGTTGCATGAAACTTTGGGTAACAGGCTAGAATTCAGTACAACTTTTCATCCACAGACAGATGGACAGACCGAGAGAGTCAATCAGATTTTGGAGGTTATGTTGAGAGCTTGTGCGCTAGATTACGGATCTAGTTGGGATGATAATTTGCCATATGCAGAGTTCTCTTACAACAACAGTTACCAAACCAGTTTAAAGATGGCCCCTTTTGAAGCCTTGTACGGAAGGAGGTGCAGGACACCGTTGTCGTGGGACGAAGTTGGAGACCGCCGGTTGTTTGGACCTGACTTGATTAAAGAGTCTGAACAGAAGGTGAAGTTGATTCGCGATAGGCTCAAGGTAGCCCAGTCCAGACAGAAGAGTTATGAAGATTCTAAACGTAAGGAGACAGTTTACGAAGTTGGAGATAGAGCTTATCTTCGAGTATCTCCACTTCGAGGAACAAAGCGTTTTGGAGTTAAAGGGAAGTTAGCGCCACGATTTGTAGGACCATGTCGAGTTTTGGAACGTATGTGGGAAGTGGCCTACAAGTTGGAATTGCCCGAAGGATTGTCAGGAGTTCAGGATGTGTTCCACGTTTCTCAGTTAAAGAAGTGTCATGCGGAGATGGCTGACATACCTTTGAGAGACACAATGCCATTGGAAACTATTCAGTTGGATAACGATTTGACCTACGAGGAGAAACCAGTTAAGATTCTCGAATTTGCCAGCCGAGTTACCCGCAGCAAGGTTATCAAGTTTTGCAAAGTTCAGTGTAGCCACCACACAGAGGATGAAGCCACCTGGGAGCGAGAGGAAGACTTGCTCAAAGACCACCCTCACCTATTTTCTAGCCAACCCGAATCTCGAGGGCGAGATTCATCTTAAGGGGGGTAGGTTTGTAACATCCCAAATTTTCAATTTGGAATGTTATACATTAGATCATCAATGCATATCATATTTTATTTTGCATTTTGGTTGATCCTAGAAATTCTACGCAACTCAATGACCCACGGAGAGAGTTGGGGATTTCGTTATTTTGATATTTGAGTTTTCTCAAATTTTGAGAATAGGATCATTTGATTTTATTTATTTTATCATCAATTATTTCTATTACAAAAATATGAGAGAGGGAATAAAATGACTTTCCCAAAATAAAGAAATATTGAGGATTTAATAATAAAATCAAACAAGATTTTATTTCGGAGTTTTTCGGTGTTTTATTTGAATTTAGGAAAAATGTGCATTTTTCAAAATTGCATTTAGGTCACAAATAAATGTTCACCTTGTGCGGATTGATTTTAGAAGCCCGCGAAAATTTATTTCGGAATTTTTGGAGTCCATTTAGTATTTCTTTTTATTTTTCTTCCGAGCGGAATTATTTAAAAAAAACGAACCGACCTAACGGCCCGTGTCCGACTAGGACTCCGGCCCGACTAGGGTATATAAGCCGGGGTAGCCCACCCGGGGGAAACCCTAGCCCAGCCGCCCAACCCCGCCCGCGCCGCCGCCGCCGCCCGCCGTCGCCGCCCGCCGGTTTCCGCTGCCGAGGTTCGCCGCCGCCTCGACTTCCGTGCCATCGTTTAGAAAAAAAGATCGGTTTTCGTCGTTTTTTTAAGTTTCATTTTTTTAAATAGATCGGTTTTTCCAGTTTATTTAAATAGCGAGCGTTCGTCCGTTCGTTCGTTCTAGCGAGCGTTCGTCGTTTTTCTTTTTCTCGTATTAAATCCGCGATTTTTCTAATCGTGATTCCTGATCCGATTTTCGTTTTAGTCTAACTTTTCGCTCGTTTATCGGAATCAGGCGAATGTAAAATTTGCCCTAGATCCAGATTACTAGAACGAAGTTGTTTTCTTTCGCCGTTTGACTTTCGTTGCTTCGTTCGATTTGATTCTTTTTGCCAACCGGAGTTCTTAAGTTGAACCTTCTGGTTAGATCTCTTATCTGAGTTTTACCTGTGCATTAGATGAGTACTTATTGTATGCTTGTTTGTTTGTCTGCGATAGAATACCCGGAGTGCGCCGCTTGTTACTTCGAATCTCTAGGTTTCGCGGATCATCAGCAAGGCAAGTAACACTTTGATCATACCTTTTCTACTACCCAGTTTTATTGCATTAGATCAATCCTCACACATTGCAAGATTAGGATCTAATTAAATTGTGGGATGGGAAGTAGTTGAGGTAGTACCTAATACCTGTTTATTATCAAACCTTTGGGAGTTACTTCTACGTTTGCTTATTATGCCATGCTATGCTAGTAGACGTGGATTGGGTGAGTGATATCCATGACAGATGTGAGATTGTTAATTAATGGTTTATCTAAGGTGGCAACTTAAACACACATCTGGGTGGATTGAGGCACCTGGGTATTCTAGGACTTGCCTGTTTTCTTTTGGACCGCCACCCAGGCTCAAAGGGATCATAAGACTATTCATACTAGAAACTTCTATGTGCAGCCACAAGCTATTATGGGCTCTAGCATAGTTGACTAAGTCGTGCGAACTCTTACAGTGGTAGACTAGCAGATGTAGGGGATGTAGGTGGTACGGTCTACCCAATCGTAAGGTGCTAGCGCTTCTGAAAGACTATGTCTCGGTCATCCATCTTCTCAAACACCAGGAAGTGCGAGAAACCAAACGGAGGCGATCGAGTCTTATGGGGAAAAGTGCGCAAACCTCTGTAGAGTGTAATAAACTAATCATGGTTAGCCGTGTCCCCGATTATGGACATCTTGAGTATCTAGTACTTGGATTTTCATGTGAATCTCAACATGTTACTCTAAATTAATATTGTTGGGTTTTAATGTTGATGCTTAATTGGGATTGAGAATGCTGCCAACCATTCTCAATGTTTAGCAACTACCATGATAGTTAAATAAATTTATTTCTTTGAAGTAGGGAAAAATTGGCTTTACGCAAAACTGTAACCATAGAGCTTTCCACCAGCCAAATATGCATATAGTATAGCTGTTTCATTCCATTACTGTCTATGTGTTACATTGCCAGCATATTCCATGTGCTGACCCGTTTCGGGTTGCAACGTTAATGTTGCAGACTTTTTAGACGACGATTAAGGAGTTTTTAGGTCGTGGTTCTATACTCAGTGATGCCGTTGGAGTTGATGAACTCACTTATCTTCCAAGCCTTCCGCTGTTATCGTTATTAGACGGCCTGAAGCCATATTTATTGTAATAAGTTCTCTATGGAGACACTCGATGTAATAAGTGTGTGATTGCTACTCTGCTATAAATCCTCCGAGTACTGTGTGGTGTCAGCATTACTGATCCAGGGATGACACCGGAGCACAGAGATCAGACCGTTTTAGGTCTAGTCGCTACATCGGACCACATACATCAGTATGTATGATTTCCAACAAATCTGTTGCTCGCTCCATAGTTCTGGAGAACGGTGTTTTAGTCATCTTGCCCATGAGGCACGGTTCGCAAGTAACAAGTGATTCATAATCAAGTGATTCCAAAAGTCCATTAGAATGGAGTTTCTTCATGTGATTTATACCAATATGACCTAAACGGCAGTGCCGCAAATAAGTTGCACTATCATTATCAACTCTGCATCTTTTAGCCTCAATACTATGAATATGTGTATCACCACTATCGAGATTCAAAAAGAATAGACAACTCTTTAAGGGTGGATGACCATAAAAGATATTACTCATATAAATAGAACAACCATTATTCTCAGATTTAAATGAATAACCGTCTTGCATCAAACAAGATCCAGATATAATGTTCATGCTTAACGTTGGCACCAAATAACAATTATAAAGGTAGATGTAGAGGTAGCGTGCTGACTGCGATCACATCGACTTTGGAACCATTTCCCACGCGCATCATCACCTCGTCCTTTGCTAATCTTCGCTTAATCCGTAGTCCCTCTTTCGAGTTGCAAATATTAGCAACAGAACCAGTATCAAATACTCGGGCACTACTACGAGAATTAGTGAGGTACACATCAATAACATGTATATCACAAATACCTTTGTTCACCTTGCCATCCTTCTTATCTGCCAAATACTTGGGGCAGTCCCGCTTCAAGTGACCAGTCTGTTTGCAGTAGAAGCACTCAGTCTCAGGCTTAGGTCCAGACTTAGGTTTCTTCTCTTGAGCAGCAACTTGTTTGCTGTTCTTATTGAAGTTCCCTTTCTTCTTCCCTTTACCCTTTTTCTTGAAACTGGTGGTTTTGTTAACCATCAACGCTTGATGCTCCTTCTTGATTTCTACCTCCGCAGCCTTTAGCATTGTGAAGAGCTCGGGAATTGTTTTATTCATCCCTTCATGTTATAGTTCATCACGAAGCTCTTGTAGCTTGGTGGCAGTGATTGAAGAACTCTGTCAATGACACTATCAACAGGAAGATTAACGGCCAGTTGAGTCAAGTGGTTATGGTATCCAGACATTCTGAGTATATGTTCACTGACAGAACTATTCTCCTCCATCTTGCAGCTGTAGAACTTATTGGAGACTTCGTATCTCTCAATCTGGGCATTTGCTTGAAATATTAACTTCAACTCCTAGAACATCTCATATGCTCCATGATGTTCAAAACATCGTTGAAGTCCCGGTTCTAAGCCGTAAAGCATGGCACATTGAACTATCGAGTAGTCATCAGCTTTGCTCTACCAGATGTTCATAACATCTGGTGTTGCTCCTGCAGTAGGTTTGGCACTTAGCGGTGCTTCCAGGACGTAATTCTTCTGTGTAGCAATGAGGATGATCATGAAGTTACGGACCCAGTCCATGTAATTGCTACCATCATCTTTCAACTTTGCTTTCTCAAGGAACGCATTAAACTTCAACGGAACAATAGCACGGGCCATCTATCTACAACAACATAGACATGCAAAATACTATCAGGTACTAAGTTCATGATAAATTAAGGTTCAGTTAATCAAATTATTAAAGAACTCCCACTTAGATAGACATCCCTCTAATCATCTAAGTGATCGTGTGATCCATATCAACTAAATCATGTCCGATCATCATGTGAGATGGAGTAGTTTTCAATGGTGAACATCAATATGTTGATCATATCTTCTATATGATTCACTCTCGACCTTTCGGTCTCTAGTGTTCCGAGGCCATATCTGCATATGTTAGGCTCATCAAGTTTAACCCGAGTATTCTGCATGTGCAAAACTGGCTTGCACCCGTTGTATGTGAACGTAGAGCTTATCACACCCGATCATCACGTGGTGTCTCGGCACGACGAACTTTCGCAACGGTGCATACTCAAGGAGAACACTTGTACCTTGAAATTTAGTGAGAGATCATCTTATAATGCTACCATCGATCTAAGCAAAATAAGATGCATAAAAGATAAACATCACATGCAATCAATATAAGTGATATGATATGGCCAGCATCATCTTGTGCTTGTGATCTCCATCTCCGAAGCACCGTCATGATCACCATCGTCACCGGCGCGACACCTTGATCTCAATCGTAGCATCGTTGTCGTCTCGCCAACTATTGCTTCTACGACTATCGCTAACGCTTAGTGATAAAGTAAAGCAATTACAGGGCGATTGCATTGCATACAATAAAGCGATAACCATATGGCTGCTGCTAGTTGCCGATAACTCGGTTACAAAACATGATCATCTCATACAACAAAATATATCATCATGTCTTGACCATCTCACATCACAACATGCCCTGCAAAAACAAATTAGACGTCCTCTACTTTGTTGTTGCAAGTTTTACGTGGCTGCTATGGGATGAGCAAGAACCGTTCTTACCTACGCATCAAAACCACAACGATAGTTTGTCAAGTTAGTGTTGTTTTAACCTTCTCAAGGACCAGGCGTAGCCACACTCGGTTCAACTAAAGTTGGAGAAACTGACACCCGCCAGCCACCTGTGTGCAAAGCATGTCGGTAGAACTAGTCTCGTGTAAGCGTACGCGTAATGTCGGTCCGGGCCGCTTCATCCAACAATACCGCCGAACCAAATTATGACATGCTCGTAAGTAGTATGACTTGTATCGCCCACAACTCACTTGTGTTCTACTCGTGCATATAACATCTATGCATAAACCTGGCTCGGATACCACTGTTGGGGAACATAGTCATTTCGAAATTTTCCTACGCACATGCAAGATCATGGTGATGCATAGCAATGAGAGGGGAGAGTATGTCTACGTACCCTTGTAGACCGAAAGCGGAAGCGTTTATCAACGCGGTTGATGTAGTCGTACACCTTCACGATCTGTCCCGATCAACTACCGAACATACGGCACCTTCGCGTTCAGCACACGTTCAGCTCGATGACGTCCTCGCCTTCTTGATACAGCAAGAGGAGCGAAGTAGTAGATGAGTACCGGCAGCACGACGGCGTGGTGACGGTGTTGATGAAGAACAATCTTCGCAGGGCTTCACCTAAGCACTACGAAAACTATTATGGAGGATAAACTAGAGGGGATGGGGTTGCCGGCACACGGCTTGGTGTTTCTTGATGGGTCTTGGGTGCTAGCCCTACCCCTCTATTTATATGTTGAGCCTTGGGGTCGAAACTTGGAGTAAAAGCCTCCACAAAGTCAGTTTCACCCGATAGGCAAGAGTCCTTCTCGGACTCCAGGGCCAGACGCCAGGGTTCCCGGTGTCTGGACCCAGACGCCATGGACCCTGGTGTCTGGCCCCTGGACTCCGCAAAACTTCCTTTTGCACTTTCCAAAAACCTTGTGGGCTTTCCCCTTTGGCCCAAATAAAGTGTTCTCATACCCAAACATTTCGGAAAACATCTGGAACCCCTTCCGGTGAATTCCGGAACCCTTCCGGAGACCAAACACTATTATCCCATATATCAAACTTTATCTCTGGACCATTCCAGAGTTCCTTGTCATGTCCGTGATCTTATCTGGAACTCCGAACAACATTCGTCGTGAACGAACGTTAAGCGTGCAGACCCTATGGGTTCGAGAACTATGTAGACATGACCAAGACACTTCTCTAGTCAATAACCAATAGCGGAACCTGGATGCCCATATTGGCTCCTACATATTCTAGGAAGATCTTTATCGGTCGAACCGCATAACAACATGCGTTGTTCCCTTTGTCATCGGTATGTTACTTGCCCGAGATTCGATCATTAGTATCTCAATACCTAGTTCAATCTCGTTATCGGCAAGTCTCTTTACTGGTTCCATAATGCATCATCCCGCAACTAACTCATTAGTTACATTGCTTGCAAGGCTTATAGTGATGTGCATTACCAAGAGGGCCCAGACATACCTCTCCGACAATCGGAGTGACAAATCCTAATCTCGATCTTTGCCAACTCAACAAGTACCATCAGAGACACCTGTAGAGCACCTTTATAATCACCCAGTTATGTTGTGATGTTTGGTAGCACACAAAGTGTTCCTCCGGTATTCAGGAGTTGCATAATCTCATAGTCATAGGAACATGTATAAGTCATGAAGAAAGCAATAGGAGTAAACTAAACGATCAAGTTCTAAGCTAAGGGAATGGGTCAAGTCAATCACATCATTCTCCTAATGATGTGATCCCATTTATCAAATGACAACTCATGTCTATGGTTAGGAAACATAACCATCTTTGATCAACGAGCTAGTCAAGTAGAGGCATACTAGTGACACTCTGTTTGTCTATGTATTCACACATGTATCATGTTTCCGGTTAATACAATTCTAGCATGAATAATAAACATTTATCATGATATAAGGAAATAAATAATAACTTTATTATTTCCTCTAGGGCATATTTCCTTCATCTCAACACAGCGTGACTCCCAAGTTGACGTTCTTCGCAATCTCTTCAACTGCTTCAAAAGACTCGACAATGAAAATGTTCAACAAACTTTCGATCGCCTCACTAACATTTCAAATGAGTTTCAAGCACTTGGTGCCATCGACATCACCGACCACGAGGTGGTGAAGAAATTTCTTCGATCGCTTGATTCCTCATTTGACACCCTTGCACTTATGATACAAGAACGTGGAGATCAAAAGTCACTTGATCCCGCTGATACCCTCAAGAGGCTAAACACTCATGAGTTCCAGCTTGTTGAGAAGAGAGATCTCTATGGACCGAGGTATGGCAGATCACGTGCTCTGAAGGCCAAGGCAGTGTCTGAATCTAAAGGTGAGGATTTTGGTAGCAGCCTTGGTGATCCTGAAGTACTGAGCCAGGAGCTAGCAATGCTCGTGAGGAGATTCCAGAAGTTCTTAAGACGTGGTCGCTTTGGAAAATCTTCAAGAAGTGATGACATAAGATTAGATTCCTCATCCAGTGATTACAAGAAGAGACTTTACCACAAATGCAAGAAATGTGGTCACTACATTCAAGATTGTCCTCAGTGGGAAAAGGAATCAAAGAAGAAGAAGTACAAGGACTACAGTTCTGATGATTCAAAGAAGAAGAAGAAATCTTCAAAGTCCTCTTCATCAAAACCTTCGAGATCTTCATCTCACAAGAAGAGCAGCTCCAAGAAGGCTCGGGCATTCATTGGCAAGGAAATGGACTCTGAGGCTAAATCTGAGTAAAATGAGGAAGAGGAGGCATCTAAGGAGTCAGACTCTGGTGTGGCGAGCCTAGCCCTCGCTACTGCGTTCGTCAGCAAGTCCATCTTCAACTCTGAAGAAAATGACCTCCCCAACACTACTGACGACGGTGATGATGACTATGCTCCCACCTATTGCTTCATGGCAAAAGGTGCAAAGGTACCCAAATATCCCTCCTCTGAATCAAGTGAGGATGAATCTGATGAAAACCTCAAGCCTAGCTATTATAAACTTGCTAAGATTGTTGTGAAACAACAAAAGGCTCTTGAAAAGGTTCAAAATATGCTAGACAAAAGCAATGATATGTTGAGTGAAGAAATGGATCGCACTAAAACTTTGACTGAAAATCTTCAAAGACTTCAGACTAAGTTTGATAATCTTCAGAGTCATCATAACACTCTCTTATCTGATCATGAGAAGCTTTCTTATGAATTTCTTCAAAGAAAGCAAGACCTTGAGCAGCCAAAGGGGAGTTATGAAGATCTTCAGAAGGAGTGTGATTCATTACTTGCTCAACAAATTAGTGCTACTCGGGAAGAATTTAATCCTTCATGTTTGATGTGCATTGAACGTGAATCTGCTAATTCTTCACCTGAAAGTTCAAATGCTTATATTGCTGCAATATCTTCAATTGTCTCTGCCGTCACTAATTCCTCATCTGAGGATGCTGCTAGTATCACTGACCATGCAGGGCTGAAGGAATTGTATGTGACAGGCATGTACAAAAGCCTCAAAGGGCATCAGGAACTTTGTGATGTGCTTAAAAAGCATATCCTCAACAGGAACCCTAGAAAAGAGGGTATTGCCTTTGAGAGGAAACTCATTGCTGATGGGGCCTACTGGAAGCCTGAGCAGTATCCCAAAACCTCATGGGTTGTTGCAAAGGGACCTTCGGTGGATCCATCTACTTTATCTGGCTTTTCATGTGAATCTTCATATTCTTCTGATGAGTAATTTGACTCCAACTATAAGCTGTTAAAAAATCAGAATGGTGAAGTATTTGCTATATGTTGGCACTAACTGCAGGAACGGTCCTCCTATGAAGAGAATCTGGGTTCGCAAAAGGTGCCTTGAAAGTCTTCAGGTGAATGTCATCATGACACCACCTGTGAAAAATAGGAACCCCAGATCAAATTCTTCACATGGACCAAAGTCTTCATATGGATCCAAGTCCTCATATGGACCTCATTCCTCATATGGATCAAAGTCCTCATATGAACATCATCGTGCTAACACTTTTGCTTCGCAGGGAAAGTCTAAGGGTTATCAATATGTGCATTATTCTTCAAATCATTATGTTCATAAGTCCTCGAAGAATTTCTCTGCTTATTCATATGCTTACCCTAACCCCTCTTATGTGAAACGAAGTGGATTAGCTTCAATGCCACCGTTATCTTATGAGCTCGCAGAATGACAAACTCTTTGCCACCCCTCCAGTTGTGGGTGGTGAAGAAAAAGAACTAATCTCTTATGTAGGGTCGGGTCTCTAGACGAACCTAAACGTCTGAGGAATTTACTGGAGACCTAAAAATGCTTGAAAGGACGCAAGCTAATCATGAAGAAATGTTTCTCATTTCTCACTTCCTCATACTGCTTTACTTGTTCTCTTGCTTGATGAAATTGATCTGATGAATTTGATGTCATATTCTTCACTAATGAAGTATATGAGTTCGTAAGTTGCACTAATTCATCTGCAGGATGATCAACCCAAAGCCACTGAGTGGGTCCTTGACAGTGGATGTACAAATCACATGACTGGTGACAGGAGCTTATTAATGGACACTGCGTTATCTCCATCGCATCTGTAGCATATCACCTACACTGAAAAAGGCAAAAGCAAGGTATTGGATCTATGTAAGGTTGCGATCTCAAAGGATCGATGCATGGACAAAGTCAGGCTTGTCAAGTCCTTAGGGTTCAACCGCATGTCTGTCTCAATGCTTTTGATCTTGATATGGTTGTTGTCTTTGGAAAGTATCGTTGTGTTGTGATCATGGAAGCTGACAATTCCAAAGTCTTCGAAGGCTTTAGGAGAGGAGATTTGTATATTGTTGATTTCTCTACAGGACCACAACCTACTACATGCTTACTAGCAAAAGCTTCAGAAGGCTGGCTATGGCATCGACGACTTGGTCATGCTGGCATGAGGAACTTGCACACACTCGCAAAGAAGAAGCATGTCATTGGCATCGAGGGTGTCAAATTCCTCAAGGATCATCAGTGCAGAGCTTGTGAAGCTGGAAAGATGACCAAGGCCAAGCATCCCTCAAATACCATCATGGCTACCACTCGTCCATTTGAATTGCTTCACATGGATCTCTTTGGCCCTACTCATTATGCCACATTTACTAATGATGCATCTTTATATGGCTTTGTCATTGTTGATGACTACTCTCGTTATACATGGGTGCATATCATCACTTACAAAACTGAAGTGCAGGAAGTCTTCAAATGATTTTCCTCGAGGGCTTCAACCAACTTTGGTGTGAAGATCAAGCACATCAGAAGTGACAATGGAACTGAGTTCAAGAATACCGGTCTTGATGATTATCTTGATGAACTTGGTATTACTCATGAGTTATCTGCTCCTTATACTCCTCAGCAGAATGGGGTCGTGGAGTGCAAGAATAGGACTCTTGTTGAGATGGCTCGCACTATGCTTGATGAGTACAAGACGCCTCCTCGCTTCTAGCCTGAGGCAATTGATACTGTGTGCCACATCATCAACAGGGTATATCTTCACAAATTCTTTAGAAAGACCTCATATGAACTCCTCATGGACAAGAAGCCCAATGTGAGTTATTTCAAAGTCTTCGGTGCTAAATGTTGGATTAGAGATCCTCATCAAAATTCTAAATTTGCACCGAAAGCACCTAAAGGTTTTATTCTTGGTTATGGAAAGGACTCGCACACCTACAGCGTCTTCAACACCTATCACCACAAGGTTGTTGAAACTGATGTGCAGTTCGATGAGACTAATGGCTCGCAAAGAGAGCACCTACCTCCTGTGCTACATAAAATACCACCTGAGGAATCCATTAAGTTCAAGGCTACTAAGGATGTCATTCCTACCGAAGAATATGCTGAAGAAGTCATTCCAGAACGTGAAGAACATCATGCTGGAGCACCTGAAGAAAATGGCTCTGAAGAAAATGCT
This sequence comes from Triticum aestivum, assembly GCF_018294505.1. NCBI lineage: Eukaryota > Viridiplantae > Streptophyta > Magnoliopsida > Poales > Poaceae > Triticum > Triticum aestivum. Next base: position 259,011,406 of record NC_057806.1, on the reverse strand, counting down.
GAGAAAATTCCTCGTCGTCAACCAGCTCATCCTCGCGTTGCAAATGAAGTGCGGATTGAGAGAATCATCAACAACATCAAAGCACCAGTTCCTCTCACACGCTCAAAAGCTTCACATTTGTCTAACTTTTGTGGGCACTTTGCTTTCATCTCTATCACAGAGCCCACTAAGGTAGATGAAGCATTTCTGGAGCCTGAGTGGACTCAAGCTATGCAAGAAGAATTACATCGTTCGAGCTCAACAATGTGTGGGAACTTGTCAAGCGACCAGACCCTCGCAAGCACAATATCATCGACACCAAATGGATCTACCGCAACAAGCAAGATGAAAATGGCCTTGTGGTGAGGAATAAGGCATGGCTTGTAGCTCAAGGCTACACACAGGTTGAAGGAATTGGTTTCGATGAAACTTTTGCACCTGTTGCTAGACTTGAGGCTATTCGCATATTACTTGCTTATGCTAACCATCATAATATCATCGTATATCAAATGGATGTGAAAAGTGCATTCCTCAATGGTAATCTTGAGGAGGAAGTATATGTTGCTCAACCCCCAGGTTTTGAGGATCCAAAGCATCCTGACAAAGTCTTCAGACTCAATAAGGCCCTCTATAGCCTCAAGCAGGCCCCTCGGGCGTGGTATGATACTTTAAAGGAATTCCTCATGAAGAAAGACTTCAAACCCAGTTCACTTGACCCAACTCTTTTCACCAAAGCTTATGATGATGATGAATTATTCGTATGCCAAATATATGTTTATGATATCATCTTTGGCTATACTGACCAACGTTACAGTGATGAATTTTCCTACATGATGAGTGAAGAATATCAAATGTCTATGATGGGAGAATTGAAATTCTTCTTAGGTCTTCAGATTCGTCAACAACAAAACGGCATCTTCATATCTCAGGAGAAATACCTCAAGGATGTGTTGAGGAAATTTGGCATGCAAGATTGCAGAGGCGTCAAAATCCCTATGGCCACAAATGGCCATCTATGCATTGATGAAAATGGTATTGACTTTGATGAAAAGGTATACCGCTCCATGATTGGCTCTTTATTATATTTATGTGCATCTAGGCCTGATATTATGCTTAGTGTTTGCATGTGTGCCCGCTATCAAGATACACCGAAGGAATCACACCATAAGGCTGTGAAGCATATTCTTCGATATCTAGATCACACTCCAACTGATGCAGAGCATCCTATGGACATCACCATGTCAAGAGTTCATACGGCAAGTGACACGTGCCACATATAGTTCACATACATAAAGGTGAATCATCTCCTTTACACGTGCTCACTTGACCCCTTCGAGGATGGTATACTACTTGACATTTCTCCCGTGTGCATGCATAGGTATTGTCGGAGCTTCATGGACGACGAGGAGGAATGCAAGCGTCAAGGAACAACTACACCATCCGCGAGGGAAGGATGGAAGAGAAGGAAGAAGAAGCGCAGACAAGCTTTTGGAAAGCCCGGAACTTCCAGCCCCCGGACCTTCTGGCCTACCCGGAACCTCCAGCCCCCGGAGTCCACACCAGGCCCGAGCTCGCCAACTCTCTAGATAGGCCAGAGCCTGGCCGGAACCTGCCCAGAACTTCTGGCGCCCGGAACTTCCAGTCCTGCCTGCGCGTAGACACTCGGGCCGAAGCCCATGTACCCTTTCGCCACTCACTTACCCCTTTGTGGACCTAGACTATATATACTCATCCCCCTCCTCCATTCTAGGGTCAGCAAAGTAGTAGCTCATTAGAGATAGAGCTTTGCTCATCCATTACGGATCTACTCCACAAGAGAGAGTGACCCCTCTTCGGAGAAGATCCATCTTGGATTCAAGACCCCTCACGGGAAGATCCCTCGTGGATTCAAGACCTCCTTATGGAGAAGAACCGGTTACCCTATGTATCGTCCTTTGTCGGATTTGGATCGTGTATCTCTTTGTGTTTCGAGGATCTAGCATATGTGTGACCGTATCTTGTTGGTTTGATTGATTCTCTCATGTTTTCTCTCGTGTTTTCCCTCGTGTTTTCCTTCGTGTTCCTCGTTGGGATCCGCTCCTTTCGTGAAAGATCGGCCATCTAGGGTTCCACCCTACATCATCTTGGTATCATGAGCCACGTTGATCACGATTTCGGAGCCTCCCCTCTTCGTTTTCTAGCCTAATTTTGTTGTTTCTTCCCTAAATTCAAAAATAATCACCAAAAATAGCCCCAAAATTTGTTGTGACTTGTTGGATTTATGAAGTTTTGTTGGATTTGATCCATCAATTTGCTTGGTTTCAAGTGGATCTAGCATTTCCCCAAGTTTCCCCACTTTCCATCCACGAAATCTCGTCCATTTTGACCTTGAAAATCGATTTTTTTTCCGCTGCCATTCTTAGATCTGGAATTTAGGGTTCATCCCGAAAGAAATTCCACGACCCCTGGAACTTCCGGACTTCCCCGGAACTTCTATCCCCCGGAACTTCCGTCCTAACCCCGGAACTTCCGGACTTCCCCGGAACTTCTATCCCCCGGAACTTCCGTCCTAACCCCGGAACTTCCGACCTAAACAGAAAGTTTACCCCAAAAATCCCCAGACTCCCCGCACTTTTTCCGCGACCCCCGGAACTTCCGGAGCCCAGAACTTCCGGCCCTAGGCCCGGAACTTTCGGCCTAACCCGAGACATTGCACAGAATTTTAGCATCACCCTCCTTCACCGTTTTCATCACAACTTTTCGCTCCGAACTCCGATTTGAGTATTCTTTGGCTCGTTTTGAAGCTATCGATGAGCCCGAGGACCTCACCTTGGTTTCACCACCTTTTGACCCCATCAAATGTTTGGAACTTTGGCATCTTTGCCTAGGGCTTCCACCACATCATCCGCTACACCACCACCGACTTCCGCAACCTAACCAATTTTGTTCCCCATTGCATATGTGGTTGCTTAAGTAGTGATTCGAGTCTCGTAAGGTGTTTCGGCTACTTAAGGACGTGGCTGCTTCATCATCAACCACCACCACCACCACCACCACTTCCACATAGGCTTACCCACGATACACTTCCGCCACCCCAACTTAACCCAATTTTGTTTGTGTTGTGAGTTGTGTCTCCTAAGGTGTTTCGGCTACTTAGGGACCGTGCTTCCAACTCCGACAGCGTGTATAGTCCAACACCTTACCCTCCATTTCCGCATTTCCTACTCGCAAAACCCATCATTACATTTCCGCAACCCCATTGAGCTCCTGCTACCACCATTTGACATTTTGAGATTTTGAGTTCGCAGTTTTTCTGTTTCCTAAGGTGTTTTGGCTACTTAGGGACGAGTCTCCATCATCTTGGTATCTACATCAAGAACACTGCCACTCATCATCACCGCGGATGGTAACCTCCATATCATCTTGGTATCGTGGTATCCCTCCATTGTATATTCCCTTGCCATTGCATTGTTAACCTCTAGACTATTTTGCGTCACTTGCCTATCGAGACTAGCCATTTGAGTATTGCCGGCAACGTTACTTGTGCACATTAGTGATCTACACCACACATTACATACATACCATATCATATTGGTATCATATCATCCCTTGTGTCACAAGATTGTTCCCGCATATACATTATTACTATCTTGGTTTGTGCATTGTGGCCATATCAAAAAAAGAATAAGCTTTTAAGCAAAAGAGAAAGAGCAAAGAAGCTTGTAAGCAATAGCCATAGCATCATACCAAATTGCATATAAGATTGTTATATCTGATCATCTTGGATCACACCACCAGAACACCCTGTTCAAGAATTCATCCGATTAACCAGTTAACTTGCCGATTAATCCCTACTCATAGGGTCCCCGAGTAGCCGATAACCCGATAAATTGTCCGATTAATCGATTAAATGGCCGATTAACTTGCCGATTAGCCTATTAATCCCGTACTCACCAACCGACCGAGCAGCTACCAGTTAACGATTTCCTCAACAATGGCAGAATATCATACATACATAGCATACTTGGGATAGAAGTTGATACATTTTGCATATCATAGGTTGTGCACAAGTGTCGTATCCGCCTATTGAGCAATCGTGCTAGCGTCTCTCTTGAGTTGTGCAACACGAGCGTTTTTTGTGGATTCCACATTTTGTGCTCACTCCTTGGTTGCACGGCCCCATTTATCTATCCGTGTGTGTGTTTCCCTGTACCACATATTGCTATTGGTCTACTTGTTTCACTTGCGAATTTGTGAATCTCTTTCAACTTTATTGACTCTTGCTAACATTTTGCATTAAATTTTTTGTGCCACTATCCTCACCGAGCTCTACCATAAGCCTTAGTTGTGTAGGTGTGAGAAATCAACAAGATCGGTACCAATTGTGCTATTTCCTTGTTACATCATTGAGTGATCATTGATCCATTTTCAACATTGGTCAAGGTACATTTGGTATAGTTCTCTCCTTTCTCCCACTCATATTTGCTCCAGTCTTGTGATGGATAGGCAAGGCATTTCACATTTGGTCTACACCAACAACGTCGAGTTCGATGCCAAGAACAACTCCAACGCCGCCAAGATGCAAGCTCAAATGGAGGAGACCAAAGCCCTCATCAAGTCCTACAAGCGGTCTTCCTCATCTTCGAGAAGACGCTCAAGAGCACATGCCTCCGAGCTACCATCTCCGGCAAGATCACATCGGCATCGACACCATCACCAAAAATAACATGAACATCAAGAGCTCAACACCAACAACCGCTCAACGACATCACCATCTCCCTTGGCATCTTCGCCAACCGACTTCAAGGCATCTTCGCCTATGGACATATGGCATCTTCGCCCACAAGCACTTCAAAAGAAGCTCCACAAGCTCAAGTATGTGACTTCCACAAGCTACTACGACCTCGACACTGACCACACGATTCCTTTCTATGGGACTCAAGAACCCGAGGAGTATCTCGAGTGGGAGTGCATAATGGATGACTACCTCAAGCTACATCAAGTCCCTCCCGAAGATCAAGTGAAGTGCACCACAAGGAACTTCCATGACTACGCATCCACATGGTGGCTTCACACACCTTCGAAGACCTACGACATGAGTTGGCCCAAGACGAAGAAAGCTTTGCGGCGAGAGTTCATGCCTCCAACCTACACGGAACAACTTCTATGCCAATTGGAGAACACCCAAGGATCCAAGTCCATCGACGCGTACTTCAAGGAGATGAAGAATGCCTTGCGACGAGCCGGCATGGATGACCCCATTTCGATGAAGTTCTACTTCATGATGGTATTGAACAACGACATCTCCAAGACTATCTTCCTCGAGAACTACAAGTCCCTCGACGACAACTACATTGGTGCTCTCAAGGCGGAACAAGAACTCATGAAGGCCAAGGCTTCTCCACCCCAAGCATACTTCACGGTGACCAAGTTCTATGACAACGAGCATGAGGATAGTACCATCAAGATGACCAAGCCCGACGAGCTCCAAGACGATGCTCCCAAGTTCGACTTCACCGCCATCCCTCTTTGTGGCATTGATGGTGCCGAGTCTACTTCGACTCTTTTTCAAGACAGTGTGGCAACAACTACGACTATGGAGCCAATCAAGGAACGTGCTTTGGAGGCGAGCGACCTGGTGACAAGCAAGGATGATGCTTCCATCTTAGGAGGCGAGAGTGATGATGTGCCATCTTCGGCATTCATACACGGTGACGACAACGAGACGGTTGAGCATGGGATTTTCCCTTCGACCACGGCGACATGTGATGACTTGAGTGAGTTTAGCCACCATATTGAGAGTGAGAGTGACTTCACCACTAGCCCCATATATGATGAGTTCCCCCAATTCCCATGTGAGGAGAGCCACAACCCCCACCACTTGATCGAGACGAGTGACTCCACCATACATGATATTGAGTGCACCTATTTTGAGGGAGTGAGTGAACCACCACATAGAGAGAGTGAGATAGTTGATAGGTCATGTGAGGCCACTTTCAACACTAACGACTTGACCTCTACCTCTATTGTGTCTTCTCATTTGGTGCTAGGTTCCATCTATGATGACGTGCCGATTCGCGACGACTTCGTCCTCCCTTTGGACAGGACGATGGCCATGGTGGAATATGATGCACCCCCACATGGTTCCATCAAGATGAAGATAACCACCATTTGGTCTTTCCCACCTCACCTACACCACATGAGTGGAATGCCAAAGGTAACATAGGTGAAGGTGATGTTCTAGTCCCACTAGTGGACATTCTTGACATTGATTGCTTTCATGATGTTGATCAACCTATTACTATGCTTCATGCTAGTGTGACATCCCCATGCAATGATTTACCCATTTATGATGAGTATGATGATTTCCATGTGGAGTCTATTAGTTGTGATGCCATGTTACATAGGATTTCTTGTGATAATTCTCTCGGTCATATCATGTTTGCACATCCGCTTAACTTGTCATATGCTATGCATGAGATCAATCATATGTCATATTTGCAATCTCTTCTTAATGACTATGCATATGCTATTAAAATTAACCCAATTTGCACTTATGGCATAGATGACAAGCCCATGGTTATTGGCATTTGTTTTTCTTGTGATGATATTGATATGCTCCCTTTGCATCATTTATCTCATATGCCATGCCATGACCACCTAGCTTCGGATATGCATTGTTTTGGATGTTGTCCATTTTCTCCATATGATGTTTCCAATATTGCTCATGAGGAGACCCCCATAGTTTCCTCATACATTTTAGGAGATTTTGATCCATCCCATTCATTGCATGATCACAATACTTGTGTGCACCATATGCTTCCCATGAATAAACATGCTATTGATGTGCCATATACTTGTATGTGTTGGAAATATGCCCTAGAGGCAATAATAAAAGTATTATTATATTTCATTGTTCATGATAATTGTCTTTTATTCATGCTATAACTGTATTATCCGGAAATCGTAATACACGTGTGAATACTTAGACCACACTATGTCCCTGGTAAGCCTCTAGTTGACCAGCTCGTTGTGATCAACAGATAGTCATGGTTTCCTGACTATGGACATTGGATGTCGTTGATAACGGGATCACATCATTAGGAGAATGATGTGATGGACAAGACCCAATCCTAAGCATAGCATAAAAGATCGTGTAGTTCGTTTTGCTAGAGCTTTGCAAGTGTCAAGTATCTCTTCCTTCGACCATGAGATCGTGTAACTCCCGGATACCGTAAGAGTGCCTTGGGTGTATCAAACGTCACAACGTAACTGGGTGACTATAAAGGTGCATTACAGGTATCTTCGAAAGTAGTTGTTGGGTTGACACGGATCGAGACTGGGATTTGTCACTCCGTATGACGAAGAGGTATCTCTGGGCCCACTCGGTAATGCATCATCATATTGAGCTCAATGTGACCAAGGTGTTGGACACGGGATCATGCATTACGGTACGAGTAAAGTGACTTGCCGGTAACGAGACTGAACAAGGTATTGGGATACTGACGATCGAGTCTCGGGCAAGTAACGTACCGATTGACAAAGGGAATTGCATACAGGGTTTGATCGAATCCTCGACATAGTGGTTCATCCGATGACAACATCGAGGAGCATGTGGGAGCCATCATGGGTATCCAGATCCCGCTGATGGTTATTGACTGAGAGCGTCTCGGTCATGTCTGCATGTCTCCCGAACCCGTAGGGTCTACACACTTAAGGTTCGGTGACGCTAGGGTTATGAAGATATGGATATGCAGAAACCCTAATGTTGTTCGGAGTCCCGGATGAGATCTCGGACGTCAAGAGGAGTTCCGGAATGGTCCGGAGGTAAAGAATTATATATAGGAAGTGCTATTTCGGGCATCGGGACAAGTTTCGGGGTTATCGGTATTGTACCGGGACCACCGGAAGGGTCCCGGGGGTCCACCGGGTGGGGCCACCTGTCCCGGGGGGCCACATGGGCTGTAGGGGGTGCGCCTTGGCCATCATGGGCCAAGGGCACCAGCCCCTATAGGCCCATGCGCCTAGGGTTTCCCCCTAGGAGGAGTCCTAGTGGTGGAAGGCACCCCTAGGTGCCTTGGGGGGGAGGGAAACCTCCCCTAGGCCGCCGCCCCCCTAGTAGATCTCCTCTACTAGGGCCGGCGCCCCCCTGGCACCCCTATATATAGTGGGGGAGAGGAGGGACTTCATACACCAGCCCCTGGCGCCTCCACCTCCCCCCGTTACGTCTCTCCCTCGTAGTCTCGGCGAAGCCCTGCTGCTGTGACGCCCTGCATCCACCACCACGCCGTCGTGCTGCTGGATCTTCATCAACCTCTCCTTCCCCCTTGCTGGATCAAGAAGGAGGAGACGTCTCCCGTCCCGTACGTGTGTTGAACGCGGAGGTGCCGTCCGTTCGGCGCTGGTCATCGGTGATTTGGATCACGTCGAGTACGACTACATCATCACCTTGCAAGCTTCCGCACGCGATCTACAAGTGGTATGTAGATGCAAACTCTCTCCCTAGACTCGTTGCTTAGATGAACTCATAGATGGATCTTGGTGAAACCGTAGGAAAAATTTTAATTTTCTGCAACGTTCCCCAACAGTGGCATCATGAGCTAGGTCTATGCGTAGTTCTCTTTGCACGAGTAGAACACAACTTTGTTGTGGGCGTGGATTTTGTCATCTTACTTGCCTCTACTAGTATTTTCTTGCTCAACGGTATTGTGGGATGAAGCGGCCCGGACCAACCTTACACGTACACTTACGTGAGACTGGTTCCACCGACTGACATGCACAAGTTGCATAAGGTGGCTGGCGGGTGTCTGTCTCTCCCACCTTAGTTGGAGCGGAATCGATGAACAGGGCCCTTATGAAGGGTAAATAGAAGTTGACAAAATCACGTTGTGGTGATTCGTAGGTAAGAAAACGTTCTTGCTAGAACCCAATTGCAGCCACGTAAAAGATGCAACAACAATTAGAGGACGTCTAACTTGTTTTTGCAACGATTGATCATGTGATGTGATATGGCCAGAAGTTGTGATGAATGATGAATTGTGATGTATGAGATCATGTTCTTTGTAATAGGATTCACGACTTGCATGTCGATGAGTATGACAACCGGCAGGAGCCATAGGAGTTGTCATTATTTTTTGTATGACCTGCGTGTCATTGAATAACGTCATGTAAACTACTTTACTTTATTGCTAAACGTTAGTCATAGAAGTAGAAGTAGTCGTTGGCGTGACAACTTCATGAAGACACGATGATGGAGATCATGATGATGGAGATCATGGTGTCAAGCCGGTGACAAGATGATCATGGAGCCCCGAAGATGAAGATCAATGGAGCTATATGATATTGGCCATATCATGTCACAACTATATAATTGCATGTGATGTTTATTATGTATTATGCATCTTGTTTACTTAGGACGACGGTAGTAAATAAGATGATCCCTTATAAAATTTCAAGAAGTGTTCTCCCCTAACTGTGCACCGTTGCTACAGTTCGTCGTTTCTAAGCACCACGTGATGATCGGGTGTGATGGATTCTTACGTTCACATACAACGGGTGTAAGACAGTTTTACACAGCGAAAACACTTAGGGTTAACTTGACGAGCCTAGCATGTGCAGACATGGCCTCGGAACACGGAGACCGAAAGGTCGAACACGAGTCGTATGGAAGATACGATCAACATGAAAATGTTCACCGACGATGACTAGTCCGTCTCACGTGATGATCGGACACGGGCTAGTCGACTCGGATCGTGTAACACTTAGATGACTAAAGGGATGTCTAATCTAAGTGGGAGTTCATAATTTGATTAGAACTTTATTATCATGAACTTAGTCTAAAACCTTTGCAAATATGTCTTGTAGATCAATGGCCAACGCTAATGTCAACATGAACTTCAACGCGTTCCTAGAGAAAACCAAGCTGAAAGATGATGGCAGCAACTATACGGACTGGGTCCGGAACCTGAGGATCATCCTCATAGCTGCCAGGAAACAATATGTCCTAGAAGGACCGCTAGGTGACGCTCCCGTCCCAGAGAACCAAGACATTATGAATGCTTGGCAGTCTCGCGCTGATGATTACTCCCTCGTTCAGTGCGGCATGCTTTACAGCTTAGAACCGGGGCTCCAAAAGCGTTTTGAGCATCACGGAGCATATGAGATGTTCGAAGAGCTGAAACTAGTTTTTCAAGCTCATGCCCGGGTCGAGAGATATGATGTCTCCGACAAGTTCTACAGTTGTAAGATGGAGGAAAACAGTTCTGTCAGTGAGCACATCCTGAAGATGTCTGGGTTGCACAACCGTATGACCCAGCTGAACATTAACCTCCCAGATGAGGCGGTCATTGACAGAATCCTCCAGTCGCTCCCACCAAGCTACAAGAGCTTTGTGATGAACTACAACATGCAGGGAATGGAAAAGACCATTCCTGAAGTGTTCTCGATGCTGAAGTCAGCAGAGGCTGAAATCAAGAAAGAACATCAAGTGTTGATGGTCAATAAGACCACTAAGTTCAAGAAGGGCAAGGGTAAGAAGAACTTCAAGAAGGACGGCAAAGATGTTGCCGCGCCTGGTAAGCCAGTTACCGGGAAGAAGTCAAAGAATGGACCCAAGCCTGAGACTGAGTGCTTTTATTGCAAGGGGAAGGGTCACTGGAAGCGGAACTGCCCCAAATACTTAGCGGATAAGAAGGCCGGCAACACCAAAGGTATATTTGATATACATGTGATTGATGTGTACCTTACCAGTAATCGTAGTAACTCCTGGGTATTTGATACCGGTGCCGTTGCTCATATTTGTAACTCACAGCAGGAGCTGCGGAATAAACGGAGACTGGCAAAGGACGAGGTGACGATGCGCGTCGGGAATGGTTCCAGAGTCGATGTGATCGCCGTCGGCACGCTGCCTCTACATTTACCTACGGGATTAGTTTTGAACCTTAATAATTGTTATTTAGTGCCAAGTTTGAGCATGAACATTGTATCAGGATCTCGTTTAATACGAGATGGCTACTCATTTAAGTCTGAGAATAATGGTTGTTCGATTTATATGAGAGATATGTTTTATGGTCATGCTCCGATGGTCAATGGTTTATTCTTAATGAATCTCGAGCGTAATATTACACATGTTCATAGTGTAGATGCCAAAAGATTTAAAGTTGATAACGATAGTCCCACATACTTGTGGCACTGCCGCCTTGGTCACATTGGTGTCAAGCGCATGAAGAAGCTCCATGCCGATGGACTTTTAGAGTCTCTTGATTATGAATCGTTTGACACGTGCGAACCATGCCTCTTGGGCAAAATGACCAAGACTCCGTTCTCCGGAACAATGGAGCGAGCAACCAACTTGTTGGAAATCATACATACCGATGTGTGCGGTCCAATGAGCGTTGAGGCTCGCGGAGGATATCGTTATGTTCTCACTCTCACAGATGACTTGAGTAGATATGGGTATGTCTACTTAATGAAACACAAGTCTGAGACCTTTGAAAAGTTCAAGGAATTTCAGAATGAGGTGGAGAATCAACGTGACCGAAAGATAAAATTCTTACGATCAGATCGTGGAGGAGAATACTTAAGTCACGAATTTGGTACACACTTAAAGAAATGTGGAATCGTTTCACAGCTCACGCCGCCTGGAACACCTCAGCGAAACGGTGTGTCCGAACGTCGTAATCGCACTCTATTGGATATGGTGCGGTCTATGATGTCTCTTACCGATTTACCGCTATCATTTTGGGGATACGCTCTAGAGACAGCTACATTCACTTTAAATAGGGCACCGTCTAAATCCGTTGAGACGACACCGTATGAATTATGGTTTGGAAAGAAACCTAAGCTGTCGTTTCTAAAAGTTTGGGGATGCGAAGCTTATGTCAAGAAACTTCAACCTGAAAAGCTCGAACCCAAGTCGGAAAAATGCGTATTCATAGGATACCCTAAGGAAACTGTAGGGTATACCTTCTACTTAAGATCCGAAGGCAAGATCTTTGTTGCCAAGAACGGATGCTTTCTGGAAAAAGAGTTTCTCTCGAAAGAAGTAAGTGGGAGGAAAGTAGAACTCGATGAAGTACTACCTCTTGAGCGGGATAGTGACGCAGCACAGGAAACCGTTCCTGTGATGCCCACACCAACTGAAGAGGAAAACCATGATAATGATCAAGGTACTTCGGATCAAGTTACTGCTGAACTTCGTAGGTCCACAAGGACACGTTCCGCACCAGAGTGGTACGGCAACCCTGTCCTGGAAATCATGTTGTTAGACAACAATGAACCTTCGAACTATGAAGAAGCAATGGCGGGCCCGGATTCCAACAAATGGCTTGAAGCCATGAAATCCGAGATAGAATCCATGTATGAAAACAAAGTATGGACTTTGACAGACTTGCCCGATGATCGGCGAGCGATAGAAAACAAATGGATCTTTAAGAAGAAGACGGACGCGGATGGTAATGTTACCATCTATAAAGCTCGACTTGTCGCTAAGGGTTATCGACAGGTTCAAGGGATTGACTACGACGAGACATTCTCTCCCGTAGCGAAGCTAAAGTCCGTCCGAATCATGTTAGCAATTGCCGCATACTATGATTATGAGATATGGCAGATGGACGTCAAAACAGCATTCCTTAACGGGCATCTTAAGGAAGAACTGTATATGATGCAGCCGGAAGGTTTTGTCGATCCTCGGAACGCTAACAAAGTATGCAAGCTCCAGCGATCCATTTATGGACTGGTGCAAGCATCTCGGAGTTGGAACATTCGCTTTGATGAGATGATCAAAGCGTTTGGGTTTATGCAGACTTATGGAGAAGCCTGCGTTTACAAGAAAGTGAGTGGGAGCTCTGTAGCATTTCTCATATTATATGTAGATGACATACTCCTGATGGGAAATAATATAGAATTTCTGGACAGCATTAAGGCCTACTTGAATAAGTGTTTTTCAATGAAGGACCTTGGAGAAGCTGCTTATATATTAGGCATCAAGATCTATAGAGATAGATCGAGACGCCTCATAGGTCTTTCACAAAGCACATACCTTGATAAGATTTTGAAGAGATTCAGAATGGATCAGTCCAAGAAGGGGTTCTTGCCTATGTTACAAGGTATGAGACTGAGCTCAGCTCAGTCACCGACCACGGCAAAAGATAAAGAAGAGATGAGTGTCATCCCCTATGCTTCAGCCATAGGATCTATTATGTATGCCATGCTGTGTACCAGACCCGATGTAAACCTTGCCGTAAGTTTGGTAGCAAGATACCAAAGTAATCCCGGCAAGGAACACTGGACAGCGGTCAAGAATATCCTGAAGTACCTGAAAAGGACAAAGGACATGTTTCTCGTTTATGGAGGAGACGAAGAGCTCGTCGTAAAGGGTTACGTCGACGCTAGCTTCGACTCAGATCTGGATGACTCTAAGTCACAAACCGGATACGTGTATATGTTGAATGGTGGAGCAGTAAGCTGGTGCAGCTGCAAGCAGAGCGTCGTGGCGGGATCTACGTGTGAAGCGGAGTACATGGCAGCCTCGGAGGCAGCACATGAAGCGATTTGGGTGAAGGAGTTCATCACCGACCTAGGAGTCATACCCAATGCGTCGGGGCCGATCAAACTCTTCTGTGACAACACTGGAGCTATTGCCCTCGCAAAGGAGCCCAGGTTTCACAAGAAGACCAGGCACATCAAGCGTCGTTTCAACTCCATCCGTGAAAATGTTCAAGATGGAGACATAGAGATTTGCAAAGTGCACACGGATCTGAATGTCGCAGATCCGCTGACTAAACCTCTCTCGCGTGCAAAACATGATCAACACCAGAACTCTATGGGTGTTCGATTCATCACAATGTAACTAGATTGGTGACTCTAGTGCAAGTGGGAGACTGTTGGAAATATGCCCTAGAGGCAATAATAAAAGTATTATTATATTTCATTGTTCATGATAATTGTCTTTTATTCATGCTATAACTGTATTATCCGGAAATCGTAATACACGTGTGAATACTTAGACCACACTATGTCCCTGGTAAGCCTCTAGTTGACCAGCTCGTTGTGATCAACAGATAGTCATGGTTTCCTGACTATGGACATTGGATGTCGTTGATAACGGGATCACATCATTAGGAGAATGATGTGATGGACAAGACCCAATCCTAAGCATAGCATAAAAGATCGTGTAGTTCGTTTTGCTAGAGCTTTGCAAGTGTCAAGTATCTCTTCCTTCGACCATGAGATCGTGTAACTCCCGGATACCGTAAGAGTGCCTTGGGTGTATCAAACGTCACAACGTAACTGGGTGACTATAAAGGTGCATTACAGGTATCTCCGAAAGTAGCTGTTGGGTTGACACGGATCGAGACTGGGATTTGTCACTCCGTATGACGGAGAGGTATCTCTGGGCCCACTCGGTAATGCATCATCATATTGAGCTCAATGTGACCAAGGTGTTGGACACGGGATCATGCATTACGGTACGAGTAAAGTGACTTGCCGGTAACGAGACTGAACAAGGTATTGGGATACCGACGATCGAGTCTCGGGCAAGTAACGTACCGATTGACAAAGGGAATTGCATACAGGGTTTGATCGAATCCTCGACATAGTGGTTCATCCGATGACAACATCGAGGAGCATGTGGGAGCCATCATGGGTATCCAGATCCCGCTGATGGTTATTGACTGAGAGCGTCTCGGTCATGTCTGCATGTCTCCCGAACCCGTAGGGTCTACACACTTAAGGTTCGGTGACGCTAGGGTTATGAAGATATGGATATGCAGAAACCCGAATGTTGTTCGGAGTCCCGGATGAGATCCCGGACGTCACGAGGAGTTCCGGAATGGTCCGGAGGTAAAGAATTATATATAGGAAGTGCTATTTCGGGCATCGGGACAAGTTTCGGGGTTATCGGTATTGTACCGGGACCACCGGAAGGGTCCCGGGGGTCCACCGGGTGGGGCCACCTGTCCCGGGGGGCCACATGGGCTGTAGGGGGTGCGCCTTGGCCATCATGGGCCAAGGGCACCAGCCCCTATAGGCCCATGCGCCTAGGGTTTCCCCCTAGGAGGAGTCCTAGTGGTGGAAGGCACCCCTAGGTGCCTTGGGGGGGAGGGAAACCTCCCCTAGGCCGCCGCCCCCCCTAGTAGATCTCATCTACTAGGGCCGGCGCCCCCCTGGCACCCCTATATATAGTGGGGGAGAGGAGGGACTTCATACACCAGCCCCTGGCGCCTCCACCTCCCCCCCGTTACGTCTCTCCCTCGTAGTCTCGGCGAAGCCCTGCTGCTGTGACGCCCTGCATCCACCACCACGCCGTCGTGCTGCTGGATCTTCATCAACCTCTCCTTCCCCCTTGCTGGATCAAGAAGGAGGAGACGTCTCCCGTCCCGTACGTGTGTTGAACGCGGAGGTGCCGTCCGTTCGGCGCTGGTCATCGGTGATTTGGATCACGTCGAGTACGACTACATCATCACCTTGCAAGCTTCCGCACGCGATCTACAAGTGGTATGTAGATGCAAACTCTCTCCCTAGACTCGTTGCTTAGATGAACTCATAGATGGATCTTGGTGAAACCGTAGGAAAAATTTTAATTTTCTGCAACGTTCCCCAACAGTATGCTCAATTTGCATCCCCATCGTGTTATACACAATAACTATTCTTTCATGATGGATGACATGTTCCTATACCATGCATCAAATTTCTTTGAGCGATGCTTATCTTGTGCTAACTCTCACGTGCATATACACATCATGATGGATGATGTGTACATTTACCACACACACAATTTCTTTCGTTTGTGTTTCTTTTGTGTAGGTACCCATGAATACTTGTCAACCTCGCAATCCCACGAATTGACAAAACGAGCTCTAGAGAGCAATGATGACTTGGGATCCCATGGATTGTCCTTCCCACTGCTCTCTTCGCGCAAAGACTTCACGCATTTCTTCTACATGGCCCTCACTTGGCTATGGGTTGTTGTCCATTATATATCCTTTGCCCATCTTTCCATGTTCACTTTGCATGATATGCTCATTACTATGCCTTTGCCATGCATTTGTGACCCATGCTTTGCATTACACATGATGATTGACTCTAATACTTGTATGTGTATTTGCAAGCTTGGTGGAGATATCACTTGTTATTGCCATGTTTTCTTTGTGCCCCATGCCTATGATTTTACTATGATTGCTTGCCTTGTTGCATCACCGATGATTCACACTTGCTCGCTTCATGCGGTTGATGACAACCACCTACATGCTTTGCATGACATGATTGTTATCGCTTCTTGTCATATATCTCCATGTGTTGCCTCTCTCATGTTAGACAATTTTCCATGTATTGAGTGCAACAATGATTCTAAGCTCATGAGATTGCCCCCATAGAATTCTCACATATATTTGGAGATTTTGACATATTTCTTTTGAAGCATGCTTGTCTTACCTCTTTGCACCATATACCCAGTGCCATGAATATAGCCATTGTTGCATCATATTATTCATGCACTTGTGCCTCTAATGGTTATGTGCAAGAGAAGAGAACCATCATGATGGATGATGTGTTTATCTACCATGCGCATACATTCTTTGCTTTCTTGTGTGCATGTGTAGGATACTTGGACCTTGTGTCGACTTCCGCTTCACATGAGTTGACCATTCGAGCTCTTGAGAGCGAGCCTCATACATTCGACCACGACTCGCTTCTCCAACACCTTTCCTACCACTTCGGCATTGTGAAGAATGCACAAGGACACGCCTTCAAGGTAACATCTTTCTTGAGCATGGATATTGCGGATCATACTACTTGTGTTGCTTGCACCATGAGACTTCTTGTTCATATTGGACCACTTGATTGCTCACATGTTAGAGATCTTGCTTCGACTTGTCATTTCCACCATTCCATGCATCATGATATATATGCCTTGTGTGTTGCATCCAATTCTTGGATTACTTGCTCCCCTGATATGTTTGGTTGCAACAATGTCATCACTTCACATATGTCATGTCCCATTGATTGCTACATGCTTGCCTTGATTTCCTCACACATGATGAACAGTTGATCTTTCCATTGTATTGAGTGCCACACGATATTCACTACACCCCATGCACGTTATGCTTGGATTGTCTTACACTTGTCCCATGTGTTTAGACACTTCATTTTATTTGGTGTTGTGAATGTTTCTTATGCCTACCATCGACCATTTGGTGTTGTGATGCACATTTTTCTTCTCAGGCATCCTGAGTCCGAGGTATCCTGACACCAATCAGATCTGAATCTCGGTCAGATATGATGGTTCGAACATATTTCCAGGAGTTATAAATGTTGGTCTTTATATGGCCCAGTAAGGTGATGTCATTCCTAGCACACCTGGTCGGATGACCTATTGTTATAGTATCCTCTTTAGCAAGGTTATCCATTCTTCCATGAGGAAATTGTAAGACTTATTCTACAAGTTATTCCTGATGGATCCTTTGTGTTTCCGAAGTCTAATCTTCACCTGATGACCGTGTCAATGCTATCTCGAAGTATGTCTATGGTACTTCGATTTTCAACAAGAACATTTGAAGCCCAATGCTAAATGTTTCCTGCTCAAATATCCAAACACCGTTGTATGGGTAATGTCATGAAATTTCTCTCCCCTACCTAAAGAGTTTTCTACATTATATCCTGTCATGGATATCATGCTCTGCTTGTCCTTGGGAAGCATATACCCTTAAAATATGTGTTTAAACACATTTTCCTTTCCATTCTTCTGTTTAATCTGATAATCATATTTTCCTTTCCATTGGTTGATTTAATGTTTCTTGTGATCTATATGATCTAAGCAGTAATATTCTCCTGCTTATGTAAACACCTCGGTGTACAATTCTGTCAGCAAGACCCTGTTACCATTGTTGTTGACACTCTGGTAGCCATCGATGGACGAGAACTTTGCCTATTGGTCCGCCTCGTTCAACGTGAAGGAAAATGGTTCTCTTCGTCCCTCGCCCTTGGTACAGATGTTGTTGCCGACATAATCGACGGGCTACCCTCTGACCTGCCTTGCTATCATGACCATGCAAGATGTCACCGCTCCTCCTACTTTTAACCCACATGGTGGGCCCATAACCCATAGTTCCACATGATCGAAACCTGACTCTCTTGTACATCCTTGATTCTGAAGTATCCTTTGCACTTAACTTCATATGTAATTCACGAGTCACCATCCTACAGATGATCTATTCTGGTATCAGGCACAATACTTATTCTCGTTGCTCTGGACCCCTTTCACACTTTGTTTCAGGCAACGAACGATTGCCTACCTGCTTGAAACTTCCCATGATACCTCCTTACTTTTCTCTCGATATTTTCTTAAGTTTCAATTCAAGAGTTACTTTCCGCCACCTTCCCGATGTTATCAACCAGATAGTCAACCTTGCAGAGGTCCGTTCTTCTGGAATACCCACCCTTTATTCTTTCGTAAGTACGATGGAGTTCCCGAAGAAAGGATGCCAACTTCATTACGATGACCTGAAGAAGAGAAATGAAGACATCAACGTAATGGATCGACCTCTTCGAGAAGAGCAACCAAGACTCAAAAGGCTCGTTAGGATTTCGTAACCAGAACTTTCCCCCCTACTTCCCCTCTTAAATCTCGGGATGAGATTTCTTGTAGTGGAGGAGAATTGAAACGCCCGGATAATTAAGCTACGGTGATCCTCTCTTAATGATGCCACGTAATCTCGGTTACTGTAATTAAACTCGCGTTGATTCGAAACCGATTCAAATACAAATTTAAAACAAAGGCTAACAACAAAAGTTTTCAAATATTTAAACTAAATTGTTCATGTTGTGCCAAGTAATGCATAGGTAATTATGTTGGAGAAACCACATTTTATAAAAGATTTAGATGCACTTAAGTAATTAAAACAGTAGGTAAAGCAATAAAATAGATGCATTTTGGGTTTTATAAAATACTAAACTATTTTGTTCATGGGTAAAACTTTTTGTGGCAGTAGTTGGAATTGTAACTCTATTTTAGTTATGGAATTTTATTTTTGTAAAACTATAAACTATTAAGGAATAAAAGAAAACAGAAAAGGAAAAGTAAAAAAAAAAAAAAAAAAAAACCGAAAGGCCCCCCTCCCACCGGGCCTTGGCCCAGCCACATGCCAGGACGACCCATCCCCACTCCCTTAACCCCCTGGTGCCGAAACCCTAGTCACCGACACCCCATTCCCCCCACTCGCGCCCCCACTCTCCCTCTCCCTCGATCCAATCGGGATCGGGCTTGAACGCCACCGTGGCCATGGAGCACCTCGTAGCCATGACCAACCTCGACCCCACATTGACTTAGCATGCCCAGAAGAACCTCCGCTGCTCGCTCCTTCGTCTACATGGACCAGATCGAGCCCATCCCCGTCGCATCACTGGATCGCCATCGTCATCATCCTCGGGCACCGCCGCGCTTGTCTAAGATTCGCCTTGCCGGAGCCTCGCTGAGCCCACCTTGTTTATCTACAGGCTCAAAGTGATCTCTTCCTCTATCCCCCAGCTTGCTCCTCTTCGAATTCGTTGTCGTACACCGCTGTTCCACCATGTGCCCGGAGCTCTGCTCCCGCTTGCACTCGCGCGCCCTTGACCTCCGCCCCGTACGTGCGCCAACACCGCACTCACCGCACCCGGCCTCTTCTCCCTCCCTCAAAGTCGTCCTCTACTGGTCCCGCCCGCTACCACTTCACTCGTGCCTTCTGCCGTACCTGCTACTGCCGCCGTGCGTGCTCTCCAGCAGCCGCCGACTCCCAAGTGCGTCTGTAGCCTCACTCACGCACACGCAGCAGCTCGCCGCCCCGCTGTGTGTAGTGCGCGCCCGCACCGCCTCCTCTGCCTCACGCGCCAGCGCCCGCTGCGCGTCGCCCCGCGGCGCTCCCTGCCCCTGTTGTTCCTTCTCCGTCGCCGCACGCCTCACCTCACCTCGCTGCCTCTGTGTGGCCGCGCCCCGTCGCGCTTCCCCGCACGCCTGCGTGCACCCGGGGGGTGCCTTGCCCCGCTCCGCCTGCGGCCTTCCGCTTGCCCAGCTCTCGTTGAGCTCCGGCCGACCTTGAGCCCCGCGCAGCTTGCCGCTCCTGCTGCGGCCGCCAGCGCCCGCCACTCCCTTTGGCCGTTGCTGTCGCTCCGCCTCCACCGCTGCTTGTCGCTGCCTTCCTGCCGCTAGCCCCGCACCGCTTGCCGTTCGGGCGAAACCCGCACGCCCGTTGGCCTCCCCGATTGGCCAGATGAGTCACAGACACGTGGGGCCAGTCCCTGTTAAAAAGAAGATAAAAATGAAAACTAATTAATTAAATAATTAATTAACTTAATCAATTATATTTAGTTAACTAATTAAAGTTAATTAACCTGTTAATTAATCCTAATCATCGTTTACTTAGGAATAGACAATGACAAACGGGCCCCACCCGTCTGTTTGGCCGGTCAATGGTCAACTTTGACCTCTGACGTCATGATGACATCATAAATGTTTTTCAATTAAATTAATCTGTTAATTCCTAAAAATGAATTAAAACTTTGAAATTTAATATAAAATAATTCGTAACTCGGATGAAAATAATTTATATATGAAAGTTGCTCAGAACGATGAGATTAATCCGAATACGCAGCCCGTTCGCCCGCCACACATCCCTAGCATAGTGAACATGAAACTTTCCCCCTCTGGTTCATCTGTTCAAAAACGCGAAACTCTGGGGATACTTTCCCGGTTGTTTTCCCCCTCCGCCGGTATCACCTCCTCGTGTGTTAGGGCACACCTGGCGCCGTTACTTGTCATGACATGCATTGATATGCATCTGTTTGCATTGTTGTTTCTTCCCCCTCTTCTCTCGTTAGACACCGAGACCGACGCCGCTGCTACCTACTATGACTACGGTGTTAACGACACCTCCTTCTTGCCAGAGCAACCATGCAAGCCCCCCCCCCCTTGATCACCAGATATCGCCTATTCTTCTATGTACTGCTTGCATTAGAGTAATGTAGCATGTTACTACTTTCCGTTATCCTATCCTGATGCATAGCATGTCTTTGCTACTACTGTTGTTATCTTTACCTGCAATCCTAAATGCTTAGTATAGGATGCTAGTATTCCATCAGTGGCCCTACATTCTTGTCCGTCTGCCATGCTATACTATCAGGCCGTGATCACTCGGGAGGTGATCACGGGTATATACTTACATACATAATATGTGATACTTGGTGACCAAAGTTGGGTCGGCTCGTAGAGTACCCGCAAGTGATTCTGATGTGGGGGGCTGAAGGGGCAGGTGGTTCCATCCAGGTAGTGGTGGGCCTAGGTTCCTGTTGGGGATATAGCTAACAGTTATGACCCGCCCAGGAGGGGTCGGGTCAGCCCCAATGGCAGGTTACACAAGAAACCCAGTAAACATTAAGATGATAGTTTATCAAATCTTATAGAAGGCCCAAAGGACTAGAGGTGGCTTAAGGCCCAATATTGCAAACCGCCGTATGTAAGGAAAGACTTGTAAAGAAAGGCATGTAAAGGAAGTCACCGAGCCGGACACAATTATGAGCTGGCCGGGACTCTGTAGGCCACCAGGCGTCAACCCGTATATATAAGGGGACGACTCGGTGGCGGCTTAGGGCAAGAAACAAGAAATCGATAACCAAGCCGGCGAGTTAAGCCTCTTGGTGATCGAAACCCCAGCAATACCAACACAACTAGACGTAGGCTTTTACCTTCATCGTAAGGGGCCGAACTAGTATAAAACCTCTCGTGTCCTTTGTCCCGATCAACCCCTTTAAGCTTCCTAGTTGTGATGCCCTATGACTAAGTCCTTTCGCTAGGACATCTGCCGTGACAATTCCGCGATAGTTGGCGCCCACTGTGGAGCCAGCGCACGGTGGATTTGAGTTCTTGAAGGGCAAACTCGAAGGGCTCAAGGGATACACTGTGTGACGGATGACCAAGAGTCATCGCGGCAAGCTCTACATCGACGACGAAGGTTGGGGCCCCGAGGCCGGCTCAATTGAGTATGGGTGTCGGTGTCAAAACTGGCGGATCTCGGGTAGGGGGTCCCGAACTGTGCGTCTAGGCCGGATGGTAACAGGAGACAAGGGACACGAAGTTTTACCCAGGTTCGGGCCCTCTCGATGGAGGTAAAACCCTACGTCCTGCTTGATTAATATTGATGATATGGGTAGTACAAGAGTAGATCTACCACGAGATCGAGGAGGCTAAACCCTAGAAGCTAGCCTATGGTATGATTGTTGATGTGTACGTTGTCCTACGGACTAAAACCCCCCAGTTTATATAGACACCGGGTAGGGTTAGGGTTACATAGAGTCGGTTACAATGGTAGGAGATCTACATATCCGTATCGCCAAGCTTGCCTTCCACGCCAAGGAAAGTCCCTTCCGGACACGGGACGGAGTCTTCAATCTTGTATCTTCATAGTCGAGGAGTCCGGCTGAAGGTATAGTCCGGCCATCCGGACACCCCCTAATCCAGGACTCCCTCAGTAGCCCCAGAACCAGGCTTCAATGACGACGAGTCCGGCGCGCAGATTGTCTTCGGCATTGCAAGGTGGGTTCCTCCTCCAAGTACTTCATAGAAGATTTTGAACACAAAGATAGTGTCCGGCTCTGCAAAATAAGTTTCCACATATTGCCATAGAGAGAATAATATTTACACAAATCTAATATGCTGACATATTGCATAGTGTGACATCACACCACGGCCAAGCTTTTATTCGAACCGTTTCACTATCCCATCTCAGTGCGTTATGCGAGGCGGTTTCCTTCGCATGTCTTGTTAAAGCAGAGATCGTGTCCCCTTATTCCGGGATTCTCATCAACACGGGCATGGGTAACCCAACCGCGCCATTGATTATGGCACTTGGGAGATAAGCGAGTTTTACCAGGCTGGTGGGGACATGTAGTTGCGTCCACCCATATAAGGGGATAAGGATCCACCTTTTCACCTACGCCTTCTTCCTCCTTCGCCTATCCATTCTTGCACACTCGAGCTCCAGCACCCAAGTACGCACTCCCCACCTCAACCTTCTCCAGCCATGTCCGGAGCAGGAGGCAAGTGGATGGTCTCCTCCGTCATGGAGGGACATATCAAAAAGTTGAGGAAGGCCAGATACCTGTCTAACGACATCGCGTACCGGCTCCCCGAGAAGGGGCAGCTCATCCCCACCCTTAGGCCCCATGAGAGGGTGATGTTTCTCCCCCATTTCCTCCGCGGACTGGGCTGCCCTCTCCACCCATTTGCCTGGGGGCTCATGTTCTACTACGGCCTGGATTTCCATGATCTGGCCCCGAACTTCGTCCTCAACATCTCGGCGTTTATCTCGTGTGCGAGGCCTTCCTCCGCATCCGCCCCCATTTCGGCCTATGGCTCAAGACTTTCAACGTCAAGCCGAAGGTGGTGCGCGGCAGCCAAGCGGAGTGTGGAGGCTCCATGGTGGGAAAGATGTCCAACGTCCTATGGATCGAGGGCTCCTTTGTGGAGACCCTAAAGGGGTGGCAATCAAGGTGGTTTTACATCACCGAGCCGCGCGACGCCGAATGGGTCGCACCCCTCGAGTTCCGGTCCGGACACCCAACGTGGCTCACATCCTGGAAAGAGACAGGCCTGTCGTGGGGTAAAAAAGGAGAGCTGACCAGACTCCAAACATGCGTCAAAACCCTGGTGGACGAGAAGCTCAAGCTTGTCAACGTAGTCCAGGTTATGCTCATCCACTTGATCCTCCCGTGCCAACAACGGGCTTTCAACCTGTGGGAGTTCGACCCGGCGTGGCACCAAACTCTGAGCAGGCTCTTCGACACGACGTACGAAGATGCCTGGAAGGTGCTTTTCAAGGGCGCCGAGGCTCCCGCATCCGCTACAGAGGATCGCAGATTCAGTGCGCAGCGTCACGCTCTCATGGTAAGCTATTTTTTCCTTTTACATGGTATCAGTTTTTCATAATTTGACTCTATGCGAGATCTAAGCTCCCTTTCCTTTGACAGGATTGGCAGGTGACGTCCAGACAGATCAACTGTCCGGCCCCTTTGCCCGAAGGCCCAGCGGACGCTCGCTTGGCGAGGCTGCTGGTTCCGGCACCCTATGTGGTGCCGGAGAAGAAGGTCAAGAAGAAGGCCACGAGGACTCTAAAGAGTGCCCGACGCCCGGAGGTGTCGGATTCATCATCCGATGAATCCAAGACGCACTCCTCCCACGAAGACGAGGAGGAGGAAGAAGAGACCCCTCCCCCTCCAGCGGGGGAAGAGAAGAAAAGGAAGGCCGCCCCAACTGGGGAGGCCGAAGGGTCCAAGAAGGGGAAAACCCTTCCTCGGGACTGCTCCACCGACACCGACGGTGGCGGAGAGGAGTGGGCGCCTAGGGCCAAGCCCCTGGCCAAATTGTAAGTATCCGGATACCAGAGTAATTCATAGTATTCGTTTATTGCACAGCTTTCCCTCATGTTGAATATGTTTATGCAGCCCGCCCAAAGACCGGCTTGACGCGTCGTCGATCGGCTCACTGGACTCGTCGGATGTGAACTCGCTTCCGACGGCTTCCTTCCCCCGTCCTACGGACGACACCGAAGTGTTGTCCCAATAGGTTCCAAGCCGGGAGGAGGTGGTCCTGGAGGCGCCGCAAGGCGACCTCCCGGACTCCAGGAGTAAAGGGGATGAAACCCCCCGGGGCTCCAAGTCCGGCTCTAGGCCGGACACTACTCCGGAACCTTCAAAGGTTCCAGAGTCCAGCGGGCGACCTCCTTCCAAGAGGAGCCAGCCCACTGTGCCGGTGGCCCCCGTCCAATGGAGGCGCTGGACAATATGTTGGAGGCGCTCCAAGGCGCCTCCATCGACGAGGAGCACCATGCCATTATGAGTGCGGTGGTCCAGAAGGTTCAGTCCGCCAAGAGCGGACTGACTGAAGCTTGTACTAGCCTTTTGACAGGCTTTGAGGTAACTAAAGAATGTGTAAATAATATTACTGCATAGACAGTAGCCCCTGATGCTCTGTTTGGCGTTCGGGAAGAAAAGCCGAATAGAGGATCAAATAGAATGCGCGGGAGTCTAACAAAAATGAGTCAATATGCGTATGCAGGCTACCCTGCTTGCGTCCGCCGCACTGACTGTGGAAGTGGACACGCTAAAGTAGAACCTCGAGCGTTCCGAGCAAGAGCTCGAGCATGCCAAGAAGCAGCTCGAGGATAATGAAGGTAAGAAATACCTTGTTAAATATATATAAAAAGGTGCAATTGCAAAGAATGACAGGATTATCGTGACTATTGTAGGGGCCATGTCTGAAGTGGCGACCCTTAAGCAAGCGCTGGTCGAGGCCGAGAAGAGTGCGGCCTCGGAGCGCACCGAGCGGGAGAAATATGAGGCCGAGGTTGGCAAGGTGCGGCAAGAGCTCCAGGCTCTCATGGAAAAACATGAGAGTTTGGAGCTTGACTCGAAGACGCAAGCGTCCGAGCTCGCGGTGGCTATTGAGAATGCCAAATCTGCCAAGGCCGAATCCCAGAAGACCCTCCAGGAGTTGGATGAGGTGAAGAAGATAGCGGCGGGTAAGGCATTCTTTATGCAAAGCAAACACATAAACGTGAGTTACTTGTTACTTACCCGAATCCGGAATTCTCCAGGAGCATTCGCAGATCTTCCCTGGAGTGTGTCCGATGCCGCCGCATTCTATCGAGCCGAGGAAGGCAGCTCGACGGAGAAGGTGTTTTGGTCTCAGTACGCTGAGGCCGGACACCCTGTGCCCCTGAGCGACCAGCTGAAGCAACTGGTCGAGCTCCACAAGGCGGCCGAACAGGCCATGAAGGGCCTTATTGTTCGGCTGTGGCCTGGAGGGGCTCTGCCTGGGAGCTATTTCGGGCTAGTGCGGCGGCTGGTGGAGGCCTGTCCAAGGCTCGAAGTCATCAAGCGCTCCGTCTGCATTGAGGGTGCCCGTAGGGCCCTTGCCCGTGCTAAGGTGCACTGGGGCAAGCTGGATGCTGAGAAGCTTGTGAAGGACGGGCCACCGCCGGGGAAAGAGCATCGCAAGCCCGAGAATTACTATAAGGATGTTCTGAAGGGTGCCCGCCTTGTGGCGGATGAATGTTCTAGGGATGTAATTTTTGAGTGAAACTTGCTCATTTTGTCCTGTGCGCTGAAAACTTGTTTATATGCGCTAAGCAATGCTGTTGGAATTTAAAATATTACCTTCTATGCGATTGTTTATCAATTCTGAGAGATGGCGAGTTGTCGGCTTCTGCCCCCGTGCCGCTAGTGCTGGGGGTTCGGGGATAAACCTGAGCGCTCTTTTTCCCATGTTTGGGTCCTTTGAGGGAGGCGCTCAGCCCAACGAACAAGGCAATTGGAATATAATGCGTGAACACTCTCACTTAGCCATAGAATTCTATAATTTTAAATTTTGACGAAGCCCCTGGTATTCGGAAGACCGAGTTCGGGGCGCTATCCACGCCTTGGCCGAACAGAGCCGGCTCCTCGCCCTAAGCGGCATAAGTCTTTAGGGACTCGAAAAAACCTCTCGAACAGCGACCAGCTCTCGCTTCATCATGACAATCAGTTTTAGCTTTCTCCACTGAGGTGCTCGACCCAGCTCAACCGGGTCCCTTCGATCAAAGGTGATCAGGCAGGAGGACCATGGGTTGAACTTTGGGGCGACTGGCTCTACCGCGTATACGTCCCTTAACGCACGCTTCCGCTCCCTTTTGGGGACATGGGTTGCATATATCATGTTCACTGTCCGCACTTGTGGGGGAAACCCTTCTGTCCACTGTTGTTCGGCGGCCGGGGCTCCTCGTCGTCATCTCTATGCAGCCCCTTGTCTTCATTTTCGGCGTTTAACTTGCCTGCCTTCTTGAACACCCAACAATCCCTGTTGGTGTGATTGGCTAGCTTTTCGGGGGTGCCATGTATCTGGCACGAGCGGTTGAGTATTCGGTCCAAACTGAACGGGCCCCTAGGATTCCTTTTGAATGGATTTTTCCGCTGACCGGATTTAGAGCCTCTGAATCCGGCATTAACTGTCGTATCCTCAGCATTGTCGCCGTTAATGCGGCGCTTTTGCTTGTTGCGACGCGACCTGCCACTACTGTCCCTGGTGTCCGAATTACCAGGGTTCTTGGTCATATTGTTGCTACGAGCAAGCCAGCTGTCTTCTCCCGCGCAAAAGCGGGTCATGAGTGTCGTGAGTGCTGCCATAGATTTCGGCTTTTCCTGTCCAAGGTGTCGGGCCAGCCACTCGTCACGGATATTGTGTTTGAAGGCTGCTAGGGCCTCAGCGTCCGGACAGTCGACTATTTGATTTTTTCTTTGTTAGGAACCGTGTCCAGAATTGCCTGGTCGATTCCTCTGGCTGCTAAATTACGTGACTTAGGTCATCGGCGTCTGGGGGTCGCACATAAGTGCCCTGGAAATTGTTGAGGAATGCGGCTTCCAGGTCCTCCCAACAACTGGTTGATCCTGTTGGCAAGCTATTAAGCCAATGCCGAGCTGGTCCTTTAAGCTTGAGTGGGAGGTATTTGATGGCGTGGAAATCATCGCCGCGGGCCATGTGGATATGAAGGAGATAATCCTCGATCCATACCACAGGATCTGTTGTGCCATCATATGATTCGATGTTTACGGGTTTGAAACCCTCGGGGATTTGATGATCCATTATTTCGTCTATAAAGCAGAGTGGGTGTGCGGCGCCTCTGTACTAGGCTATATCATGACGTAGCTCCAATGAGCCTTGTCTACTGTGTTCGGCCCCACCGAATTTGTGGCTGGCGTGACGGTTACCATCTCGAGCCGTGGGGCGCCCACGCGATCCGTAGATCGATCTTGTTTGCCTTGCCTTGTCCTCCAACATATCTCGTAAGTCCGGCACATATTCCCGTGCCTTGGTAAGGGGTGCGGCTTGAGTGGAGGGCCGAGAGGCCTCTCTGTCGCGACCACGAGGTGGCCGGTCGGCCGCATCAAGTGCTTCCTCCTCTAATCGGGGTAGCAACCTGCGCTTTGGGTAGCTCTTGGAGGGGCGTTCGAGTTTATGCTCTTCGGCCGCGAGGAATTCAGTCCATCTGTCGACTAGCAAATCTTGATCAGCTCTAAGCTGTTTCTGTTTTTTCTTGAGGCTTCTTGCCGTGGCCATAAGCCTGCGTTGAAAACGCTTTTGCTCGACGGGATCCTCTGGCACGACGAATTCGTCGTCGTCGAGGCTTACCTCGTCTTCGGAGGGAGGCATATAATTATCGTCCTCGACCTCTCTGTCTGCCGCTCTCTCATGAGGGCTGGTTTCTCCATCCTCCTGTGCTAAATCTTGCTGGAGGGGGTTTTCTTTGGCACTTTCCGGAGTATTATTATCTCCCGTGCTGGAATCACCTTGTTTGTTTTGGCGGGATTTTGAGCGGCGCTGCTGACGCCAGCGCTTAGGCTGTTTCTTGGAGGGGTCATCCTCCGTTGTTCCATCGCCATCTCCCTCTTTTGGGGTGTCCACCATGTATATGTCATATGACGAGGTGGCTTTCCAGGGCCTAGTAGGCGCTGGTTCTTCATCATCTCCTTCATCGGCATTCATACCGTCGATATCTTCAGAGTCGAAGTCGAGCATGTCGGTTAAGTCGTCGACAGTGGCTACAAAGTGGGTGGTGGGTGGGCTTTGAATTTCTTCATCGTCCGTACCCCAACCTTGCTGACCATAGTCCAGCCAGGGCTCTCCTGATAAAGAGAGAGACTTCAGTGACTTCAGGATATCGCCGAAAGGCGAGTGCTGAAAGATGTCCGCGGCAGTGAACTCCATGATCGGCGCCCAATCGGATTCGATCGGTAGGGGCGCGGAGGGTTCGAAGTCCGGAGAGGAGTCCGGCTCCTTGGAGTCACGAGTCTCGCAAAGTATGGGGCTGGTGCTTGGCTCAATCGCCGTTGGGGTCGCAGCCCCCAAGGTGGCGTCCAACCGCCCATCCTCGATCAGCGCAGTTGGCTCCGAATTAAGGGTCGGAGCCGATGCGGGTGCAGCCTCCAGGGCACTGTTCGGCGGCAGAGCTAGATCATGCTCGTCGTGACAGTGCGGCACGCTCGGCAGTGGCTCGAATCCATCGAAGATCAAGTCCCCGCGGATGTCAGCCGTGTAGTTTAAATTTCCAAATCTGACCTGACGGCCAGGGCCGTAGCTTTCGATCTGCTCCAGACGGCCAAGCGAATTGGCCCGCAGTGCGAAGTCGCTGAAGACGAAGATCTGTCCGGGGAGGAAGGTCTCAGCCTGGACTGCATCGCTATCGATGATCGTAGGAGCCATCGAGCCTGACGGCGATGACACAGAGGAACTCTCAATGAAAGCACCAATGTCGGTGTCAAAACCGGCAGATCTCGGGTAGGGGGTCCCGAACTGTGCGTCTAGGCCGGATGGTAACAGGAGATAAGGGACACGAAGTTTTACCCAGGTTCGGGCCCTCTCGATGGAGGTAAAACCCTACGTCATGCTTGATTAATATTGATGATATGGGTAGTACAAGAGTAGATCTACCACGAGATCAAGGAGGCTAAACCCTAGAAGCTAGCCTATGGTATGATTATTGATGTGTACGTTGTCCTACGGACTAAAACCCCCGGTTTATATAGACACCGGGTAGGGTTAGGGTTACATAGAGTCGGTTACAATGGTAGGAGATC
Source organism: Triticum aestivum (assembly GCF_018294505.1). NCBI lineage: Eukaryota > Viridiplantae > Streptophyta > Magnoliopsida > Poales > Poaceae > Triticum > Triticum aestivum. The sequence continues at coordinate 258,981,811 of NC_057806.1, read as the reverse complement.
TACATATCCGTATCGCCAAGCTTGCCTTCCACACCAAGGAAAGTCCCTTCCGGACACGGGATGGAATCTTCAATCTTGTATCTTCATAGTCCAGGAGTCCGGCTGAAGGTATAGTCTGGCCATCCGGACATCCCCTAATCCAGGACTCCCTCAACGGGTACCGGGTCCCCTTCGGTGGAATTCACGTCTTCATCGGCCAGATCGACGAGTCAGGCCCTGAGCCGGACATCCACACCAACCCCGTCGAAACGGCTCTGCGCGCGAGGACCACCCGTGTTCAATCTGTCGTGAAGCATGCCTTCATAGGCTGCGTCCACGCCGGTGAATACTCTGAAGGATCGGTGGAGGGCGGTGAGACGGCCGTCTGTTCTGACACTGCATCATCAACGGGCGAGACGGACTCTTTGTACCAGCTTCAGGATGGCATGGTTGGGGGATGTTCCGATGGCAGCAGTATTCCGAAGTTGGGGTGAATTGGGCCGGAGTCTTCATGGCAGGGACACAGCCCGGGCAGAACTCCACAAAAGCAGCGGCAACAGCTACCGGGTCGGCTGCAGCCGGGTCAGGAGACCCCGCGCGCCCCCCGGCTCAGATTCTAATGGACCTCATGGATAAACTGACGAGTCTGTTGACTGCCGTGGCAGAGCCGGCAAACAAAGCCTAGCATGACGCGGAGGTGGCACACATACGTGAAGAGATGGTGCAAGCTAAAGAAAATCTGGCCGCAGAGGAGGTCAGGATGGCAGCGGAGCGGGCGGCTTTGGATGTTCGTGCTCAACAGCTTCAAGCGGAGACCTTCCGGCTCTCGGTGGATCTGAACGAGTCAAACGAGGTCATGAGGAGAAGGCATCAGAAAACTCAGTCACATCTACCTCTGACGCTCGATCCTAGGAACCTTTTTCATACACCCGGAGCTGTGGGAAGCAACCCGTCAGAGGCAAACCGGATCACGACACCCGGCGCGCTGGTCCAACCGCGTGCCATGGAACCACCTCATGTAATTACCGCTCCACCTCATTACGTACCAACGCTGCCGGGTCATTTCTCCAACCCCTTGGAAAACCTCATTGCAGTGTTGGCTCGTTTGGCGGCTCTCCCGATGGAAGGTGACTCACCGGTGGCAGTCATAACGCGAAGGGTGAGAGAACTTCTTCAAACAGCTCTGGCATAGCAGGATGCATACTCCTACAGTCGGGACAGGATCCATTCAACTCCTCGCCCGAGTCGGAGCCCAAGCTACAGTAGGCACATGGATTCAGCTGACATGTCAAGCAATGCTCAACGCTGCAACCGGCCGCACGGGTATGAGTCAGTGCAGGCTAGAGCCATTAACTTGGCGGATCAGGAGAGGATCTGACAAGAGGCGGAGCGAGCGGTTCAATTGGTAGCAGAACAGGCGGCTCATCAGACCTTTCCGGCTTATCCAGCAACCTCAGTTGAGGCAGGGGTGGCCACAAGAACCGAGGTGTCCCTTGCCTGGTGCCGGCCATACGTAATGAGCGTTTGCCAAAAGACTTCAAGGGGCCCCGTAAGGTGCCTAATTACACGGCCGACTTATAGCCTAGGCTTGGATTGAGAGTTATGAGATGGCTATGGAGTTGTTGGAGGTCAGCGATGCGGCAATGGCCAAGTATTTCACTATGATGTTGGATGGAATAGCTCGTACTTGCTTGAAGGGGTTGCCTCCCAATTCTATCGGCTCATGGGCGGAGTTGAAGTCTCGGTTCATCCAGAACTTCAAAGACACGTGTAAGCAACCTATGTCGATTGTGGACCTGACTAATTGTAAGCAAGAGGACGGTGAGTCTACAACCCATTGGGTGCGCCGAGTCAAGGAGATAATACATTCGTCTGATAAGATGGATGCCGGCTCAGCGGTCTTGATGTTGGAGAAAAATTGCCGTTTTGAACCTCTAAAGCAGAAGTTGGGGCGGCTCAAGCGTGACTGCAATGACATGGGCCAGCTGATGGCGGCTCTCGTCAAGTATGCTGATTCTGATAGTACCAAAGACCCGGTGTCCGACGAAGAAAAGACAGCAAAGGGAAAGAAGAACGGCAACGGCAAGGGTCACCAGCATAACCCGGCAAATCAAGGAGGTATCAAACGTAAGGCCGATGAGTTTGTTGCTAACACCAATGCGCACGGCGGAAATCAACAGCACAAGGGCAGGCAACCCCCTCGGTCGGGTGGGTCAGGTCCCACCCTTGAGCAACTATTGAATGAGCCTTGTCCAAGGCACGACACCCGGGAGAAGCCAGCCACCCACCTGTGGAAAGATTGTACAATCATGAAGGCATTTAAAATTTCAAACGCATTTGATGGAGGCCATGGCCCAGGTGGCGGTTCAGGTGGAGGCGGTTTCCATAGCCCAGGAGTCGGTTCAAGTGGAGGAGGATTTCAAGGTCAGGGCCATCCTGGTAACCAAGGAGGATATAATCCACAACCCGGCCAAGGTAATCAGCAGCAACAGTCCGGATATCAGAGCAACCCAAAACAGCTGAATAGTGGGCAATACCATGTGTTCACCACTAGTTTATGTAAGAGGGACCAGAAGCTTCACAAGAGGGACGTCAATGCCGTTGAGCCGGCGATTCCACGTTACTTACGTTGGTCAGAGCAGCCCATTGTGTGGAGCAGAGAGGATCACCCACCCCGGGTTGATAATCCGGGTCACTTGGCCTTGGTAGTGGCACCTCTGGTTGGTGGATATAAATTCACTAAGGTTCTCATGGATGGAGGCAGCAGCATCAACATCCTCTACTATGAGACGTTCCACCGGATGGGGTTGACTGATAAAAGTCTTAAACAAATCAACACTGTTTTTCATGGTGTGGTACCTGGCAAGTCGGCATACCCAGTTGGTAAGATTGAACTAGAAGTAGCCTTTGGAGATGAGTATGACTCCAAAGCAGAAAAATTAACCTTTGAGGTGGTTAAGATCAAAAGCCCATATCATGCTCTGTTTGGACGGCCGGCTTATGCCAAGTTCATGGCTCGGCTGTGTTATGTATATTTGCAGCTCAAGATGTCGGGTTATAAGGGCACCATTACAGTACATGGGAGCCGGAAAATAGCCTTGGAGTGTGAAGAAGGTGATGCTGCCTATGCTGAGTCTGTTTGTGCAACAGAGGAGTTAAAGTTTTACAAGGATCACATTGACCCGGCAGACATGACGTCATTAAAGAAACCAACAATAGAGGATGAGCCGGTGTTGAAGTTCAAATCAGCTGATGACACCAAGATGGCTGACTTTGTGCTTGGCGACTCATCCAAGCAGTTCATCATCAGTGCAAACTTGGATCCAAAATAGGAAAGCGTGCTCATCGAGTTCATCCATGAGAACCGGGACATCTTTGCATGGAAACCTTTCGACATGCCGGGTGTCCCGAGGGAACTCGCTGAGCACACTCTCAATATTGATCCAAAGTTTAAACCTGTTAGACAGTTTCTCCAACGGTTCAATGAAGAAAGGTGCAAGGCCATTGGAGAAGAGGTGGCCCGGCTCTGGGCAGCCGGGTTCATTGTAGAAGTCTTTCACCCAGAGTGGTTAGCCAACCCGGTGCTTGTACTCAAAAAGAAAGGCACCTGGCGTATGTGTGTGGATTACACCGATTTAAACAAGGCTTGTCCGGCTGACCCTTTTGCCCTCCCCCGTATTGATCAGATCATCGATGCTACGGCGGGTTGCGCATGTTTGAGTTTCTTGGATGCTTATTCAGGTTATCATCAGATCAAGAAGGTAGTCAAAGATCAGGAGAAGACGGCTTTTATCACTCCTTTTGGAGCTTTCTGCTATGTGTCTATGCCTTTTGGGCTTAAGAGTGCCCAGGCGACTTACCAACGGTGTGTGTAGAATTGTCTTCATGATCAGATTGGGCGTAATGTTCATGCTTATGTGGATGATATAGTGGTAAAATCTAGGAAAGAGGAAACCTTGGTCACAGATCTGAAAGAGACCTTCGATAATCTCCAGGTCTACAAAATGATGCTTAACCCAGCTAAGTGTGTTTTTGGAGTCCTGGACGGCAAGCTCTTGGGTTTTTTGGTGTCCAACCGAGGTATTGAAGCTAGCCCGGAGAAAATCAAGGCAATTACATCCCTGGCCAAACCAACATGCATCAATGACGTTCAACGGCTGGCGGGTCGTGTTGCTGCTTTGAGTCGGTTCATAAGCCGGTTAGGGGAGAAGGCAATGTCTTTGTATCAGATGATGAAGAAAACAGATGATTTTGTTTGGAGCGATGCTGCAAACTCTGCTTTTGAAGATCTGAAGACACAGCTTGTTGAGCCGCCGGTCCTTGCTGCTCCAGTTGAGAAAGAGCCGTTGTTGTTATGCATAGCTGCCAACTCACGAGCTGTTAGTGTGGCGATTGTGGTGGAGAGCAAGGAGGTTGGCAAGGAGCATCCGGTTCAACGGCTAGTTTACTATGTCAGTGAGGTGTTAATTGAATCCAAACAACGATATCCACATTGGCAGAAGCTCGTATATGGGGTGTTCATGGCGAGCCAGAAGCTAAACATTATTTTTAGGGTCACCCGATCATTGTGGTTAGCTCTGCTCCTTTGGGAGACATCATTCAAAACAGAGAAGCCACTGGACGAGTCGCCAAGTGGGCCATTGAGCTTGGGTCTCATGGGTTGAAGTATGTACCACGTACTGCGATCAAGTCTCAAGCACTTGTTGATTTTATTAATGACTGGACAGAGATGCAGATGCCGGAAGAGAAACCAGACAACACATATTGGACTATTCACTTTGATGGGTCCAGACAACTGGAAGGCTCGGGGGCTGGAGTTGTTTTAACCTCCCCTCGAGGTGAAAATTTTTGTTATGTGTTGCGGCTGATGTTTCCGTGTACTAACAACGCGGCGGAATATGAAGCTTTGCTCCATGGTCTTAGAGTGGCCAAAGAGATGAGCCTGAGCCGGGTCCGGTGTCTTGGCGACTCAGATTTAGTGGCTCAACAAGTCTCAGGTAAGTGGGATTCCAAAGATCCTCTCATGGTGGCTTATCGCCGGGAAGTTGATGCTGTTGCAGGGCATTTTAAAGGTTATCAGGTGGAGCACATTGACCGTAGGAAGAACGAAGCGGCTGATGCTTTAAGCCGGTTGGGGTCTCAGCGTAAGTCGGTGCCACCTAACACCTTTTTGGATGTTTTGCATAACTCGTCTGTCAAGTTACCCATGGAAGAAGATCTAGCCATTCCTGACCCAGAGGCGCAGTTGGTGGCGGCTCTTCATGTCATCCCAGATTGGACAGTGCCGTTCTTGGCTTACATGACCTGGGGACATTTGCCAGCAGATGAGACCCTGGCTCGACAGATAACCCGGCGGTCTAAGTCAATGACAATTTCTGATGGAGAACTATGCCATCAAGCATCTTTGGAGCGTTTCAGCAGTGTGTTTCCCTTGAAGAAGGCCAAGAAATACTTCGTGAGATCCATGAAGGCGATTGTGGTCATCATGTCGGGTCAAAATCTCTGGTGGCCAAGGCTTTTCGTCACGGTTTTTACTGGTTGATGGCTCACGCTGATGCAGAGGATCTGGTCAGCCGATGTGATGGATGTAAAAAGTTTGCACGACGAGCACATGTGCCGGCTCAAGAGCTCCGGATGATTCCAATCACTTGGTCGTTTGCGGTCTGGGGGCTTGACATGGTGGGACCTTTCAAAAGGTCTAAGGATAAAAAGACACATATTTTAGTAGCAGTTGATAAATTCACAAAGTGGGTTGAGGCAGAGCCGGTGAGTAAGTGTGATGCGGCCACGACGGTTCAGTTCATGAAAAAGGTGATCTTCCATTTTAGTTTTCCATGCAGCATTATCACAGAGAATGGCACTAATCTATCCCAAGGGGCTATGGAGTTTTGTCAACGTGAGCATATTCGGCTTGATGTTTCTTCCGTAGCTCATCCTCAATCTAATGGTCAAGCTAAGAGAGCAAATTAGGAAATTTTAAAAGGTCTCAAGCCCCGGCTTATGGTTCCCTTACAGCGAACGTCGGGTTTTTGGGTAGAGGAATTACCCTCGGTGTTGTGGAGTATCAACACCACACCTAACAAGTCTACATGTTACACACCTTTCTTCATGGTGTATGGAGCAGAAGCAGTGTTGCCTAGTGACATCCGTCATGACTCGCCCCGTGTGGCGGCTTATGTTGAAGCTAATAATGAACAAGCCAAACAGGATGCACTCGACTTATTAGATGAAGAAAGAGATTTAGTAGCGGCTCGATCAGCAATTTATCAACAAGACCTGCATCGTTATCACAGCCGTCGGGTTAAGTCCAGGACTTTTCAGGAAGGCAACCTGGTGCTCCGGCTCATCCAGGATCTGTCAGATGCACACAAGTTATCCCCACCTTGGGAAGGACCCTTTGTGGTCAGCAAGAACTTAAACAACGGGTCATATTACCTCATTGACGTTCGAGAGCACAAAGACTCACGTAAGTCAGAGGAGGAGACCCGCCGGCCATGGAACATTTCTCAACTTCGGCCATACTACACCTGAGCCACCGGCCCTCATCATGTACATACTTTAACATTGTATATACCATGATAAGTAATAAAGCAGGACCATCGGTCTCTTTTCTTTTCAAAGATTACACATCTTTGTTATTTCTTATTTTCAAATGACTATTAAGGATCTGATCATATTTGAATCAAGCTTAACCCCTTTTGGGTCCGACTTGGATCGTATTCGAATCAGGGTCGTTAAAAACCTCTCAATGTCATTTGGGGGCTTCCTGTTCAAACATAGGTCGTATTCGAACCAAAGAGAACATAGTTGTCGTAACCCTCTTGATCGGCTCAAGGCCAAACTCACTAGGGGGCTTCTCGATCGTATCTGAATCATAGCTTAACCCCTTTTGCGTCTAACTTGGATCGTATTCGAATCAGGGTCGTTAAAAACCTCTCAATGTCATTTGGGGGCTTCCTGTTCAAACATAGGTCGTATTCGAACCAAAGAGAACATAGTTGTCGGTACCCTCTTGATCGGCGCAACGCCAAAGCTACTGGGGGCTATATGGTCGTATTTGAACCTTAGCTTAACCCCTTTGGTCCGATTTACTGATCGTATTCGAATCAGAAACTCCCAACCTTTAAATACAAGGTTAAATTGTGCTTATTACATGTTATTTGCCTTTTAGTTTTTTGTTGTTGTCTCAATTTCACAAATAATTAGCATGATCTTCTGAGATGGCTGGACTATTTGACAACAAAGCCACCAAGGTATGATGATCATTAAGTATTCAGAAGCATTGACTTCTCAAAAAGATTGAGTTATCAACTTCATTACCCGGGTTATTTAAACCGGTGATCTAAGGACCAAAGGTACAAGTATGGCTATTGTTTATACGCAATTGCCTGCTGCATTAACCAAAGGGTTAGTTTCAGCCTTGTTTTCTTTTTATATCGGTTTCTGTTTTCTATTATGGTACACATATTGGCTATAAGCCGGGTGTTTTAACCCGTTCGGTACTAAGACGCCAAGCCAGGTTTTTCTCTTGTATTTACAGGAACAGAGCTGAAGTGTTATAGGGACAACCATAAATATGATGCATATATTGACATCAGGAAACACAGAATCACATACAAGTGTTTTATGCGCGATGGCATAAGCAAAGCATCCAGTGTTTTCACAGCTAAACTATTACAAGGCTTTTATAAACCCATGAAGATGGTTATTGCTCCTCCCTCGCCAGTTCACCGCCCTCTATTGACTGGAAGCTGGGTTTTCACCAGTCAAAATCATTCACGGCAACAAATTCTGCTTCTTCGTCAATCAGGTCGGCCGGGTCAACTTCTGGGGCAAATGTATTTTCATGAACAGGCGGGATTAAATTTGTCACCTTGTACGAGGGAGTTGCCATCTTCTTATTTTCAACATCAAAACCCGGCTGATACTTGTCGATGTTGGTTTCATCTCCAAGAATAGTCGCTTGAGGCCGGACTCCGCGCACGCAAGCCATGAAGTCATCTTGCTTAAAGGGAGATCCGTCTTCTTTCACGGTAGGATATCCTTTGGCCACGTCCGCCGGGTCTAGATCTGGCACCCAAGCCTTGGAGCGGCTTAGGGCAGTCAAAGCTCCGGCTCTCGCACAGGAGCGCTTCACTTCTTGAAACCTGGCGGGTAGGATTGACAGTTTCTTTAAGACGTCGCTGAGCCGGTTGTGTCCTTGATTGGCAGGAGAGATGGCGGCAAGTGCCCGTTGTGCGCCAATATACAGTCGCTCCACTAAGGTATACACTGCCTTTAGTTTCATCACATGATCTTGGCTCAGATTCTTGCTTCATGGGCCTGCACATATTTTATAAACAAAGTCAGTTGGCGGCTTATATTCCGGATCAGTAAAAAGTACACAAGATCTAAGACAGGCGGCTTACCAAAGATGGCGGCCACCATTTGAGACACCCGGCCCTTTAAACCGTTTAGCTCTGTTGAAACCTCTTCAAGGGCTGCTTCGGCCTTCTCGGCGCGTTGTGTCAGAAGCATTTTTTTCCTCTACCCAGGTTTTCTTCTTGGCAGTGAAGCTGGTCTTTAAATTTTCCATCTCAGAGAGACTTATTTGCAATTTGGAGTTAGCAGACTTGATTTCTGCCTCCTGACCTGCTAGCCTGGTCTTCGCATTAGTCAATTGCGAGTTTAGTTCAGATAAGGCATTCTGCAAAAAAAAACGTACTCAGATGAGTCAAGATTTCGCTTAAGGTTCAAAAATCAAGATTCAAGTCTCAAGTACTTTACAAAAAACCACTTGACACTTGGGGGCTAATGTATGCCAAAACAATTTCTTATGACTCTAAAGACATACCTTAAGTCCCAGGTACTTTACAAAGTAACAACACTTGGCACTTGGGGGCTAATGCATGCTATTTAGCAAGTTTCTCAAGGTCAAGCCGGATTATGAAGTTCTCTGAATACGGTACAAGTCAATTTAAAGTACCGGCTCATTTATGATCAAAATGAACCGGCCCTTGGGGACTACAGGTGAAGCTTTGTTCTATTTATTGAACTGAAGAAAAGTTTCAAAGGTAAATGTCTTGGCCTATATTATAAAGTCTACAGATCGTTCCGGTTCTCTTATAATCTGAAGACTTGGGGGCTGGCGGAATATAGATAAGCCGAAAGAACATACCTCGTATTTCAGCTGCAACTGTTTGACCATTTCGATCTCTGAGTCGCGACTGGAGTGCACATGGCTGAGATAGCGGGATAAAATATCATTGGCATTCAGATGATCATAATGTGCGACATCAAAGCGCACTTTCTGTCTCTCCAATGCCTCTTATTTCGCCGTGTGGCGAGCCAACGCGGTTGGATTCCCCGGCTCAATAAAGCGGCTCCCGGTGATCAAAGCGTCTTGCGCAGACGGTAATGGCGGGTTGGCTGAACTTGATGGTCGAGTTGCGGGAGGATTCACGGTGGTGTCATCAAACGACGGCTCAGGAGGATTTGCTTCTGCATTGACATGCGGGTCTTCTGGAGTTTCAAATGATGGAGGAGAAGGTGGCCTTGTCGGTTCAGGAGCAAGGACTGGCAGGTCTTCCGCCGGTTTGGTCACCTTGACCTTCTTAGACTTATCTTGGCCACTAAGTGAAAGATTATAGGACTGTTAGTATAAAGAGACAATTTGAAAAACACGGAAGACAAAGGATTTTTTTTTCTTACCCAGGGGCAGTCTTGAAGGCTGGAAACTGGGTTTGAGATGAGTCGCCAGAAGAGCGAGATACCTCCTGCAAAGATAAGACAAAGTAAGTAATACAGAGAAAGGAGATCCATTAACAGAAAGTCGAAGACAAAGAAATAAACCTCATTCTGGCCTTTTTGGGGAATTTGTTGAAGAACAACAGCTGGTTCATCTTCGGTCCGGGCTTGACGGCGGCTCCCATGTTGCTGCTTTTTCAAAAGAAAGTGAGGGTCTAGATAAGCCAAAGGGTGTGAAAACCTTACTTTCCGGGTTACGACTCGAAGTTTCTGTCTTGGCAAATGGGCTGAGTCAGAGGAAATAGTTACCTCTTCTTCCACGGCCTGACTGCCCCCAGTGTCGTCCTGGTAATGATCAGTGTTAATAAGATTATTAAAAAGTTGGCGAAGGGAGTCAAGGGCTACCTCCGACTCAGAAGTATCATCGAGTTTCATCATATCTTCAGCAGTGCTCTTCTTCTTCTTTTTGGACCTCCGGGTCGTTTTCTTGGCATTTATAGCGGCGGCTCTTGCTTTCTTGGCAGCTTCATGGTCATATTTAACTTTCCAGAAATCAGATCTAGCATGCAGATAGGTAAAAACAAGATGAAAGGTCAGACAAGTATTAAATAATACGGCTTGGAAAAATACAAAGGAGAGAGATCAGAGTGTCCTTACTTCTGGCGACGGGTTAAGCTTGCAGAAGGGGTTTAACCCGATGATACTGCAGTCTTCGTATTTTCCATTCACCAGAAGGGTTGACATTGAGACAATATCTTCTTCCGTTAACTGAATGGAGCTATGACGAAGAGAGTCATCTGGGCCTCCACCATACTTGTACATCAATTTTTATCGACGGCTTAGAGGGATAACCCGCCATGAGATCCAGCAGCGGGTCAGATCAACTCCGGTTAACCCATTCCCCAACAAAGCATTAATCCTTTTGATGGATGGTATCAACTTCTTGCGTTCAGCAGCAGTGAGTTTGTCAGGAAGTGCAAATTTGGAGTCAAGACGCTCTGAGCGATAACCCGGAAGGGGATGTTCGTTTGCTGGTGAGGTATCTTGACAATAAAACCAAGTCTGATTCCAGTCTTTGGGATGACTTGGCAAGACTATGAGGGGGAAGACAACGCCCTGCCGACGCTGAATTGAGATGCCTCCAAGCTCCAAGCTAAGGCCGTTGGTGCACTCGTTTTGCCGGTTCAGATAAAAATATTCTCTAAAGAGGTCCACGGTCGGCTCCTCCTGAAGGTACACTTTGCAGAGCACTTGGAAGTTGCAGATATTAGATATGGAATTGGGCCCGATATCTTGAGGGTGGAGTTTGAAAAAGTGGAGGACATCTCTGAAGAACTTTGAGCCAGGCGGTGAAAAGCCACGGTTCATATGGTCAGTAAAAACAATTACTTCGCCGTCTCTTGGATTGGGCCGTTCTTCGTCCGGGTTAGGGGCACGGTAAGACATGACGGCTTTTCCTGGCAAAAATCCTATGGAAAAGAACTCCTTCAAACGTTCCTCGGTTATGGTTGAGGGAACCCAGTTGCAGATGGTTGGTGCTTTGGACGGCATGATGTTCAAAAACAAACTGAAAGAAAGGTAACATGCCGGTTCAATTCAATGGTGAAATTAAACAGTTAAATGATGATAATACAGGGAAGTAATGGCGGCTTAATTAAGGGCTAATGTCATAGAAGGAAAAGTAAGCCGGCATAGTAAGCCGCCATGACTACAGATATTTGAGAAAGCAAAATTCAGCTAAGTGTTGAGACAAACAAGTTTCCTAACTGCTTGGTATTATTCCAGATCAAATGGCTATTCAAAATGGGAAAAATTCTAGACCTAAAAAGTTTAGCGCAGATAAATCTGTGAAGTTCTAATGAGATCTTTGAACCAAAGAAAGGGATCTATGGGCATCAAGAGTAGGCGCAAAAACACTACCGCACAAGCATATATATCTTTTTGGATCAAGAAGAGGCCTGCAGTGGAAGAACTACGAAGAACTGCGATGAACTATGAAGAACACGAAGAAGTCTGGAAACCCTAATGCGGATCTGAGAAGCGAAAAGGAGAACACTTACGACCACGGATCTTCTCCGGAGGTCGCCGCCGTTCTCTGGACCGATTCCGGTTGATTCAGCGGCCAAGGTCGACGGAGACGGAGGAGAAGCGCGACGGCGGTGAGGCTCGAGCAGCAGGAGGGTTGCGAGAGGAAGAAGACGGAGAGAGAGAGAAGAATGAGGAAGGCCGAGGCGTGCCTATTTATAAGGAAAAATGTGAACAGACGGGCGCGAAAATTGAGGAAGAGCCGAATAATGGTTATCCAACTACACAGACGCCTCGATTCTCGGAAGACATTAAAGATGAAGATCTGTTGGGAGATGACATCATAAAAGTTTTTTTGCGTTTTCAAGAGATGACGCCATGGCGGGTTACGAAAACTTCTGTGAGGATAAGAAGATGGATTTTGTCTAAGTGTTGAAGATTGACAAAGAACGAAGTTCAAAGTCAACCTGGGGCCTAATGTTGGGGATATAGCTATCAGTTATGAGCCGCCCAGGAGGGGCCGGGTCAGTCCCAATGGCGGGTTACACAAGAAGCCGAGTAAACATTAAGATGATAGTTTATAAAATCTTATAGAAGGCCCAAAGGCCTAGAGGCGGCTTAAGGCCCAATATTGCAAACCGTCGTATGTAAGGAAAGACTTGTAAAGAAAGGCATGTAAAGGAAGTCACCGAGCTGGACACGATTATGAGCCGGCCGGGACTCTGTAGGCCACCAGGCGTCAACCCGTGTATATAAGGGGACGACCCGGTGGCGGCTTAGGGCAAGAAACAAGAAATCGATAACCAAGCCGGCGATTTAAGCCTCTTGGTGATCGAAACCCCAGCATTACCAACACAACTAGACATAGGCTTTTACCTTCAACGTAAGGGGCCGAACTGGTATAAAACCTCTTGTGTCCTTTGTCCTGATCAACCCTTTTAAGCTTCGTAGTTGCGATGGCCCTACGACTAAGTCCTTTCGCTAGGACATCTGCCGTGACAATTCCACGACAGTTCCCGATGGCCCCCGACTGATACTTTGTGGCGGAGCGACAGGGCAGTTTGAGACCACCTAGGAGAGAGGTGGGCCTGGCCCTGGTCGGCGTTCGCGATTACATCAATTAACACACTTAACAAGATCTTGGTATTTGATCCGAGTCTAGCCACTGGCCTATACGCACTGACCAACTAGGCGGGAACAATTATGGGCACTCGACGTCGTGGTATCAGTCGAAGCCTTCTTGACATCAGCGACTGAGCGGCGCACGCCGGGTTGGATCGTGTAATGCAACTTCCTTTGTAATGGAGGTTGCTAGGTCTGCTCACCGGCCGCGTACGCAACCTGCATGTGTGCAACGGGCGATGGGCCCAGAACCCTACGTGCTTAGGATTTAGACCGGCGTGCTGACCTCTCTGTTGTGCCTAGGTAGGGATGTGACGTGTTGATCTTCTGAGGTCGGGCATGACCCAGGAAAGTGTGTCTGGCCAGAGGGATCGAGCGTGTTGGGAAATGTGGTGCACCCCTGCAGGAAAGTTTATCTATTCGAATAGCCGTGCCCTTCGGTAAAAGGACGACCCGGAGTTGTAACTTGACCTTACGACAACTAGAACCGGATACTTAATAAAACCCACCCTTTCAAGTGCCAGATACAACTCGGTGATCGCTCTCTCACAGGGCGACGAGGAGAGGATCGCCGGATAGGATTATGCTATGCGATGATACTTGGTTAACTTACCATCTACCCTCTTCTACTGCTTCAAGATGGAGGTTGCCAGACGCGTAGTCTTCGATAGGACGCTATCCCCCTCTTATTCTGGCATTCTGCAGTTCAGTCCACATATACTACCCCTTTCATTTGATACCAATGCATATGTTGTGTAGTTCCTTGTTTGCGAGTACTTTGGATGAGTACTCACGGTTGCTTTGCTCCCCCTTTTCCCCTTTCTATACCTGGTTGTTGCGACCAGATGTTGGAGCCCGGGAACCAGATGACACCGTCGACGAAGACTCCTACTACACTGGAGGTGCCTACTACTACGTGCAGGCCGCCGCCGACGACCAGGAGTAGTTTAGGAGGATCCCAGGCAGGAGACCTACGCCTCTTTCGATCTGTATCCCAGTTTGTGCTAGCCATCTTATGGCAACTTGTTTAACTTATGTCTGTACTCAGATATTGTTGCTTCCGCTGACTCGTCTATGACCGAGCTCTTGTATTTGAGCCCTCGAGGCCCCTGGCTTGTAATATGATGCTTGTATGGATTATTTTATTTCTAGAGTTGTGTTGTGATATCTTCCCGTGAGTTCCTGATGTTGATCGTACACGTTTGCGTGTATGATTAGTGTACGATTGAATCGGGGGCATCACAACATCAAGGGGCATGGCGAAGAGGAGTGTCCCGGAGATGAGAAGGTGTGTGCAAGAGGAATAGACAGGGAGATTGATGAAATTGTTGATGCATTGCTTGAGCCTCATGGGCGTATATATAGGAGTACATGATCATCTTGAAGTACAAGACATGCTAGAACAAATCCTAGTATATCATATGTTTCCTATACAATCATTATACTCAACATCCAATGTGTGTCAGATTACAGCCTTCGGATTCTTCTCCAATCTCACCGTCTGCATCACTACCGTTGTGACTGCGGGGGATATTGAGTATCATGATTGTTTATTTATTCTAGCTTATCTTGTACTCCAAGATGGTCATGGACTCCTATATATACACCCATGAGGCTCAAGCAATACATCAACAATTCCATCAATCTCCGTCTCACGTCTAGCTCCCTCGGGCCTAAACATGGACCTAAAGTGGGCTACAATTCTTTTATTTTAAATTGCTTCAAAACGAGTCTTGAACTCAAGACTTCTTGGCGCTGATACCATGTAAGAGGGATAGAGAGGGACATCGATGAAATTGATGATGTATTGCTTGAGCCTCGTGGGTGTATATATAGGAGTACATGGCCATCTTTGAGTACAAGATAAGTTAGAACAAATCCTAAGCTATCATATATTTCCTAAACAATCAGGATAATCAATAGTGTGGATGTGCATCGCCAGCGCACAGTTTAAATATCTGTGGCCACGGCCAGCCGAAGGGGCGGCCAACCCGCTTCAATGCGGCGCATGGGCCGAAGTTTGTTTCTCGGGATGCGACCTTCGCATTGAAGTGGCGATGCCCTAATGGTCGCGCCCATCAACGTCGCCCTCAGGTCCGGTCACGTCACACGACATCAATATCGGGCATTGCATGCTTTGGGCCGGCATGAATGCAGCGCCGCAATCGGCGCGGGCATTTGATGGAAAGCGCGGGAGAGGCGGGTGGGGTTTTTGGTGGGCCAACTTAATCACACGTGGGCGTGACAGTGGTCCGGACGCCTGCAAGGACCCCCACTTTGTCTCTAGTGCGGGAAAAACACGTCTGGACAGGCCTGCGAACGATACAGACTCGCGTTGGATGGCAAAACATGTCTGAACCACATGGTCCGGACGGTTGCAGATGGTTATTGGTGTTGGAAATATGCCCTAGAGGCAATAATAAAAGCATTATTATTATATTTCCTTGTTCATGATAATTGTCTTTATTCATGCTATAATTGTGTTATCCGGAAATCGTAATACATGTGTGAATAACAGACACCAACATGTCCCTAGTGAGCCTCTAGTTGACTAGCTCGTTGATCAACAGATAGTCATGGTTTCCTGACTATGGACACTGGATGTCATTGATAACGAGATCACATCATTGGGAGAATGATGTGATGGACAAGACCCAATCCTAAACATAGCACAAGATCGTATAGTTCGTTTGCTAGAGTTTTGCAATGTCAAAGTATCTTTTCCTTAGACCATGAGATCGTGTAACTCCCGGATACCGTAGGAGTGCTTTGGGTATGCCAAACGTCACAACGTAACTGGGTGACTATAAAGGTAGACTACGGGTATCTCCGAAAGTGTCTGTTGGGTGACATGGATCAAGACTGGGATTTGTCACTCCGTATGACGGAGAGGTATCACTGGGCCCACTCGGTAATGCATCATCATAATGAGCTCAGAGTGACCAAGTGTCTGGTCACGGGATCATGCATTACGGTACGAGTAAAGTGACTTGCCAGTAACGAGATTGAACGAGGTATTGGGATACCGACGATCGAATCTCGGGCAAGTAACATATCGATAGACAAAGGGAATAGCGTACGGGGTTGATAGAATCCTCGACATCGTGGTTCATCCGATGAGATCATCGTGGAGCATGTGGGAGCCAACATGGGTATCCAGATCCCGCTGTTGGTTATTGACCGGAGAGTCGTCTCGGTCATGTCTGCTTGTCTCCCGAACCCGTAGGGTCTACACACTTAAGGTTCAGTTACGCTAGGGTTGTAGGGATATGTATATGCAGTAACCCGAATATTGTTCGGAGTCCCGGATGAGATCCCGGACGTCACGAGGAGTTCCGGAATGGTCCGGAGGTAAAGATTTATATATGGGAAGTCCTGTTTCGGGCATCGGGACAAGTTTCGGGGTTATCGGTATTGTACCGGGACCACCGGAAGGGTCCCGGGGGTCCACCGGGTGGGTCCACCTGTCCCGGGGGGGCCACATGGGCTGTAAGGGGGTGCGCCTTGGCCTAATGGGCCAAGGGCACCAGCCCCACATAGGCCCATGCGCCTAGGGTTTAAGGGGGAAAGAGTCCTAGGAGGGGAAGGCACCTCCTAGGTGCCTTGGGGGGGAGGGAAACCCCCTTGGCCGCCGCACCCCCTAGGAGATTGGATCTCCTAGGGCCGGCCACCCCCCTTGGCACCCCTATATATAGTGGGGGAGAGGAGGGACTTCATACCTGAACGCCTCGGCCTTTGGTTGCCTCCTTCTCCCTCCCCAACACCTCCTCCACCTCCATAGTGCTTAGCGAAGCTCTGCCGGAGTACTGCAGCTCCATCAACACCACGCCGTCGTGCTGCTGCTGGTGCCATCTCCCTCAACCTCTCCTCCCTCCCTTGCTGGATCAATAAGGAGGAGACGTGGCTGTTCCGTACGTGTGTTGAACGCGGAGGTGCCGTCCGTTCGGCGCTGGTCATCGGTGATTTGGATCACGTCGAGTACGACTACATCATCACCGTTCTTTTGAACGCTTCCGCTCGCGATCTACAAAGGTATGTAGATGCATCTAATCACTCGTTGCTAGATGAACTCCTAGATGATCTTGGTGAAACGAGTAGGAAATTTTTTGTTTTCTGCAACGTTCCCCAACAGTGGCATCATGAGCAAGGTCTATGCGTAGTTCTTCTTGCGCGAGTAGAACACAATTTGTTGTGGGCGTAGATTTGTCAACTTTCTTGCCGTTACTAGTCCTTTCTTGCTTCAGCGGTATTGTGGGATGAAGCGGCCCGGACCAACCTTACACGTACGCTTACGTGAGACCGGTTCCACCGACTAACATGCACTAGTTGCATAAGGTGGCTGGCGGGTGTCTGTCTCTCCTACTTTAGTTGGAGCGGAATCGATGAACAGGGTCCTTATGAAGGGTAAATAGAAGTTGACAAATCACGTTGTGGCTTTAACGTAGGTAAGAAAACGTTCTTGCTAGAACCCTAATTCAGCCACGTAAAACTTGCAACAACAATTAGAGGACGTCTAACTTGTTTTTGCAGCAAGTGGTTTGTGATATGATATGGCCAAAGTTGTGATGAATGATGAATGATCTATATGTGATGTATGAGATGTTCATGCTATTGTAATAGGATTCACGACTTGCATGTCGATGAGTATGACAACCGGCAGGAGCCATAGGAGTTGTCTTTATTCTTTTATATGACCTGCGTGTCATCAAGAAACGCCATGTAAATTACTTTACTTTATTGCTAAACGCGTTAGCCATAGTAGTAGAAGTAATAGTTGGCGAGCAACTTCATGGAGACACGATGATGGAGATCATGATGATGGAGATCATGGTGTCAAGCCGGTGACAAGATGATCATGGAGCCCCAAGATGGAGATCAAAGGAGCTATGTGATATTGGCCATATCATGTCACATTTATTATTTGATTGCATGTGATGTTTATCATGTTTTGCATCTTGTTTACTTAGAACGACGGTAGTAAATAAGGTGATCCCTCACAATAATTTCAAGAAGTGTTCCCCCTAACTGTGCACCGTTGCGACAGTTCACTGTTTCAAAACACCACGTGATGATCGGGTGTTTTATTCAGACGTTCACATACAACGGGTGTAAGACAGATTTACACATGCAAACACTTAGGTTGACTTGACGAGCCTAGCATGTACAGACATGGCCTCGGAACACAGAAGACCGAAAGGTCGAGCATGAGTCATATAGAAGATACGATCAACATGAAGATGTTCACCGATGTTGACTAGTCCGTCTCACGTGATGATCGGACACGGTCTAGTTTAACTCGGATCATGTAATACTTAGATGACCAGAGGGATGTCTAATCTAAGCGGGAGTTCACTAATAATTTGATTAGTTGAACTTAATTATCATGAACTTAGTCTAAAATCTTTGCAATATGTCTTGTAGATCAAATGGCCAACGTAGTCCTCAACTTCAACGCGTTCCTAGAGAAAACTAAGCTGAAAGACGATGGCAGCAACTATACGGACTGGGTCCGGAACCTGAGGATCATCCTCATAGCTGCCAAGAAAGATTATGTCCTACAAGCACCGCTTGGTGACGCACCCGTTCTCCCTGCAGAACAAGATGTTATGAACGCTTGGCAGGCACGTTTCGATGACTACTCCCTCGTTCAGTGCGGCATGCTTTACAGCCTAGAGCCGGGGCTCCAAAAGCGTTTTGAGAGACATGGAGCATATGAGATGTTCGAAGAGCTGAAAATGGTTTTCCAAGCTCATGCCCGGGTTGAGAGATATGAAGTCTCCAACAAATTCTTCAGCTGTAAGATGGAGGAAAACAGTTCTGTCAGTGAGCACATACTCACTATGTCTGGGTTGCATAACCGCTTGACTCAGCTGGGAGTTAATCTCCCGGATGATGCGGTCATTGACAGAATCCTCCAGTCGCTTCCACCAAGCTACAAGAGCTTTGTGATGAACTTCAATATGCAGGGGATGGAAAAGACCATTCCTGAAGTATTTGCTATGCTGAAATCAGCAGAGGTAGAAGTCAGAAGGAACATCAAGTGTTGATGGTCAATAAAACCACTAAGTTCAAGAAAGGCAAGGGTAAAAAGAACTTCAAGAAGGACGGCAAGGAGGTTGCCGCGCCCGGCAAGCAAGCTGCTGGGAAGAAGCCAAAGAATGGACCCAAGCCCGAGACTGAGTGCTTTTATTGCAAGGGAAGCGGTCACTGGAAGCGGAACTGCCCTAAGTACTTAGCGGATAAGAAGGCCGGCAAAACAAAAGGTATATGTGATATACATGTAATTGATGTGTACCTTACTAGTGCCCGTAGTAGCTCCTGGGTATTTGATACCGGTGCAGTTGCTCACATTTGTAACTCAAAGCAGGGGCTGCGGAATAAGCGGAAACTGGCAAAGGACGAGGTGACGATGCGCGTCGGGAATGGTTCCAAGGTCAATGTGATCGCCGTCGGCACGCTACCTCTGCATCTCCCTTCGGGATTAGTTTTAAACCTTAATAATTGTTATTTAGTGCCAGCTTTGAGCATGAACATTGTATCGGGATCTCGTTTAATTCGAGATGGCTACTCTTTTAAATCTGAGAATAATGGTTGTTCCATTTTTTGAGAGATATGTTTTATGGTCATGCTCCTATGGTGAATGGTTTATTCCTTATGAATCTCGAACGTGATGCTACACATGTTCATAATGTGAGTACCAAAAGAAGTAAGGTTGATAATGATAGTCCCACATACCTGTGGCACTGCCGCCTTGGTCACATAGGTGTCAAACGCATGAAGAAGCTCCATGCTGATGGACTTTTAGAGTCTCTTGATTATGAATCATTTGACACGTGCGAACCATGCCTTATGGGTAAAATGACCAAGACTCCGTTCTCAGGAACAATGGAGCGAGCAACCGACTTATTGGAAATCATACATACTGATGTGTGCGGTCCGATGAGTGTTGAGGCTCGCGGTGGCTATCGTTATGTTCTCACCCTCACTGATGATTTAAGTAGGTATGGGTATATCTACTTAATGAAACACAAGTCTGAAACCTTTGAAAAGTTCAAGGAATTTCAGAGTGAGGTTGAAAATCAACGTGACAGGAAAATCAAGTTTCTACGATCAGATCGTGGAGGAGAATACTTGAGTCACGAGTTTGGGGCACACTTAAGAAAATGTGGAATAGTTTCACAACTCACGCCGCCTGGAACACCTCAGCGTAATGGTGTGTCCGAACGTCGTAATCGCACTCTGTTAGATATGGTGCGATCTATGATGTCTCTTACCAATTTACCGCTTTCTTTTTGGGGCTATGCTTTAGAGACTGCCGCATTCACTTTAAATAGGGCTCCGTCGAAATCCGTTGAGACGACACCGTATGAATTATGGTTTGGGAAGAAACCTAAGCTGTCGTTTCTAAAAGTTTGGGGATGCGATGCTTATGTCAAGAAACTTCAACCTGAAAAGCTCGAACCCAAGTCGGAAAAATGCGTCTTCATAGGATACCCAAAAGAAACTATTGGGTACACCTTCTACCTCAGATCCGAAGGCAAGATCTTTGTTGCCAAGAATGGGTCCTTTCTGGAGAAAGAGTTTCTCTCGAAAGAAGTAAGTGGGAGGAAAGTAGAGCTTGATGAAGTATTACCTCTTGAACCGGAAAATGGCGCAACTCAAGAAAATGTTCCTGAGGTGCCTGCACCGACTAGAGAGGAAGTTAATGAAAATGATCAAGATACTTCTGATCAAGCCCCTACTGAAATTCGAAGGTCCACAAGGACACGTTCCGCACCAGAGTGGTACGGCAACCCTGTCTTGGAAATCATGTTGTTAGACAACGGTGAACCTTCGAACTATGAAGAAGCGATGGCGGGCCCGGATTCCGACAAATGGCTAGAAGCCATGAAATCCGAGATAGGATCCATGTATGAAAACAAAGTATGGACTTTGACTGACTTGCCCGTTGAGCGGCGAGCCATAGAAATAAATGGATCTTTAAGAGGAAGACAGACGCGGATGGTAATGTGACCATCTATAAAGCTCGGCTTGTCGCTAAGGGTTATCGACAAGTTCAAGGGGTTGACTACGATGAGACTTTCTCACCGGTAGCGAAGCTGAAGTCCGTCCGAATCATGTTAGCAATTGCCGCATTCTATGATTACGAAATATGGCAAATGGACGTCAAAACGGCATTCCTTAATGGTTTCCTTAAGGAAGAATTGTATATGATGCAGCCGGAAGGTTTTGTCGATCCTAAGAATGCTGACAAAGTGTGCAAGCTCCAACGCTCGATTTATGGGCTAGTGCAAGCATCTCGGAGTTGGAACATTCGCTTTGATGAGATGATCAAAGCGTTTGGGTTTACACAGACTTATGGAGAAGCCTGCGTTTACAAGAAAGTGAGTGGGAGCTCTGTAGCATTTCTCATATTATATGTAGATGACATACTTTTGATGGGAAATGATATAGAACTCTTGGACAGCATCAAGGCCTACTTGAATAAAAGTTTTTCAATGAAGGACCTTGGAGAAGCTGCTTATATATTAGGCATCAAAATCTATAGAGATAGATCAAGACGCCTCATAGGTCTTTCACAAAGCACATACCTTGATAAGATATTGAAGAAGTTCAATATGGATCAATCCAAGAAGGGGTTCTTGCCTGTGTTACAAGGTATGAAATTGAGCTCAGCTCAATGTCCGACCACGGCAGAAGATATAGAAGAGATGAGCGTCATCCCCTATGCCTCAGCCATAGGTTCTATTATGTATGCCATGCTGTGTACCAGACCTGATGTAAACCTTGCCGTAAGTTTGGTAGGAAGGTACCAAAGTAATCCCGGCAAGGAACACTGGACAGCGGTCAAGAATATCCTGAAGTACCTGAAAAGGACTAAGGAAATGTTTCTCGTTTATGGAGGTGACGAAGAGCTCGTCGTAAAGGGTTACGTCGACGCTAGCTTCGACACAGATCTGGATGACTCTAAGTCACAAACCGGATACGTGTATATTTTGAATGGTGGGGCAGTAAGCTGGTGCAGTTGCAAGCAAAGCGTCGTGGCGGGATCTACATGTGAAGCGGAGTACATGGCAGCCTCGGAGGCAGCACATGAAGCAATATGGGTGAAGGAGTTCATCACCGACCTAGGAGTCATACCCAATGCGTCGGGGCCGATCAAGCTCTTCTGTGACAACACTGGAGCTATTGCACTTGCCAAGGAGCCCAGGTTTCACAAGAAGACAAGGCACATCAAGCGTCGCTTCAACTCCATTCGTGAAAATGTTCAAGATGGAGACATAGAGATTTGTAAAGTACATACGGACCTGAATGTAGCAGATCCGTTGACTAAACCTCTCCCTAGAGCAAAACATGATCAACACCAGAATTCCATGGGTGTTCGATTCATCACAATGTAACTAGATTATTGACTCTAGTGCAAGTGGGAGACTGTTGGAAATATGCCCTAGAGGCAATAATAAAAGCATTATTATTATATTTCCTTGTTCATGATAATTGTCTTTATTCATGCTATAATTGTGTTATCCGGAAATCGTAATACATGTGTGAATAACAGACACCAACATGTCCCTAGTGAGCCTCTAGTTGACTAGCTCGTTGATCAACAGATAGTCATGGTTTCCTGACTATGGACACTGGATGTCATTGATAACGAGATCACATCATTGGGAGAATGATGTGATGGACGAGACCCAATCCTAAACATAGCACAAGATCGTATAGTTCGTTTGCTAGAGTTTTGCAATGTCAAAGTATCTTTTCCTTAGACCATGAGATCGTGTAACTCCCGGATACCGTAGGAGTGCTTTGGGTATGCCAAACGTCACAACGTAACTGGGTGACTATAAAGGTAGACTACGGGTATCTCCGAAAGTGTCTGTTGGGTGACATGGATCAAGACTGGGATTTGTCACTCCGTATGACGGAGAGGTATCACTGGGCCCACTCGGTAATGCATCATCATAATGAGCTCAGAGTGACCAAGTGTCTGGTCACGGGATCATGCATTACGGTACGAGTAAAGTGACTTGCCGGTAACGAGATTGAACGAGGTATTGGGATACCGACGATCGAATCTCGGGCAAGTAACATATCGATAGACAAAGGGAATAGCGTACGGGGTTGATAGAATCCTCGACATCGTGGTTCATCCGATGAGATCATCGTGGAGCATGTGGGAGCCAACATGGGTATCCAGATCCCGCTGTTGGTTATTGACCGGAGAGTCGTCTCGGTCATGTCTGCTTGTCTCCCGAACCCGTAGGGTCTACACACTTAAGGTTCAGTTACGCTAGGGTTGTAGGGATATGTATATGCAGTAACCCGAATGTTGTTCGGAGTCCCGGATGAGATCCCAGACGTCACGAGGAGTTCCGGAATGGTCCGGAGGTAAAGATTTATATATGGGAAGTCCTATTTCGGGCATCGGGACAAGTTTCGGGGTTATCGGTATTGTACCGGGACCACCGGAAGGGTCCCGGGGGTCCACCGGGTGGGTCCACCTGTCCCGGGGGGGCCACATGGGCTGTAGGGGGTGCGCCTTGGCCTAATGGGCCAAGGGCACCAGCCCCACATAGGCCCATGCGCCTAGGGTTTAAGGGGGAAAGAGTCCTAGGAGGGGAAGGCACCCCCTAGGTGCCTTGGGGGGGAGGGAAACCCCCCTTGGCCGCCGCATCCCCTAGGAGATTGGATCTCCTAGGGCCGGCCACCACCCCTTGGCACCCCTATATATAGTGGGGGAGAGGAGGGACTTCATACCTGAACGCCCTGGCCTTTGGTTGCCTCCTTCTCCCTCTCCAACACCTCCTCCACCTCCATAGTGCTTAGCGAAGCTCTGCCGGAGTACTGCAGCTCCATCAACACCACACCGTCGTGCTGCTGCTGGTGCCATCTCCCTCAACCTCTCCTCCCTCCCTTGCTGGATCAAGAAGGAGGAGACGTGGCTGTTCCGTACGTGTGTTGAACGCGGAGGTGCCGTCCGTTCGGCGCTGGTCATCGGTGATTTGGATCACGTTGAGTACGACTACATCATCACCGTTCTTTTGAACGCTTCCGCTCGCGATCTACAAAGGTATGTAGATGCATCTAATCACTCGTTGCTAGATGAACTCCTAGATGATCTTGGTGAAACGAGTAGGAAAATTTTTGTTTTCTGCAACGTTCCCCACCAATTGGTTCCGCGTTGGTGATGATCTAAGACCGCGTGTAATGGAAGTATCATAAGTGGTATCATGCATATCAACTAAGCTTTTATGATGATGTGACACATAATTAAATGAGGAAAGAGAGAATGTCTGCGGGCGAGGGAGCGCGCCCTCTCTCGCAGCGGTGGCTAGAGGGCCTAGAGGGAGTTCGACCGCATTGGGGACGTCCTTTGGCTGACCACCAAGCATTTTCACGAGGCGGAGCTCGAGCTCATCGAGGCAAAGAAGGCGGTCGCAAACAAAGAAAAAGGCACCGATGTGCGGCTTGAGGCAGCCAAGGAGGAGTACCATCCCGCCTTCACTCTCTCCTACTCCGTGTCGAGTATTATCTTCATGTCAAGGACTAGAGTAGTTTAGATTAGGTTTATCTAGTATGTCGAGTTATAAAATTGTGAACTCTATGTTTAAATTATGTTGCTTCTGCCATATCTTTTGTGGTATGGTAAATAATTCCATAGTTCTAAAAAAAGTAAATAATTTGATAGTATATCACTTAAATGAGCGTGTGTACGTTCATAGGGATGAGTGTATGTGTGTATGTATAAGCGCTTGCATCTGTACTGATGTTAAAAAAGAAATTGGTTGTGACGCGGTTTTAAGGATTTGCTAGTGATGCTTTGTAAGAGCATCTCCAACAGCCGCCGAACGCGCCGCGTGCTAAAACCTACTTTGTCGCGCGCCCATCTCCTGATTTGGCGCGGCGGGCAGCGCTGGCTCCAGCAGCCGCACTAAAATGCAGCACGCTCGCAGCTCCAACAGTGCGCAAAAAATGCAGCGCGCGCGACTCGCACAAACAACATATGCATTTCAAATAGAAGCAAAAATGATCAAACTATAACAAAATAAATCAACAATAAATAGTTCAATTTCGTTATTACAACCCAAACAAATAGTTTATCATTCAGTACAACAAATAGTACAATAATCACAACAAATAGTTCATGAACAATACAATGTTGAACGCACAAATCATGCTCTTTGTCGTCCATGCCATGCCCACCACTCCTCAATGAGATCCTTCTAAAGATCATTGTGCGCTGCGGGACGCCGAATGGCATGATAGGAGGCAACAAAACGGGCCACCCTTTCAGCCCTCCTCCACTTGCACGGGATGTCCCAAGAGCTCATACTGTGGGTAGTCCAAATCTTGGCCACGGTCATTCTCGATGATCATGTTTTGCATGATCACACAAGCGTGCATGATGTACCGAAGCATTTTTTGATCCCAAAATCTAGCCGGTCCTCTCACAATAGAAAATTGGGCTTGCAAAATCCCAAAAGCTCTCTCCACATCTTTTCTAGCCGCCGCCTGAGCATTGTGGAAATCAAGATTTTTCTTACCTCCGGCTTTTTCAACAGCTTCACGAAGGTTTGCCACTTTGGATAGATGCCATCCGCTAGATAATAGCCATAGTTGTATGTACGGCCATTTGCTACAAACTGCACCGGTGGCAACTCACCATTTGCAATCTTATTCATCAGTGGAGACCGGTTGTAACACCCCAGACACACCCGCCGGTGGTCGTTACTTCTGGCGGGATCTAGACTGGCCCCATAGATCAATACTAGTCTTTTCTGCGCACTTTGTCCTCACTCGTGCGCGCCCGGGAGCAACTTCCCGGTCGATCACCCATCCTGACACTACTCCAAGCTGAGCACGCTTAACTTTGGAGTTCTATCCTAATGGGCTCCCGGAAAAGAAGGAATTCCTTATTGATATGAGTAGTCTATCATCCCTAATAAGCCAGGCTATCACATGCACCCCCACTCAGAAGAACCGACGTCCTCGTCGGGCCACGGGAACATTCCCTCTTGGCACATACGTCTGTGCATCCAGTTCGGCACATGTGCCATGTCGTGTGCCACGACGGGTCACAAATGTCATGCACAACATGACCGCGCACCTGTCTGCAAACATCCGTGTAACCACGAGGGTCGGCTATGATACCAACTTGTAACACCCCGGACACACCCGCCGGTGGTCGTTACTTCTGGCGGGGTCTAGACTGGCCCCACAGATCAATAATAGTCTTTTCTGTGCACTTTGTCCTCACTCGTGCGCACCCGGTAGCAACTTCCCGGCCGGTCACCCATCCTGACACTACTCCAAGCTGAGAACGCTTAACTTTGGAGTTCTATCCTAATGGGCTCCCGGAAAAGAAGGAATTCATTATTAATATGAGTAGTCTATCATCCCTAATAAGCCAGGCTATCACACAGGTTGACAACATTGATGTCATTCAAAGATCCAGGCATTCCAAAGAATGCATTCCAAATCCAAGTCTCTTGATCGGCCACCTCTTCAAGGATTATAGTGGAACCCTTTTTTTGCCCGTGGAATTGCCCATGCCATGCCTTTGGACAATTCTTCCAACTCCAATGCATGCAATCTATTGAGCCAAGCATGCCAGGAAAGCCGCGAGCTTTGTTCATCACCAAAAGCCTTGCGGCGTCTTCAGCATTGGGAGATCTCAAATACTCCTCGCCAGACACTTGCACAATTCCGACTGCGAAGCGCTTGACACACATGATGGCTTGACTCTCACCCATAGCCAAGTGATCGTCAATTAGATCAGCCGGGATACCATATGCCAACATACGCAAAGCGGTTGTCACCTTTTGAAAGGTGCTATGCCCGAGCTCTCCGGCGGCATTCCTCCTTTGGTGAAAAACCCGGTCATGGCTCGCTAGTTTCTCTGCAATGCGCCTGAACAACTCGGTGCTCATCCTAAACCGGCGACGGAAGTACGACTCCGGGTATGTGTGATTCTCCATGAAATAGTTCCTCATCAATCTGTTATGGGCATCGATCCTATCCCTCCAAATTTTCTGCCGACCCATAACCGAACCACCGTGCTTTGGTTTTTTTATTGATATGCATAGCTAGGATCATTGCAAGATCCTCCTCCTCTTCCATATCAAATTCTTCTTCGGAAGAATCATACGACGAACTCATCTACAATGTTCAATACTATGCTATAAAACTAGAATCAACATGCACCAAATTCATGACGTTTGAGCAATACATACCTTGCAGGCGTTTTGTCGAACACCTTGCGGGCGTCGAGCGGCAGCGAGCGCTCGAGCGTTGTTCGTCGGACGATAGACGCGCGCGAGGGGCGGCGGGACTAGAGGGAGGGCGGAGAAGCCGCCGCAGCGCGGGGATAGGCCGGGGAAGCGCCGGAACGGTCGCCGGGTGGCGCGGGCGGCGGCGATGACGTGGTTGGAATCAAAGCAGAATCCAAATTTTCTGTTCATGTACTGGGCGCAAAATTTTCTGTTCTCTCACAGAATCAAAGCAACTATCATCCAAATCATCCCAAAGGCTTTACTTGCCACAAATACTAATTTAAACACAAAACACAACCATAACAGTAGCATAATTGTGTCCACACCAAAAAATAGGAAATAAACAAGAAAAATAAACATAGCTATTAGGTTGCCTCCCAACAAGTGTTATTGTTTTACGCCCATAACTTGGCGTAATGCATAGTTTCAAGTGTTGTCATTCTTCAAATTAATTCCATAGGTGGCTCTCATAATAGATTCATATGGCGGCTTAACTCTCTTTCTAGGTAAGTGTTCCATACCCTTCTTTAATGGAAATGGAAACTTTATATTACCCTCTTTCATATCAATAATAGCACCTATGGTTCGAAGGAAAGGCATACCAAGTATCATGGGACAAGATGGATTGCAATCAATATCAAGCACAATGAAATCAACGGACAAGTAATTCCTATCTACAAGAATAAGAACACCATTTATTCAACCCAAAGGTTTCTTAATAGTAGAATCCACTAAGTGCAAATTGAGAGAACATTCATCCAAATCATGAAGGCATGGCACATCACATAAAGATTTTGGTATATTGGAAATACTAGCACCCAAATCACATAAAGCATTGCACTCATAATTTTTATCTTTATTTTAATGGTAGGTTCACATTCATCATATAATTTCCTAGGTATTGAAACCTCTCATTCTAGCCTTTCTTCTAAAGCTTTCATCGTAGCTTCTGCAATATGTTTAGTAAAGCTTTATTTTGTTCATAAGCATTGGGTGAATTTATCATGCATTACAACAAGGAAATACACTCAATTAAAAAAACTATCATAATTTAAATCCTTGAAATCCAAAGTAGTGGGCACATCACTATTTAAAGTTTATACCTCTCCAAACTCACTTTTATCAAAAAAATCATTAAGATTTTCACCCTCCGAACAATGGGGACGTCCTCTAGCTAAAGTTGACTCATCTTTAGTTTCCATTTCAACAAGTTTTATATTGCTAAACAAAGATTCAATGGTGAGGCACCAATCATTTTAATATCTTCAGCGTTACCAAGTGCAAAAGATTTCGATTTAGCCACCATTTTCTTCACTAGATTAGTTTGCGTATGAGAAATTTTCCCTGGCAGATTTTCAGTAAGAGCAAGTTGAGATTGAAGATTGTCAACTTCTTTATTAACATCATCGAGTTGTTTTCCAATAGCATCTAATAAGGTAGAGTGTTCCTTAAGTTCTTCAGTAAAGAATTTATTGTGCTCAAATTGCGTAAACATGAAGTCCTTAGTATTTTTCTGAATTTCGACAAACCTTTTATGATAAGAGATATGATTATAATTTTCTCGAGGCATAGCGACAAGGAAAGCAAACAAGCAAAAAGGCAAACAAAAAATATTTTTGTGTTTTTGTGGAAACGTTTTAGAAGTAGGGGAGATCAAAATGAGAGGCAAATGGAAAATGAAAGTAAATGCAAGGAGATGAAAGTTTATGCCATGGTACTTGATAGGTGTTGGTGATGTCTCCCCGGCAATGGCACCAGATATTCTTCCTGCTACTTGTGAGTTGCGTTCGGATTTCCCCGAAGAGGAGAGGATGATGCAGTACAGTAGAGATAAGTATTTCCCTCAGTTAAGAACCAAGGTTATCAATCCAGTAGGAGAACCACGCAATACCTCGTGAACAATATGTACACACAAAATAACAAGTACTTGAACCCAACGCAAACAAGGGGTTGTCAATCCCTTGGCAGTTAATTGGCAAACCTCGTGGTGATAGATAGATAAACAAAAACACAAATAAAATAGAAGTAAAGTAAATAAATTGCAACAAGGTATGGATTTTAATATATGATAAAGATAAACTCGGGGCCATAGTTTTCAGTAAGGGCTTCTCTCTTGAACAAAAAGCATATGGTAGGTAAACAAATTACTGTTGGGCAATTGATAGAAATCGCATAGTTATGACGATATCCAAGGCAATGATCATGTATATAGGCATTATGTCCGAGACAAGTAGACCGACTCATGCCTGCATCTACTACTATTACTCGAGCATCGACCGCTATCCAGCATGCATCTAGAGTATTAAGTTCATAAAGAACGGAGTAACGACTTAAGCAAGATGACATGATGTAGACAAAGTAAACTCAATCAATATGAATAAACCCCATCATTTTACCCTTAATGGCAACGATACAGATATGTGCCATGTCCCTTTCTTTCCATGGGATTGAGCACCGCAAGATCGAACCCATCACAAAGCACCTATCCTATTGAAAGATAAATCAATCTAGTTGGCCAAACCAAATGGATAGATCAGAGAGAAATAAAAGTTATAAAAATCATGCATAAAAGAGTACAGAGAAGACTCAAATAATATTCATGGATAATTTGATCATAAACTGACAATTCATCGGATCCCAACAAACACACTGCCAAAGAAGATTACATCAAATAGATCTCCAAGAACATCGAGGAAAACATTGTATGGATGATCAAAGAGAGAGAAGAGTCATCTAGCTACTAGCTATGGACCCGTAGGTCTGTGGTAAACTACTCAAACATCATCGGAAGGGTAGCAAGGTTGATTTAGAGGCCCTCTGTGACTGATTCCCCCTCCGGTAGAGTGCCGAAAAAGGCCTCCAGACGGTATCTCGCAAGAACATAAGCTTGCGGCGGCGGAAAAGGTATTTTTTGGGGGTGGCTCACTGTTGGTTTCCCGATTTTAGAGAATTTATATAGTTAGAATTAGGTTAAATGGAGGAACAAGGGGCCCACAAGCAACATGGGCGCGCCTACCCCCTGGGCACGCTCATGTGCCTTGTGGCCTACTCCTTCGCCTTCTAGCCTCCTCCCGAAGCTACTAGGGTCTCATGTCCAGAAAAAAATCGTCAAAAGTTTCATGGCATTTGGACTTTGTTTGGTACTGATTTCCTGGAAAATCAAAAACAGGCAAAAAACAGCAACTGGCACTTGGCACTAAGTTAATTGGTTAGTCCCAAAAAATGATATAGTATTGCATATAATTTCATATCAAACATCCAAGATTGATACTATAATAGCATGGAACAATCAAAAAATATAGATACGGTGGAGACTATCAGAGCTCAAAGAGCTCGGCAATGGTCTGCACCTTGTGGGTATTGAGCTTCTGCCTGATCTTGGGATGATGAACGTTTGAGTGAAAGACTGATGATCGTAGTAGGATCAATGTTAGGGATATTGTGTTGCACTTGGCTAAAGTGTTGTACGTTCTTGCGCAACGGTTCCCCGAGCTTTTGCACCAGGAGGTGCAGATCGTTGGGCATCCCTGGTCGCTTGAACCGTCCTTGGAAGGTGCCCATGAATTGCTTGCAAAAATCATCACATGATGAATGGAATTCTCTGGAAGATTCATGAGCCATGAGCGAACTTTGGGCTTGAGCGCCATGGGAAACTAGTTGCCAAGTGCTCGCTTCCTGCCGCGAGCAGCAACAATAGCGATGGTGTGGATGCTGAGGAACTCATCAGGGTTGGTTTTCCCGTCATACTGGACAGAAAGGTCAAGGGGCCTTGGCCACTTGATGCAGCATAACTTCGGGGTGAATGCGGTGCAACCTTCCCCATAAGGCAAGTTGCCCTATCCTCGTCAAAGCACTCCGCATCCTCAAGATCCGCATGTGCATCAGATTGCCGATGAGTTTGTCGGTGTCTCTCTATGCGGGTGCACGCATCTTGGCCTTGGTGATCCCTGATAGTCTAACGCTGGTCTTGATGACACCTTGGGAGGAGAAGACACCATCAAGACTGGGTGTTCGCGGTCAGCACGCGGCCTTGCCTGAGCCTGATGTCGTGGGGATTGCGTTGATGCCACATGTCACTTGCTTCGGCGGCCATCATCATCGGCCGGAGCAGTGGGTGGGTGGCGCGTGGACACACCATCCCACTCGCTCTGGACAGCATAATCTACCACACTTTGAATGGTGGCCCTCCAAGCATCCATCCTATTGGCTTCAGGATGGAAACCAAGCAGCCATTGGGCTCGGGCCAGGGCCTCGGTGGGTGAACTAACCATGTCATAAGCTTGAGACAGCCTAGAGCCCCTAGTGCGGTTGCCTGAGGGAGCGGTGCTGCCACCTCGCGGGGACACAAGGCTGCCTCCTGGAGGAGGGCAGCATTGTTCCTCGTTCGTTGTCCTGGATGGATTCTTGGAAGTGTGGGTTGCTGCCTCGCCGAGACCTGTGCTTATGTGCCTTGTGGGGCATTCCTCGCAACCACCGAAGGCTACAAGGTCTGCCTGTTGGCATGAGCGGGAGAGTGATTCCCTGCAATGCCAGCTTGGGAAGGAACATCTGCGGTCATCGAGCTCTTACTCCCAGCCGCCTGTTGACCGTGGGGCCTGAGATTCTGGGAATTTCGGGCCACATGGTCTTCTTCGGCTTGAGGTTGCGATGGAGCTTTTGCCGAAGAGCCCAGGCCTTTCGCAATGTTGCGTGTTTTTGGAGGCACCATCCCTACCGTGTGATGGTGAAGAGGTCGATGAAGGCAATGATGAATCTAGCGTTGTCAGAGACGCCGGCAGCTTTGTCGATGTAGATCCACACGGGCACCCCCCTACCTGGTGCACCAGATGTCGACGCACGTTTCCAGAACACACGCAAGACACCATGGACTGGGGGCGTACTTCTGTTGATTCGTGAGTGGGCCGCAAGGTGGGGACCTACACTACCAAAATGCACGAAGTTGACATGATGATTTACCCAGGTTTGGATGACATGGTTGCGTAATACCCTATTCATGTTTTGTGTGTGGCTATTTCCATAGGATGACGAGCTACATGCCCTTCCCGGGAATGGGAAGCATTGTGTGCTTCTACTGGTGTGCTTGTAGGAAATATGCCCTAGAGGCAGTAATAACGGTTATTTTGTATCTCCAAGTTTGTAATGGATGTTCATGTTCCATGCTATAACTGCAATGATTCTCGAGTCTGCAATATCCACAAGGCTCGGAGGAAAACTCATTTGCACGTGTGGTATATTAAACGGTAAAATGTATTCCTAGTCATGCCTCTAAGACTAGCTCAAGTGTTGCACGATGGTCCTATTTTCCTGATCATGGGCATGTCATGCCAGCAACTTTGAGGGCACAATGTTAGAAGAACACTTGTGTAGAATTGACCTGAATTGATGTTATGCTATGAGATACATTCGTCACAAGTTAGTGGTTAATAACACGGAGATAGTTAATGTTTACATAATTCCTTAGACCATGAGACTATCGAGTTCCTTCGCACTTGCTTCGTGAACTTTGGGGTTTGTTAAACGTCATCCGTAAATGGGTGGCTATTACGACGGCTTTAGGGTTCATAGAAAAGTATGACAAGGAATGAGTGTAACGCCCTCGATGCGGCTATATCTCCCACGTGTCGAAGCATGACTTAGAGGCATCACCGCATTGAAAGCAATGTCGCAAGTGAGGTAATCTTCACACATCCCATGTAATACATAAGGGAAAGAAATACATAGTTGGCTTACAATCGCCACTTCACACAATTACATGAA
The DNA here is from genome assembly GCF_018294505.1 of Triticum aestivum. Classification (NCBI taxonomy): domain Eukaryota; kingdom Viridiplantae; phylum Streptophyta; class Magnoliopsida; order Poales; family Poaceae; genus Triticum; species Triticum aestivum. The sequence continues at coordinate 258,948,926 of NC_057806.1, read as the reverse complement.
TAAAGCATTACATCATCCAGATACAATCAAAGGTCCGACTACGAAACCAAAATAAAAAGAAGACTACCCCAAATGCTACACAGATCCCCGATCGACCCCAACTAGGCTCCACTACTGATCAACTAGAACGAAACAACACAAAAGGACAAGATCTTCATCGAGCTCCTCCTTGAGCTTGGTTGTGTCATCTGCACGGTTCAACGGCACCTGCAAGCTGGTTTTGGAAGTATCTGTGAGTCACGGGGACTCGGCAATCTCACACCCTCGCAATCAAGACTATTTAAGCTTATAGGAAGGGTAAAAGGTATGAGGTGGAGCTGCAGCAAGCGACTAGCATATATGGTGGCTATCATATGCAAAAGAGAGCGAGAAGAGAAGGCAAAGCACGATCGTGAAACTATGATCAAGAAGTGATCCTAGAACAACCTACATCAAGCATAACTCCAACACCGTGTTCACTTCCCGGACACCGCCGGAAAGAGACCATCACGGTTACACACGCGGTTGCTGTATTTTAATTAAGGTCCACTTCAAGTTTTCTACAACCGGACATTAACAAATTCCCATCTACCCATAACCGCGGGCACGACTTTCGAAAGTTCAAATCCCTGCAGGGGTGTCCCAACTTAGCCCATCACAAGGTCTCACGGTCAACGAAGGATAAACCTTCTCCCGAGACATTTCGATCAGACTCGGTATCCCGGTTCTACAAGACACTTCGACAAAGACAAAACAAGTCCAGCAACACCGCCCGAATGTGCCAACAAATCCCGATAGGAGCTGCACATATCTCGTTCTCAGGGCACACTCAGATTGTCCAAACTTCCAGTAGGCCAGCCCAGAGTTGCCCCTGGTGGCCACCGACGGCTGACAGGTTGGACCAACACTCAGAGGAGCACTGGCCCGGGGGGGGGGGGTTAAAATAATGATGACCCTTGAGTCTGCAGAACCCAAGGGAAAGAAAAGGCTAGGTGGCGAATGGTAAAACCAATGTTGGGCATTGCTGGAAGAGTTTTATTCAAGGCGAACTGTCAAGTGGTTCCCATTATAGCCCAACCGCGTAAGGAACGCAAAATCCGGGAACATAACACCGATATGACGGAAACTAGGGCGGCAAGAGTGGAACAAAACACCAGGCATAAGGCCGAGCCTTCCACCCTTTACCAAGTATATAGATGCATTAATTAAATAAGATATATTTTGATATCCCAACAAGTAAACATGTTCCCACAAGGAACAACATCTCCATGTTCCAACAAGGAACAAACTTCAATCTTCACCTGCAACTAACAACGCTATAAGAGGGGCTGAGCAAAGTGGTAACATAGCCAAACAACAGTTTGCTAGGGCAAGGTGGGTTAGAGGCTTGGTTCAACAATATGGGAGGCATGACAAGCAAGTGGTAGGTATCATAGCATAGGCATAGCAAAAGAGCGAGCAACTAGCAAGCAAAGATAGAAGTGATTTCGAGGGTATGGTCATTGATGAAGCTATGTACCTAGGGTAGGGGCATGGACCTGTCCTAAGAGCCCTACCCAAGGACATCCCTGGAAGAAGTCACCTTTCAATCGACTTGAAGGTATCCCACTCGACGGATTCAAGACACTCGACCAGGAAGCTACCACTCGACTACGAAGCCAACCACTTGACTGACAGGAGATCTAAAGTCACTCCGCAAGCAAACGGTCGGCCATTAAGTAGTCTTTATGGTCATCATAGCACTTTAATAGGGACGTTACCAGTAACGCCCAGTCTTAATGTATTTTAACCCTGCATTACTGAGGACCGGAGGGGTCTGGCGAACTCTATATAAGCCACCCCCCTCCTTAGTAGCAGGGGTTGGCACCCCTGTAATTCATACACACATAATCCAGTCGACCACCTCCGGGCACCAAGACGTAGGGCTGTTACTTCCTCCGCGAAGGGCCTGAACTCGTACATCCTGGTGTATTTACAACTTCTCCATAGCTGAGATCTAGCCTCTCCATACATACCCCCCTACCTCACTGTCAGAGTTAGGACCACGACAGTTGGCGCCCACCGTGGGGCCGGAGTCTTAGCGCCTAGTTGGAGAAGTTGCGATTTTTCCGATCCCTTTGATCATGTTTTCCTGTGGAGATTTGGTGGAGGGCCGCGAGATCCATCTCGGCACACTCATGTTCGTCACCGACGACTCCGCTTGGCTTCAGGAGGCTCCACTCGACATCGATGCCCTCCCCGTCCGCGGTGCGACGCACTTCCGCGCATGTGTTTGTGGCGTCCTCCTGCGGCAGCCATCGACCCAGTATCGGTCGGCTCCCGTGTCATCTTCCCGCCCTGTCTCCCACCGGCACAAGCGCTCCGGCCGGTCGAGACTTCAGAGGTGGGTGAGGCATGCCGTGGCCCGCCAGTCGGCAGCCCCACAAGTCGCGGCCATCGAGCCCGACGAATCCCTCTACGGCCTTTTCGACCTGTCGACTGGCTCCGCGGAGACCGCATCCGAGTGCGACAGCAGCGACCCGGCGGCTGAGGTTCTGGCGGTCGATGGAACACACAGTCCTCCCGGTTTCCCTCGCACCGATGGAAGCGCGGGTGGAGGCGGCCCGTTGCATCCCCACGATGAGTATCTCCCCGAACCTCTCACGTCGTTGCAGCGAGAGGAGCTTCGCCGCCGGAACATGGATGCACTCCACACTCCTATCGTCGGAGAAACCCCCGAGGCCCGGGCCTTGGAGGACGCGCTGTAGGATCAAAAGTATGTCTAGAGGGGGGTGATTAGACTACTTGACCAAATAAAAACTTAACCTTTTCCCAATTTTAGTTCTTGGCAGTTTTTAGCTATTGTAGGACAAGTCAAGCAATCATCACACAATTCAAGCAAGCATGCAAAGAGTATATTGGCAGCGGAAAGTAAAGCATGCAACTTGCAAGAATGTAAAGGGAAGGGTTTGGAGAATTCAAACGCAATTGGAGACACGGATGTTTTTCCCATGGTTCGGATAGGTGGTGCTATCCTACATCCACGTTGATGGAGACTTCAACCCACGAAGGGTAACGGTTGCGCGAGTCCACGGAGGGCTCCCCCCACTAAGGGTAATGGTTGCGCGAGTCCACGGAGGGCCCCACCCATGAAGGGTCCACGAAGAAGCAACCACCCACGAAGGGTCCACGAAGAAGCAACCTTGTCTATCCCACCATGGCCATCCCCCACGAAGGACTTGCCTCACTAGCGGTAGATCTTCACAAAGTAGGCGATCTCCTTGCCCTTACAAACTCCTTGGTTCAACTCCACAATCTTGTCGGAGGCTCCCAAGTGACACCTAGCCAATCTAGGAGACACCACTCTCCAAGAAGTAACAAATGGTGTGTTGATGATGAACTCCTTGCTCTTGTGCTTCAAATGATAGTCTCCCCAACACTCAACTCTCTCTCATAGGATTTGGATTTTGTGGAAAGAAGATTTGAGTGGAAAGCAACTTGGGGAAGGCTAGAGATCAAGATTCATATGGTAGGAATGGAATATCTTGGTCTCAACACATGAGTAGGTGGTTCTCTCTCAGAACATATGAGTTGGAATTGTGTATGTGTTCTAATGGCTCTCTCCATGAATGAAGAGGAGGTGGAGGGGTATATATAGCCTCCACACAAAATCCAACCGTTACACACAGTTTTCCAATCTCGGTGGGACCGAATCAACAAACTCGGTCGGACCGAAAAGGTAAACCTAGTGACCGTTAGAGATTTTCGGTGGGACTGACATGCAACTCGGTAGGACCGATATGGTTAGGGTTTGGGCATAACGTAATCTCGGTGAGACCGATTACACAAACTCGGTGAGACCGAGTTTGGTAATAAGCTAACCAGAGAGTTGGTCAGGCAAACTCGGTGGGACCGATTTGCTCTTTCGGTGAGACCGAAAAGTTACAAAAGGGAAACAAAGAGTTTACATTGCAATCTCGGTGGGACCGATTCGCTCTTTCGGTGAGACCGAAAAGTTACGAAAGGGAAACAGAGAGTTTGCAATCCCATCTTGGTGAGACCGAGATCCCTATCGGTAGAACCGAATTGCTAGGGTTTGGCAGTGGCTTATGACAAGTGAAACTCGGTGGCGCCGGATAGAAAGAATCGGTAGGACCGAGTTTGGCTTAGGGTTTAGGTCATATGTGAATATGGGAAAGTAGTTGAGGGTTTTGGAGCATATCACTAAGCACATGAAGCAAGAGGCTCATTAAGCAACACCTCATCCCTCCTTGATAGTATTGGCTTTTCCTAAAGACTCAATGTGATCTTGGATCACTAAAATATAAAATGAAGAGTCTTGAGCTTTTGAGCTTGAGCCAATCCTTTGTCCTTAGCATTTTGAGGGTTCCACTTTCACATCCATGCCATGCCAATCATTGAGCTTTCCTGAAATAGTCATCTTGGAATAGCATTAGCTCAATGAGCTATATGTTGTTATGAATTACCAAAACCACCTAGGGATAGTTGCACTTTCAATCTCCCCCTTTTTGGTAATTGATGACAACATATAGATCAAAGCTTCGACAAATGATAATAAGCATGAAATATATCGTCGCTTTGAGAAGTATGTGACAAGTAAGAGCTCCCCCTAAATTTGTGCATATTTAAAATTTTCTTTGGACTGCAAATGCACAAAGAGTTAGAGTCATGGGTTACTCTTCCATGTCACATACATCTTGGTGGAGCGCTTAAAATGATAAGAATGAAATACATGCACTCATCACCAAGAATAGTGAATGATCACATAAGATAGATAAGATGATAATATTAAGCAAACATTAAGTGTAGCTTATGATCAAACACATGATCATCAATGTCTCATGAGAAATGACATAGTATCTCACTCAAAAGCAAACAAAGTTCGGAAAACCACCAAATAAAACAAGAGAGAATAAAAGCAACACTCTCTCTCGAAGCCTATGATCTATACATTTTCTCCCCCTTTGGCAACAAGTTACCAAAAAGTTCCTAGAAAATGCATAGTGCTAAGTTGACACTCAGGCTTGATCTTCAGGTGGTGGTGGAGTCCGGAGCACTCCAAGGACGAAGCCTTCTGTAGACGTTGTCGGAGTCGAGGCTGAAATGGACGCTGGAGCTGGTGGAACTGAGGCTGTAGCTGGTGCAGACGTGGTGGCTCTGGGGTCAGCAACTGGCACTGCAGACGACCTCGAACCTCATGGCACTCTGGCAAAGGCATCAGTTGTAGTCTTGCCTCTCCTCTCATGCATGTCATCCTGGAGCTGCTCCACTGCAGTCTGAATCTCTGTCACTTTGACATCCAAGTCATAGAACTTTTGTTCCATGATCCTCTCTAAGCTCTGCTGATTCTGAGTGAGGGTGGCCAGTCCTTGCTCAATCCTCAGTGTGGATGCAATCAAGTAACCAAGCTGCTCTTGTTTGGTTTTCAAGAAATACTCAGATGCCTCCTCTTGAGTTGGCATCTTGGCAGCTTTCTCCTTCCTTGCCTTCTCCTTCTTTGCTTGTGCTTGTGCAGATGATGGTTCATTCTCATTCATGACAACTTGATTATCTTCAAAATCTGGACGGATGGGCAGGTGTTCCTTATCCAATAAGTATATGCCTGTGCCCATCTTGGAGTTGATTAACTCCTGAATTTGTGGGGCATATCCACATCTCCTCTTCTAATCAGCTGATGTCCTCTTAATGGTCTCTACCATGAGGCTCATCACTTTGAATTTCTGTGGCACGTCAAAGATATGAAGCAAGTTGATCGCGTGGCCCCTGATCATCTTGTGATCTCCAGACTTGGGCAATAGGGTGTGCCTAAGAATCCAGTTGATGGTTGGCAGCCCTGACAGAAGATAGTGTACTGAGCCAAACTTGAATGTATCAAGTGCTTCATTTGGAATCTCCTTGTACATGTTTGACATTGAGTTGTGGTCCATCTTCTTCTTGGCATAAATGTCCAAGTCATTGTCATGCTCTTCTGGGGCATTAATCAGCTGAGCCCATTTAGCAACTGTAGACTGGTACCTCGTACCCTCTGACATCCATACAATCCTGCCATCTGGATAGAAATGGGCTGTGGAGTAGAACTACATGATGAGTTCCTCGTTCCACTTTGTGAGCTTCTGCCCAACAAAGTCCTCTACTCCACATGCCTTGAAGCTGTCCTGCACTCCAGGGTAGTACTCTTCGTTGTCCTTGATGTATTGCCAATCAACCCATCTCATATCACAGACAATTGGCTTCTTGTCTAGCAGCACTGTCTCATAAAAGTCTTGCTACTCCTTGGTGTGAAACCTGTAGTCAACTGCAGTCCTTCTCCTTGAAGCATACGGGTCTGCTTCTCTCCACTTCCGGAGCCCTGAATCTCTCCTGAGTTTCATATCCTCAGCCACAGGATGAGCATCGTTGTGGTCTGGGATCTTGGGCTTGAGCTTTCTAAGAACATTCTCTTCTTCTTCTTCTGCAGCTTCAGGCACTGGGGCCTTGTTCTTCTCAGTAGCTAGGATGCTTCTTGTGTTCCTCTTTGGCTTTGGCTTTGGAGATGGCTTGGCCTTGGAAGCAGCTGCCCCTGTTCTTATGGCATCACCCATCAGCTTGGGTGCCTTAGGTGCTGGTGCAGCTACCTCTTCTTCTTCCTCCTCATCTTCCATGATGGAAGCCTTGCCAAGCACTCTGGCTACAGTTTTCTTCACCCTTTCTTTCCTCTTCTTGCCTTCAGCAGCAACTGGCTCAATGGGAGTGGGCTTCTCAGTTGAAGCTCTGGCCTTTGACATAGGCTGCCTGCCTGCTGGCCTTTTGATCTTCATCCCTGGTTTTATGCCCTGTGCTGGCTCAACTCTCTTGGAAGTTGCTTCCTCTTCTGCCACATAATCCTCATCTTCCGAGTCTGAGGTTCTCTTCTTTCTCTGTCTTGTGGCAGCTTTAGGCAGATTGCTAGGGGTGCTCCTGCTGCCATCATCTGAGGAACTTGAGGGACTAGTGCCCTCACTCATCTGCACTTGCTGCTCTGACAAGTTCTGGCTATCACTTTGGTCTGACATGATGCAAACTCTGACTGCTGACCCTGTGAATAGGTTATAGATGAGATAGAGTGGATAAGCATCACAAAATGCAGAGATTTTTGCAAAAGAATAATTCAAAAACTTAGTTTTAGTTTCCCACTGAAAGCATCTCGGATCTACCGATTTCTAAACTCGGTGATACCGAAGCAGTTTTGGCACCTAAACTAGTGAACTCGGTTAGACCGAGTCACAGTTCGGTGGCACCGAGACTGCTAGGGTTTCACAAAGTTCCAAAATCAGTCACACCGATAAGTAATTCTCGGTCAGACCGAGTCTCACTTGTGCAATGGCATAAGCCAAATCGGTGGGACCGAGTTTTTCAACTCGGTGGGTCCGAGATGGTTTCGGCGGAAACCTAACCCTAAAATTTTCGAATTAAACCTAATCTACGAGTTCATTGACTGGATAGAAGTTTAACAACCGTGGCAAGAATCATGATGATCACAATGTGCTAAGAATCGGATTGGGGAATAGCACAAAGATCAAGTCCATACCCTAGTTCGGCGGAGACTCGCCATGGCGGCAACGGCGGGGTTGAATTTCCGTTGACGGTGACGGAGACCAGCGACTGGAGGCGGCTGGCGACGAGGAGACGATCCGGAGACCAAGTTGGCAGAGCAGGCTATCACGCGGGCAAAGGGGTTCGGAGAAATTTCCAAATTTTTGCCCGTGACTATATATAGCCCGACCCTGTCGGTGTGACCGAGTGGAACAACTCGGTGGCACCGAGATGCAAAACTGTATACAGTTGTTGCAACTCGGTGTGACTGAATGGTTCAAATCGGTTGCACCGAGATCGAAAACCTAGATCAACTTAATGATCTCGGTAGGACCAAAAGTAGGGTATCGGTCAGACCGAGAATCATAAAGAGGTTTTGGAAGTTTAAGTCTATGACAAATCGGGGACTCCGAGCGCTCCTCACACAGAGTGGTTCGAATCTGACTTGATCAAATTTTGTGATGTAGCATGAATAGAGTTTGAGACGAGAAAAGCATAGATAGCTAGAGGAGGTTCTTAGGCATTCTTGTCCATCCACTTGGCAAAAGGAAATAAAACCAAACAATCAAAACAACAAGTGGATGTCCTCGAATGAGTAAAATATGCAACCAGCATGCTCACACAATAAGATGGCAAATGAAATATGTGACAAGGCATGCACAACCAATTCTAGCATCTATCAAGCAATTTGCGATGACAAGGTCATCTATATATGAGTATATTGACTTAGGAGTCAAGTGAGAACACTTGATCATAGGTCATACTCATCGTTTAAGCTCAAGTGGGGTTACCACTTTTACATAAAGTATTGTTGTGTTCACATCTTTAGAGTTTCTTTAGCTCAAGTCTTAGAGTAAAGCTCCCCTAGATGTGATATCCCCCCTTAGAGGGATGAACTAACCTCGGGTTTTGTCGATGATGACTTCATGTAGATGTTGAAGATGTGGATGCTCAATGTTGATGTAGATCACTTGGAGCTATCCATTTGAGTGAATTGCACTTTCAATACCTAAATGGGTTAGTCCCACAAGGAACAAACAAGGATATCCATAGACATAGAGTGATGCACACACAAGATGATGTCCATGAAAACTTTTAGGTTACCTTGTCCCTTGTCTTACCAACAAGAGGGTTTGTGACTCCTTGAACTAGTGCAAGATGTGGAAGTTGATTGCACTTGTTCTTGCCAAAATGATAAGAGTGAAGTATGTTGGCGAAGTCACCCTCAAGAACTCTCTAGTTCTTCTTCTTTTGGATCCACACCATCTTGATGGGAATCCTTGGAGTTGTAGTCGTACTTGATAAAGTGGAACTTGAAGTAGTCTTGGGAATCCACTTGACTAAGGTCTTAGGAGCTTCTTCAAATGCATCAATTTCCTCTTGAAGCTTGTCCTTGCCTTTTTGCTTGTAGTCTTGTGGTGGAGGATCATCTTGAGCTTGTGTCCCCTTGAAAGAAGTATCATACTTCTCTTGTTGAGGAACAAACTTTGTCTTGGGGTATTGATCTTCTTCCCACTCAACTCCATTGGCATTGAACTTTCGTTCAAAACCAACACCTTGATTCTTCCGGTGCATTCCTTGCTTGCGCACAATTTCCTCGAATTGCTTACTCCCGGCAAGGCTTTTGTACACTCCTTTCTCTATAATTCCCTTCAATAAGCTATTTTCTTGCTCAAGTGTAACTTGGCTAAGAGAATCATTAGTGGAATCAAGAGAACTACTAGAAGCAACAATATTGGATTTAGCATGATCATTGTTACTGCTAGAGGAAGAATCTTTCTTGTTCTTGTTACTAGACTTGACTTGAGGCATGTAAGTGGATAAGAGTAAATGCTTGGCAATGTAAGAAGAACTTTTCTTGCGGAGATCATCATTGATTGCTTTTAAGAACTCATGCTCTTGCTCAAGATTGAGCTTTTCAAAGCGTAATTTCTCATGAGCTCTTAAAAGTTCTCGATGATCTTCGAAGATAGTTTCATGAGCTAACTTAAGAGTGTTTAGTTCTTTAGTTAGAGCCTCAATCTTCTCCTTATCATTGTCATTCGTTTTATCTTGATTAGCATGATTAATTGACGTTTCATCATAGTATTCATCACTAGAGTTGTCAACAAGCAAATCATCACCTAACAAGTCATCTTCATCACTATTGAAATCAACTACTCGGGGTGTGTTACCTTAGGACCTTTGGCCATGAAGCATCTTCCAATTCCTTCATTTGGTGAGTCAAATATGTCGTAGGAGTTGGTTGACACAAGTGCTAGACCGGCAACACCTTCATCTTGAGTATCTTCGGAGTCGGAGTGATAACTTCTCTCGGAGTGGCTGTCGGAGTCGGAGCCGGATACCCATTCACCAACATGAGCTTGATGTCTTCGTTTTGTGTAGCTCCTTGATGATTTTTCCTTCCTTTCCGAATCCTTGCTTCTCCGTGAGTATCTTCGTTCATAACGATCATCTCTACTCCTTCTCTCTCTTGGTGGTGATTCTTTGCTTCTTCTTTTTGGAGAATCTTCTCTTCTCTTGTAGGGAGCCGTACACTCATTGGAATAGTGTCCGGGTCTTCCACAACTGTATCAGTTTCTCTCTCGACTAGAAGATCTTTTGTCATTGTAGGACCTTGACTTGAAGCTTCTATCTTTGCTTCTACTCTTGTAGAACTTGTTGAAGTTCTTCACCATTAAGCTCAATTCTTCATTGAAGTTTTGTTTCTCACTTGATGATGTAGGGGCTTCACATGAGGCTTTGTAGGCACCACTTTATTTGTTGTGAAGTTCCTCTTTATCCTTAAGTGACATCTCATGAGCAACAATTCTTCCAATCACCTCTGTTGGCTTGAGATCTTTGTAATTGGGCATCATTTGGATCAATGTGCACACGGTATCATATTTTCCATCCAAGGCTCTTAGAATCTTCTTGATGATGAATCTATCGATCATCTCTTCACTTCCTAAGCCGGCAATCTCATTTGTGATGAGAGCAAGCCTAGAGTACATTTCAGCGACACCTTCACCATCCTTCATTTTGAACTTGTCAAGTTGACTTTGAAGCACATCCAACTTGCATTCCTTGACGGAGTCGGTACCTTCATGCATATCAATCAAAGTGTCCCAAATTTCCTTTGCATTCTCAAGACGGCTGATTTTGTTGAATTCTTCGGGGCACAATCCGTTGAAGAGAACATCACAAGCTTGAGCATTGTATTGCAACATCTTCAACTCACCCGCAGTAGCTTCACGGTTTGGTTCTTTCCCATCAAAGAAGTCACCTTGCAAACCAACACACACAATAGCCCAAACGGCGGGGTTATGTCCAAGAATATGCATTTTCATTTTATGCTTCCAACTAGCAAAATTAGTACCATCAAAGTAAGGACCTCTACGGTGATAATTTCCCTCGCTAGACGCCATACTCTCCTAGGTTGTGAAACCAAGGCTATGACCACCAAAAGCTATGGAGATCAAAGCAAATGGAAACCTGGCTCTGATACCACTTGTAGGATCGAAAGTATGTCTAGAGGGGGGGTGATTAGACTACTTGACCAAATAAAAACTTAACCTTTTCCCAATTTTAGTTCTTGGCAGTTTTTAGCTATTGTAGGACAAGTCAAGCAATCATCACACAATTCAAGCAAGCATGCAAAGAGTATATTGGCAGCGGAAAGTAAAGCATGCAACTTGCAAGAATGTAAAGGGAAGGGTTTGGAGAATTCAAACGCAATTGGAGACACGGATGTTTTTCCCATGGTTCGGATAGGTGGTGCTATCCTACATCCACGTTGATGGAGACTTCAACCCACGAAGGGTAATGGTTGCGCGAGTCCACGGGGGGCTCCCCCCACTAAGGGTAATGGTTGCGCGAGTCCACGGAGGGCCCCACCCACGAAGGGTCCATGAAGAAGCAACCACCCACGAAGAAGCAACCTTGTCTATCCCACCATGGCCATCGCCCACGAAGGACTTGCCTCACTAGCGGTAGATCTTCACGAAGTAGGCGATCTCCTTTCCCTTACAAACTCCTTGGTTCAACTCCACAATCTTGTCGGAGGCTCCCAAGTGACACCTAGCCAATCTAGGAGACACCACTCTCCAAGAAGTAACAAATGGTGTGTTGATGATGAACTCCTTGCTCTTGTGCTTCAAATGATAGTCTCCCCAACACTCAACTCTCTCTCATAGGATTTGGATTTTGTGGAAAGAAGATTTGAGTGGAAAGCAACTTGGGGAAGGCTAGAGATCAAGATTCATATGGTAGGAATGGAATATCTTGGTCTCAACACATGAGTAGGTGGTTCTCTCTCAGAACATATGAGTTGGAATTGTGTATGTGTTCTAATGGCTCTCTCCATGAATGAAGAGGAGGTGGAGGGGTATATATATAGCCTCCACACAAAATCCAACCGTTACACACAGTTTTCCAATCTCGGTGGGACCGAATCAACAAACTCGGTCGGACCGAAAAGGTAAACCTAGTGACCGTTAGAGATTTTCGGTGGGACTGACATGCAACTCGGTAGGACCGATATGGTTAGGGTTTGGGCATAACGTAATCTCGGTGAGACCGATTACACAAACTCGGTGAGACTGAGTTTGGTAATAAGCTAACCAGAGAGTTGGTCAGGCAAACTCGGTGCGACCGATTTGCTCTTTCGGTGAGACCGAAAAGTTACAAAAGGGAAACAAAGAGTTTACATTGCAATCTTGGTGGGACCGATTCGCTCTCTCGGTGAGACCGAAAAGTTACGAAAGGGAAACAGAGAGTTTGCAATCCCATCTTGGTGAGGCCGAGATCCCTATCGGTAGAACCGAATTGCTAGGGTTTGGCAGTGGCTTATGACAAGTGAAACTCGGTGGCGCCGGATAGAAAGAATCGGTAGGACCGAGTTTGGCTTAGGGTTTAGGTCATATGTGAATATGGGAAAGTAGTTGAGGGTTTTGGAGCATATCACTAAGCACATGAAGCAAGAGGCTCATTAAGCAACACCTCATCCCTCCTTGATAGTATTGGCTTTTCCTAAAGACTCAATATGATCTTGGATCACTAAAATATAAAATGAAGAGTCTTGATCTTTTGAGCTTGAGCCAATCCTTTGTCCTTAGCATTTTGAGGGTTCCACTTTCACATCCATGCCATGCCAATCATTGAGCTTTCCTGAAATAGTCATCTTGGAATAGCATTAGCTCAATGAGCTATATGTTGTTATGAATTACCAAAACCACCTAGGGATAGTTGCACTTTCACGCGCGCTTGGCTAACTTGGCCGAGTGCACTCGACTGGAGAATCTCCAGCGAATACTCGACGAGCAAGCGCGTCAGCGAGCTCCCGAGTCCATTCGGCATCAGCTCTTCCCGCCTACGCAGGTATATCGAACCCCAGTTCAGAATTTGGCAGCCGCGGCCCGTATAGCAGAATCGATTCAGCCTCCCAGTCGGAGGCTGGCAGGGGCTTGTTGCAAATCAGAGCGTTGCTCCGGGCAGCGGGAAACCAGAATTCCGCTGTTTCTCAGTCGCGAAATAGGATCCACAGTCGATCCGTTGCAACGGATACAGTCCAGTCGGCTCACAGCCCAAGATCGCCCCCGAGGCGTGAGGGACGCGGAGACCGGCATGATCAGTACAAAAGAAATGAGCAGTATGATTACCGGTTCGATCGACGTCGAGTGCCAACCCCTCCCCCGAGGAGAGGGTCATATGCGCCTCGACAGCAGGATGACAGACACCCTCATAGTATTGGGCGGAGAGTTCCAGTCGACCCCAGGGACCCCAGGCTTTGATGCGAGATCCATCCTCGTTCAGGCTCTGGTTGACAGGAACAGAGCTCACCGAGAAGGCTACGACAGAGATGCGCCTGCCAGCAGTAGAGTACGTGTTTCGGGGCCAGAGTGTTTCAGTCGAGCCATCAGGGCCGCAGTGATTCCTCCCAACTTCCGGTTGGCGACTGGAGTCAGCAAGTTCACCGGCGAGTCTAAGCCTGACACTTGGCTCGAAGACTACCGAGTGGCTGTCCAGATTGGTGGCGGCAATGATGAGGTGGCTATGAAGCATTTGCCTCTCCTGTTAGAGGGCTCAGCCAGAGCGTGGCTGAATCAGTTAGCACCCAGCAGCATCTACACTTGGGAGGATCTCTCTCGAGTGTTTGTCATGACCTTTGAAGGAACATGCAAGCGACCGGGAGGCCTTACAGAATTGCGGTCTTGCATGCAGAAACCGAGTGAAACTCTAAGGGATTACATCCAGAGGTGGATCACTTTGCATCACACAGTTGAGAATGTACCAGATCACCAAGAAGTTTGTGCCTTTAAAGAAGGCATCAAGAACAGAGAGTTGAACCTGAAGTTCGGTCGGACTGGAGAAATGTGTCTGAATCGGATGATGGAAATTGCCACCAAATACGCTAACGGAGAAGATGAAGATTGACTCTGGAGTGGCAAGCAGAAAGCAGTCGCCCAGGAAACCGGAGGCAATTCCAGTGGGAAACAGAAGCGGAAGGCCGAGCCAGCCGCTCCCGGGGAGGCCCTGGCCGTAACCCAGGGAAAATTCAAGGGAAAATCCAAGGGGCCCTGGAACCCCAAGAAAGTCAAGGATCAAGATGGAAATGATGTTTTGGATCTGCCATGTCACATCCACACCAAGAAAGATGAAGAGGGTAATCTTATTTACCCAAAGCATACCACTCGACAGTGCCGGCTCCTGATCCAGCAGTTTCAGGGCAAGCAGTCCAAAGACAAGGAAAAAGAGTCAGACAGAGTTGAGGACAAAGAAGATAGTGACGATGGATACCCCCAAGTCAATTCCACCTTGATGATTTTTGCTGATGTCGAAAGCAAAAGTCGACTGAAAGTCATTAACCGTGAAGTGAATATGGTTGCCCCGGCAACACCCAGCTACCTGAAGTGGTCTCAGACTGCCATCACGTTCGACCAGTCCGATCACCTTGCGCACATTGCCACCCCTGGGAGGCAAGCTCTGGTGGTCGATCCAATTGTTGAAGGCACTCGACTGACCAAAGTCCTGATGGATGGTGGCAGCGGCCTGAACATACTGTATGCAGAAACATTGAAAGGGATGGGCATTCTGATGTCCAGGCTCAGTGCCTGCAACATGAGTTTCCATGGAGTCATTCCTGGAAACAAAGCTGAGTCACTCGGCCAGATTGCTCTCGATGTGGTTTTCGGTGATTCAAAGAATTACCGCAAGGAAAAGTTGACATTTGAGGTTGTGGACTTCCAAAGTGCTTATCATGCTATTCTGGGCCGGCCAGCTTATGCACGCTTCATGGCTCGACCGTGCTATGTGTATCTCAAGTTGAAGATGCCCGGCGCCAGAGGTGTGATCACCATTACAGGCAATCGGAAGAAAGCAGAGGAGTGTTTTCAGAAAGGATCAAAGAACGCTGATGCTCAGATGTCAATAGTCGAGCTGCAAGAGTACCAGAAGACTGCTGATCCGAGTGAATTGCTGCGAGCCAAGAAGCCAGCTTTAGAATCAGCTTTTCAGTCGTCCGGTGAAACTAAGCCAGTTCACATTCACCCGACCGACCCCAATGCTGCTCCGACTCACATCTCAACGACGCTCGACTCCAAATAGGAAGAAGCACTCATCCAATTCCTCCGTGAGAACTGGGACATCTTCGCATGGAAGCCTTCTGACATGCCTGGAGTTCCCAGGGGGCTGGCTGAGCACCGTCTACGAGTCGACCCAAAGTTCAAGCCTGTGAAAGAACATCTTCGACGGTTCGCCGTCTAGAAGAGGAAAGCTATTGGCGAGGAGGTGGCTCGGCTCTTAGCAGCGGAGTTCATCCGAGAGATTTACCACTCCGAGTGGCTCGCCAATGTTGTCATGGTCCCCAAGAAGGACAAGTCACTTCGCATGTGCATTGACTTTAAACATATCAATCGGGCCTGCCCGAAAGATCATTTCCCTCTCCCCCGCATCGACCAGGTAGTCGACTCGACCGCGGGGTGTGAGCGTTTGTCTTTTCTAGATGCTTATTCAGGGTACCATTAGATCCGTCTGTATGGACCCGACGAGATCAAAACGGCTTTCATCACCCCATTCGGGTGCTTCTGTTATGTCACCATGCCCTTCGGCCTCAAGAATGCTGGAGCCACGTTCATGAGGATGATTCAGAAGTGTTTGCTCACTCAGATCAGTCGGAACGTAGAAGCATACATGGATGATATTGTGGTTAAGTCACGGAAAGGTTCCGACCTACTGACTGACCTTGCCGAAACCTTTGCTAACCTCAGGAGATATGATATCAAGCTCAATCCATCAAAGTGCACATTCGGAGTTCCAGGTGGAAAGTTACTCGGTTTTCTCGTTTCCGAACGAGGAATCGACGCCAATCCCGAGAAAGTTGGCACCATATTCCGGATGAAGCGCCCTGTGCGTGTACACGATGTCCAGAAGCTTACAGGTTGCTTGGCCGCTCTAAGTCGATTCATTTCTCGTCTCGGTGAAAAGGCGTTGCCTCTTTACCGACTGATGAAGAAGTCTGACAAGTTCGAGTGGACTCCAGAAGCTGATGCAGCGTTTGCAGAGCTCAAAGCTCTGCTCTCCACCCAGCCGGTGCTTGCTGCCCCAATCAGTAAAGAGCCTCTGCTGCTTTACATTGCGGCCACGGGACAAGTTGTCAGTACAGTACTTACGGTCGAGCGGGAAGAAGAAGGAAAGGCCTTCAGAGTTCAGCGCCCAGTATATTATGTGTCTGAAGTTTTGACTCCTTCGAAGCAAAGATATCCCCATTACCAGAAGCTTGTATATGGGATTTACATGACCACGAAGAAGGTTGCACACTACTTCTCTGACCATTCCATTACAGTCGTCAGCGACGCTCCACTGTCAGAGATTTTGCACAACAGAGATGCAACTGGTCGAGTGGCGAAGTGGGCGATTGAACTCCTTCCCCTAGATATCAAGTTTGAAGCAAAGAAGGCTATCAAGTCCCAAGCAATTGCAGATTTCGTCGCCGAGTGGATTGAACAGCAGCTTCCGACTCAAGTTCACTCGGAGCACTGGACCATGTTCTTCGATGGATCTAAGATGCTGAATGGTTCTGGTGCTGGGGTAGTGTTGGTCTCCCCCCGAGGAGATAAGCTCAGATATGTTCTCCAGATTCATTTCGATTCCTCCAATAATGAAGCAGAATATGAAGCACTCTTGTATGGGTTGCGCATGGCCATTTCACTCGGCGTCCGGCGCCTCATGGTCTATGGCGACTCAGATTTGGTGGTTAATCAGGTGATGAAGGAGTGGGACGTCAGAAGCCCAGCTATGACTGGCTACTGCAACGCAGTAAGAAAGCTAGAAAAGAAATTCGAGGGGCTAGAGCTTCATCACATCCCCCGACTGAAAAATCAAGCAGCTGATGATCTGGCAAAGATAGGCTCCAAGAGAGAAGCCATTCCTAGCAATGTGTTTTTGGAGCACATCCGCTCGCCGTCAGTCCAGGAGGATCCTTTTACAGAAGAAGCCCCGCAACCGAAAAGTGCCACAGATCCGACTGAAGTCGAAATTCCTGCTGTGGTTGACCTAGTCATGGAGGTCTTGGCAATCACTCCCGACTGGACGATACCATACATCGTGTATATCTTGAGGAAAGAACTTCTAGAGGACGAAGAAGAGGCTCGACAGATTGTCCGTCGATCTAAAGCTTTCACAGTCATAAAAGGACAGTTGTATAGAGAAAGCGCAACTGGAATCGGTCAGAAGTGCATAACGCCAGAAGAAGGTCAGATAATCCTTGATGATATCCACTCGGGGACCTGTGGTCACCATGCGTCCTCTCGGACCATCGCGGCCAAAGCATACCGAGCGGGTTTTTACTGGCCCAGGGCAAACGAAATGGAGAAAGAGATAGTCGACAAGTGTGAAGGCTGCCAGTTCTACTCCAACATGTCGCACAAGCCAGCATCTGCTCTGAGGACCATTCCACTCGTCTGGCCCTTCGCTGTTTGGGGACTGGACATGGTTGGTCCACTGAGAACAGGCAGGAGCGGATTCACACATGTGCTTGTGGCAGTCGACAAGTTCACCAAATGGATTGAAGCCAAGCCTATCAAAAATCTTGATGCTAGCACTGCTATCAGTTTCATCAGAGAGTTGATATTCAGATATGGGGTCCCGCATAGCATCATCACTGACAATGGGTCAAACTTCGATTCAGACAAGTTCAGAGCTTTTTGCGCCTCTCAAGGCACACGAGTCGACTACGCGTCGGTCGCGCATCCCCAGTCGAATGGACAAGCTGAAAGAGCAAATGGTCTGATTCTCAAAGGACTGAAGCCTCGACTGATGCGTGATCTCAAGCACGCAGCAGGCGCTTGGGTCGACGAGCTTCCGTCAGTTTTGTGGGGACTGAGGACCACCCCGAACCGGTCGACTGGAAGAACGCCATTCTTTCTGGTTTACGGAGCCGAAGCCGTCCTGCCGAGTGATCTACTTCACAACGCCCCCAGAGTCGAGCTTTATAACGAAGACGAAGCAGAGCAAGCCCGGCAAGACGCAGTCGACCTCCTAGAGGAGGAGAGGGAAATGGCTATGATCAGATCGACCATCTATCAGCAAGACTTGCGTCGATTCCATGCCAGAAATGTGAAGAGCCGAGCCTTCCAAGAAGGAGATTTGGTCCTCTGAGTGGATCAACAGAAACCACACAAACTTGCTCCTACTTGGGAAGGCCCCTTCATCGTCACCAGAGTCCTCCACAATGGAGCATATCATCTCTACAACGTTGATCGCCGGATCGACGAGCCACGAGCTTGGAATGCGGAACTACTCCGCCCATTTTACACTTGAATTCTCACTCGGATGAGGTGTAATAAGAAAAACTTTTGTAGTTTATTTTTTATCAAAGACAAGAGTGTCCCAGTTCTTCCTGTAATTGCTGTCACTTTTGTTTACGTATGAAATCCCCCAGTGGGTAGCTTAGCTGCGAATCCATTTCGCCTAAGTTTGCAAAAAAAATCCTACCGAGTGGTGAGCCAGACTCCCACTCGGGGGCTTAGCTGCAGCCCAGTGCTCGCCTAAGTATATAAAAATCCTACCGAGTGGTGAGCCAGACTCCCACTCGGAGGCTTAGCTGCAGCCCAGTGCTCGCCTAAGTGTTTGAAAATCCTACCGAGTGGAGAGCAAACCTCCCACTCGGAGGCTTAGCTGCAGCCCAGTGCTCGCCTAAGTATATAAAAATCCTACCGAGTGGAGAGCAAACCTCCCACTCAGAGGCTTAGCTGCAGCCTAGTGCTCCCCTAAGTATTTGAAAATCCTACCGAGTGGTGAGCCAGACTCCCACTCGGAGGCTTAGCTGCAGCCCAGTGCTCGCCTAAGTGTTTGAAAATCCTACCGAGTGGAGAGCAAACCTCCCACTCGGAGGCTTAGCTGCAGCCCAGTGCTCGCCTAAGTGTTTGAAAATCCTACCGAGTGGAGAGCAAACCTCCCACTCGGGGGCTTAGCTGCAGTCCAAGTACTCGCCTAAGTATTTGAAAATCCTACCGAGTGGTGAGCCAGACTCCCACTCGGAGGCTTAGCTGCAGCCCAGTGCTCGCCTAAGTGTTTGAAAATCCTACCGAGTGGAGAGCAAACCTCCCACTCGGAGGCTTAGCTGCAGCCCAGTGCTCGCCTAAGTATACGAAAATCCCACCGAGTGGAGAGCAAACCTCCCACTCGGAGGCTTAGCTGCAGCCTAGTGCTCGCCTAAGTATTTCAAAATCCTACCGAGTGGTGAGCCAGACTCCCACTCGGAGGCTTAGCTGCAGCCCAGTGCTCGCCTAAGTGTTTGAAAATCCTACCGAGTGGAGAGCAAACCTCCCACTCGGAGGCTTAGCTGCAGCCCAGTGCTCGCCTAAGTGTTTGAAAATCCTACCGAGTGGAGAGCAAACCTCCCACTCGGAGGCTTAGCTGCAGCCCAGTGCTCGCCTAAGTGTTTGAAAATCCTACCGAGTGGAGAGCAAACCTCCCACTCGGAGGCTTAGCTGCAGCCCAGTGCTCGCCTAAGTATATAAAAATCCCACCGAGTGGAGAGCAAACCTCCCACTCGGAGGCTTAGCTGCAGCCCAGTGCTCGCCTAAGTGTTTGAAAATCCTACCGAGTGGGGAGCAAACCTCCCACTCGGAGGCTTAGCTGCAGCCCAGTGCTCGCCTAAGTATATAAAAATCCTACCGAGTGGAGAGCAAACCTCCCATTCGGAGGCTTAGCTGCAGCCCAGTGCTCGCCTAAGTGTTCAAAATTCCCACCGAGTGGAAAGCAAACCTCCCACTCGGGGGCTTAGCTGCAGCCCCGTGCTCGCCTAAGTTCGGAACACGTCCCAATCCACAAGGACGGCAAGATGCGAATCGACTGTTACCTTTTCCTTCGGAGCTGCACCACAAATACGAAGTTATTTCGAGTGAAGGCCAAGTTCCACTCGGCAGATAATTCCCGGAGATATTCAACGATAAATCAAGTTCGGATAAAACCCAAAGGTCCAAGACCTCAGATCAAAGTACTCGAGCCCTCGGCTCGATAGAATTTAACGGTTACAGAATCCACTCGGCATTCCGAGGCAAATTTAAAGTGAAGCATAAAAGTTTTTCATTCCTCAAGCGGAGGACTGGAAGGGGCGACGAACTCGTCCAAGTCGATCCCGTCTACAATACGAGTAGCAGCAGCAATGAAAGTCTCCATGAAGTCTTGAAAGCTGTGCTTCCTGGTATTGGCAACTTGGATGGCGGCCAGCTTTTCTTCTCGCGCCTCCTTGCAATGGACGCGGACCAGAGACAGAGCGACATCAGCACCACATCTAGCAGAAGATTTCTTCCATTCCGCCACTCGACCCGGGACTTCATCCAGTCGAACCATCAGGGACTCGAGGTCGTTCTGAAGCGTCGTTCCAGGCCAGAGTGATGTGTCGATCCGCGACATCGCAACCTTCAGCCGAGCAAGATAGTCAACAACGCTGGTAACACGAGACTCCAGTCGGAGCACGTTCATAGCAGCCTCGTCCTTCACGAGAGAATTGGCGGGATCCAAGCCTGGCTCCACTCGACTGGTTTCCTCTTCGAAGCTCTGGCAGAATTCTGCAAACACGATTCAAGAATAAGACAGTGGCCTTACGCGGGCTTGGTAACTGCAAGACAGCCGGGTCGGAATAATTACCTTCGAGCATGACGAACAGCTTCTTGGCGAGTCCACCGAGATAAGCCTCCAGATCGTTTACCTTCCCCGCCAGCTCACCCGCCTGGTCGTGCAGAACCATCTTGTCTTTCTTCAGTCGGCTGACCTCTCGATTAGCTGTCTCGAGAGCAGTTTTCAGTCTGGAGTTCTCCTGTTCAAGAGTTCCGACCGAAGCCAGTTTCTCTTCTGCAAGCTTCGTTTTGCTCGAGGCCTCCTTCTGTGCTTCGGCAAGATCTTGATCCTTCTTCTTCAGAGCTTCCTCCAGTTCATCTACAGAACGTCGAGTGAACTCAACATCAAGAATGGGCAAGAAAGGGAAGTCACTCGTCAAGAATGAGAAACCTCGCCAGCCATACCTTTTGCTTCGTCTCGCGCCTTCTGCAGGTTCTGTTGAGCGAGCTTCAAGTCAAGGTCGAGCTGGATCTGTTTGTTCTCCAACTCAGTGTAGAGAGCCACAAGTTCACAGGATTTCTGCAAAAGTCAGTCGACAGAGGTCCAAGATAAGTTGCTTCCGAGTAACCAAGAGACAATGATGACGTTTCTAAGACTACAGCTGAATCAAAAACATTCAACAGTAGTCTCGGGGACTACACCCAGTGGGTGCACTCAGCGTGCCCCCACTGGTTTTGAAAAAAAATCGACTGCCCGCAGTCGACCGGATACAGTTTCATTCGACATGGCCTGGCCAGACCGAGTGAAGGAGTAAAACTACAGCAACGCAATATAAAGACTACAGTCGACTGCCAGCAGTCCACCGTAGTCTCGGGGACTACACCCAGTGGGTGCACTCAGCGTGCCCCCACTCGACCAAAAAACTTAACAGAAACACCCAGTGGGTGTACAGATTTAAAAGATCTTCGGAAAAGAGATTCTTCAGACAGCATACCCTAACAGAACAAGCAGTGAATCGACTGACCTGGACGTTACTCTGAAGAGCTGAACTCGCGTCATAAGCCGCTTGGCTGGCTTCTCGAACCACCTTGACCTGCTCCATCATGATGCCTGCCTGGCGTATAGCTTCCTTAGCTGCACCCACTTGGTCCTCAGGGACGTGGTGTGTGGCGAAGAGCGAAGGCGGATTTACGGTCGACGTCGAGGGCCGCGCACTCGCCAGAGGATTGGCGAAAGTCACAGAAGCCCGGGTGGTATCGCCACCGTCTCGAGCTACGGCCTCAGGCGCCGGAGTGGATTGTGGAGTCTCGCCAGCCGACGCTTTCCTGTTCCGCCTCACTCTCAGCGGCGCTTCGTCTTCGTCGTCAGGAAGGCTAATAACATGAGGAGGAGCTACGAGAAAAATTCAATCGACCAGAGTTATAAGAAATCGTCAGTCGATTCAAGGCAGAACATCAGTAATCATACCAGGGTTGGAAGTAACAGCATCTTCCATCTCTTGATCATCGTCCTTGGCGGAGATCTCAGAAGTAGCAGCACTGCAAATTTTGAAAGACCGTCAGTCGGCTCAGTGGATCGACCAAGGATCCGTCCACGGTCGACAAAGGAGAACAAGTTCTATCATTACCCAGAAATGGTGGGGACAGTCATCCTCATCTTGGGCAGAGCCTTGGGTGGCTTGGACGGCGCCGCGCGGGGGTGCTTGGGAGCTTTTTCAGTCGGCGCTGGAGAAGAGGTCCGAGGGCGCTTCGACGACTGCCCAACGGGAGCAGTCGCCTTACCACGTTCCCGCGCAGGGTCGTGTGTAAGCTTGGATCGCCTTTCCGAGCGGGGAGGTCCAGCTTCCTCCTCCTCCTCCTCTTCGCTGGAGTCGACGCCGTCGTCTCCCTCTCCTTCGCCGTCAGACTCCCACTCCCCCTGTTCGTCTCCGCTTTCGCCTCCGCTCGCCTCCCCTTCCTCGGCCTGCCCCTGTGCTCCGTTGGGTGTCGAGTACATCTCTGTAGTTGCCTGGAGAATAGCAGACAAGTCGAAAGTCAGTCGACCGATTCAAAGAGAGCAAATGAAGAAAGCAAGATCTCAGTCGGGAACACAAGGTCAGACCTGGTCCACGTCGTATGTACTGTCAAGCGGGACAACCCTCCTGGCTCCTCGGGGGTTGTCTTTGTTCCCTGTGATGCTCGACAGCCACCCTTCCAGCATCTCGTCGGTGACCTCCTCTGGGTGAACCCGAGTGGTGTCGTCGAGACCCGAGTACAGCCACATAGGGTGGTCACGAGCCTGAAGCGGTTGGATGCGCCTCCGAAGGAAGACCTCCAGCAAGTCCATGCCGGTCACGCCGTCTCGGACAAGCTGAACCACTCGACCAACCAGCACCTTGACTTGCGCCTTTTCCTCCGGCAGCACTTTCAGAGAGGCAGGCTTTTGAGCTCGGTCCAGAGAGAAAGGGGGAAGACCAGTCGACTGCCCTGGGGTCACCTGGTCTTGGCAATAAAACCAGGTCGACTGCCAACCACGGACCGACTCGGGAAAAGTGATAGACGGAAAAGAACTTTTACCCCTCATCTGGATCGCCAGGCCCCCGCATAGCTGGATCACTTGCGTCCGTTCGTCACTCGACTTGGCTTTCTTTACCGATTGGGAACGGCAAGTGAAGATGTGTTTAAAGAGTCCCCAATGAGGGCGGCAACCCAAGAAACTTTCGCACAAGGAAACGAAAGCCGCAAGATACACGATGGAATTGGGAGTGAAATGATGGAGCTGCGCTCCGAAGAAGTTCAAAAAGCTCCGGAAAAAAGGATGAGGAGGTAGAGAAAATCCGCGATCGATATGGGTGGCGAGGAGGATGCACTCACCGTCACGAGGTTGGGGTTCGACTTCTCCCCCCGGGAGACGCGCAGCTTCATGGGGAATGACTCCCCCCTCGACCATGTCGTCAAGATCTTCCTGCCGAATCACCGAGGGCATCCAGTCGCCCTGGATCCAATCCCTGGGCAGAGCAGTCCTCGAGGAAGATCCGCCCCGAGCGGACTTCTTCCCCTTCCCCTGCACCGCCGCCTTCTTCGCGCGCTCCAAAGCCGACGTCTTGTCCTTCACCATCGTCGCCGGCGAGGCTCGAACGGACCTACGGCGCTAGGGTGAGAGCGGAGGTGGCAGAGGACCTTGCGGGGGGAGAAGGAAAGGCGAGAGCACACTGTTGGGGAGCCCCGAGCCGGCAACTTATAAGGAGCCGCTTCCGAGTGGCTGACCGGTAGGCCCAGGCGATCCCGTCAAATCCCGCAACAGGCGCGCGCGCGGTACGTGGCGAAAAAGGTGGCACGGAGATCGAGGAGCTTCCATCCTATCCCATCCGATTACTTCGGCCGCCCCAGTCCCGCTCGCTTCCCGAAATTCAAATCCCGCAAAATCCACGGGCTGCAGAACAACTCATCAAACTGAAGAGCCCGCTCGTGCCGGCACTCGGTATTCCACAAGTAAGGAAATTCACTCGACGAGAGACCAAGAATGGATCAAGGTGACCGAAAGAAGTTGACAACGTCATCCGTGACGATTGATCCAGTACAAGACATTCGTATAACGCTAAGAACCAGTCGGAAGGACCCCCAACTCCTTCCCCACTCGAACCTCGATCCATTCGGGGGCTAATGATGAAGCTATGTACCTAGGGTAGGGGCATGGACCTGTCCTAAGAGCCCTACCCAAGGACATCCCTGGAAGAAGTCACCTTTCAATCGACTTGAAGGTATTCCACTCGACGGATTCAAGACACTCGACCAGGAAGCTACCACTCGACTACGAAGCCAACCACTCGACTGACAGGAGATCTAAAGTCACTCCGCAAGCAAACGGTCGGCCATTAAGTAGTCTTTATGGTCATCATAGCACTTTAATAGGGACGTTACCAGTAACGCCCAGTCTTAATGTATTTTAACCCTGCATTACTGAGGACCGGAGGGGTCTGGCGAACTCTATATAAGCCACCCCCATCCCCAGTAGCAGGGGTTGGCACCCCTGTAATTCATACACACATAATCCAGTCGACCGCCTCCGGGCACCGAGACGTAGGGATGTTACTTCCTCCGCGAAGGGCCTGAACTCGTACATCCTGGTGTATTTACAACTTCTCCATAGCTGAGATCTAGCCTCTCCATACATACCCCCTACCTCACTGTCAGAGTTAGAACCACGACAGTCATCTTGCCTGAGATCCCGCAAATAAGAAGGAGTCCAAGAAGAAGACAAACGGACGTAGTCGAACGGATCCTCACAACTCCGGAACGGAACCGAAGCTCACGAGAAAGGCAACCCGGAAAGAAGAAAACAACATAGTAAACAACCAACACATAGACATGGCATGATGCACAAACAATTATGATGCATGTCCGGTGTAATGAAGCATGGCATGGCAAAATGCACAAACAATCCTACAAATTAAGTGGAGCTCAACATGCAACTCCGTTGCATATTGACGAAACACCACGTGACTTATTTAGTTCTCTCTCGTTTATGTACCCAACAATATTAAATGTTCTTAGCATGGCAAGAGGGTGAAGCATAATTAAACTACCTAACTAGGCAAGTTTAAATGAGGCCGGAACAACAAACCACAAGTCCGGAAACTCCTCATGTGCATAATATAGATTTGGTATTGTTCTGCCCTAAACATTATTTTAGAGTTGTTAAACATGCAAAGTAAGGCCACCATGTTAAACTAGGCAAAATTCTACCTCATTTACATATAAAGTTTATTAAATTTGGAGCTACGGTTATTTAGTTATGAATTAAATCATTTTAGCATGACATAGGAGTAAATTAATGCAAACAACAATTTAAGCATTTTTAACATGGATGAAAGTTGCATATTATTAAACTAGATGAAATTCTAAGCAAATTTCATATATAAATCATTTTAATATGATGCACCGTTGATGAGTTATTAAATGCATGATCTAGAGGGACTAAACTATAAAACAGGTTTACTGAAAAAATAGAAAAATTCGCATAACTGAAAAAAAACAAGTATGGGTCGCAACAAAAGCCGGCCCAACAGTGCATAGGATCTGGGCGACTGCTCACCATGGGCTTCGGCCCGTTGGTGAAGGAGGCTGGCTGGGGAGGAAGCGCCTGGGCCTTGGCGATTGTCGGTGGAGGCGGCCCAGGGGCGCGGATGAGCAGGCATGGTCAACGGGGCGAGCGGCTGCGCTCTGCTCGTTGCAGAGGAAGAAGAGGTCAGCGGCAGGGACCAACATGCCCAGGCGAGGGCGCTCGTCCAAGGAAGCAGCAGCAGAGGGGCGACGCAGCTCCTCCCGCAGCGAAACGAAGCAGGGGTGCGGCGCTTGGCGAACGGAGCTTCTACTCCGGCGACGAGGCGATGCAGGGGACAGAGGGAGGCGCGGATCGGCGTCCCGGGAGAGGTCGAGGCGCTTGCAAGGCACTCCGACGAGGAGCGGGCAGACGGCGGATCCGGCGGGCCACACGGCAGGGGAAGCAGGAGCCATCGACGTCGTCTTCGTCGCGGATGCAGGCGCGCGGCGGTGCAGGCTTTGTCGGGCGTGGAGGACGGAGCTGAATCTTGGCAGAAGAAGGTCCCGAGCAGCCATGGCAACATGTGCAGGCGCAGGAGGAGTTCAGGACGGAGGCGCGAATGCGTTGGGGGATGGAGCTCATGTCGTGGTTGTACTGGTCAGGGAGGAGGTGGGAGAGCACGGCGGCGGAGTTGCGAGGTGGTGCTCCGTGTCCGTGCCGATGCAGCAACCTCCTGGCGATGCGGCGGCCTGGTGGATGGTGCTGCTCGACGAGGCAGAGGCGGCGATGCTGGTCTTGAGGGGTGGTCACGGCGCGCGCGAGGAGGCGCAGAGAGATGGAGGAGAAGAAGGGGCTTCGCCGGGGATGGCTCGGTCGTCGCCGCGGCGCTGGGGGGATCGGGCGCGGCCTTGGTTGGTCGTTGGCCGAAGGTGAGGAGGGAGATGAATGGCTGTGCACTGGTTGGTGGGTCGGGCAAGATCCCGATGTGGATGGTGAGAAAAGTGGCGGCGGCGGGTGAGGGGATGGATGGGACAAGTGCCCTAGGTTTTAGGGTTTTGTCCAGATTTAGACTAGGGATTATAAATAAGGAAAGAGGGAGAGTTTAGGGGCTAATCCGTCCCTCCAAATAAAATCTAACGGTCGAGAAAAATAGACTAAAAAGTCCAAAAGAGAAAATGGTGATGTTTTGTAGACGTTTAGGGATGATCCGGACACAACGGTGACGACTGTTCGGGTCGGGTCCGGGACAATTTCGGACGCGCACGTGAGGGGTTCGATGCACTGTGCAGAGAGGGTTTCGGACCGTGCGGTCGCATCGGACAACTCCGGAAGCGAAGAGGGGAAGGAGGATGGACTAGGTGGGTCGTGGTGAGACTGCGAGGGGGAGAAGAGAGAGGGAGGGCCCGGCATCTGTTTCCGGAGACCGAAAACGTCCGACGTTAGACCGACTATAATGTCGCTATAGTTATCCGTTGGGCTATCAAACGAACTCCGAATGCGATGAAACTTGGCAGGCAGCCTACCTACAACATAAAAACACCACATGCCAACTTTCAAACCATTCCGAGAACATTTTCCGGCCACTTATAAAATACTATTTCGGACATGCCACGGGCGCGTGCAAATGTGTCTGAGCTCAGAACGGACAACGGAAAGAACTCGGAGAACCCGGACGAATGCAAGTTTTAAAACATGATGATGCAATGCACATGACGGCATGATAAGATGCAACACGCAAGAAAATGACATGGCAACAACAGCGAATAACAGGAAGACACCTGGCACATCGGTCTCGAGGCGTTACAATGAGATAGCTCGCGATTGGGATTTGCTCCTCCGACGATGGAGAGATATTCTCAGGCCCTCTTGGCGTTATGGTATCCATCATCATATGGCCGGACACAATGTGATTTGACTATAGGGATGCTGGAACACGGAAATGAGAAAAGAGAAAAGAGAACAAAACCGGTAACGAGGTAACTGGTATAGTGGACAAGTTGTTGATCCACAGGGATGCCAATACATCACACCACGGGTGTTTGTAATATAACATGAAGCAACAGGATAGCACCCGGCAACTAGAGGTTCACTCGAATAATTATTCGTGTGGGTATAGGGGTCAATATGGGTGTCCACGGCTCCAATGTTGATCATTGATTGGAAAGCGTTCCAGTCATGTCTATACTTCACCAAACCTATAGGGTCACACGCTTAAGGGTCATCTATTTGCTGAATACTAGATAGGGAGTCTGAGAGAAAGTCACCAGAAAAGTTTTGGAGACAACTGAAGAGTTCCGGAGAGAGAACATGGGAAGTGTTTTGGTAAAACTGAAAAGTTGATTCATAGTATACCATTAAGTCAAATTGGTTTCGGCACACACTTGAAAATTCTTGGAGGGTGCGAGAATTGTTCATGGAACTTCTGGGATTTTTCCGGGAAAATGCCAGAAATGTTCCGAAGCTGCCGGAACCGCTTTGGTTGCTTTTTAGCGATGAAAATCATTGATCTAGAAATGTTTTGGAATGCATCTAGAGTTATTTTAGTGGGTACTAGAATTATTCTAAGACCTACAGAAATATTCTCGGATTTAACGGACGTGAAAAATTATCTTCATGAATAGTGAAAACACATTCTTGTTTGCTTTTTGCTGATGAAAATCATTGATCCGGAAATATGTCAGAACACGGCCGGAATTGTTTTAGTGGGTACTGGAAATATTCTGGACCTACAAAAATATTTTCGGATTTAACGATCGCGGAAAAATGTTTTCACGGATAGTGAAAAAGCACTTTATGGTTAGCTTCTTTGGGAAGCCACCTTTGAGGGCATTTTGGTATTTCCAAGTGTCCTCTGCCCCATGGGCTTGGCCTATAAATAGGTGTGGAGGGGGCTGCCAAAACTCACACCTTTTCTCATATACAAATGCCATGCAATGATCTGGCCATCTCTCTCCCTCCCCGTGACATAGTTTCATAGAGCCGAAAGGTTGTCTGGGTTCCGGTGGGAACTAGTTCTGGACGGTGAAGCCCTGCCGGATAGCTGACACCGCATGTGTGCAACCCCCTTGATAGGTCATAGGTTCGATCTTTTGCCCAAGGGGTTGTTCGAGGGTCCTCTCGAAGGGCTATCCGAGTTACCGTTCGAGTTTTGAGGGTCCTCCTGAAGGGCTATTTGTGACATTGTCCGAGGGACCGTCCGACTGCCTCCCAAAGGGCTGTCCGACGAGGGAGTACATCCTCACGGTTGGGAGGTTGTAAATCCTAGCTGTGGGGATCTACACCGACGATCCACATCGACTCTACTTCCGATGCGCTACGAGTCGGTAATGATCGGATTAAACCTTGTATGTAGTCTCCATAGTGATTCTGGGTGTGCTCGTAGTACGAAATTTTTTTGTTTTCTGTCGCGTTCCCCTACAGTGCTACCAAATGTCCAACCTTGCTTCTTATAGTCTGGTCCTCCTTTTATAGCTCAAGGGGTACCACAATGGCTTAGCTGCTAAGGAACCTACCCAATGCATATAGGTAGGTATGTGCATTAAATGTGTGATGTTGTGTCATCGTCTTCTGTCTTTCGAGAACGAACGCCTATCTTGGCACTGCCGCCCATGCTGGCTGATGACCCACAAGTCTAGGAGATTAATCTTAGCCCTTTCGATAAGAGTGTCGAACCCAACAAGGAGCGGAAGGAAATGACAAGCGATTTCCAGCAAGGTAATTTCTACAAGCACTGAAACTGTGCGTAACAAGTAGTTTCATAGTAAAATAATTTGTAACAAGCAAGTAACGGTAACGGTAAATAAAGTGCAGCAAGATATCCCGATCCCTTTTGTAGCCAAGGACAAGCTGGAATGGTCTCTTATAATAAGTAAAGCGTTCATGAGGACATACGGGAATTTCATGTAGTCACTTTCATCATGTTGGTTTGATTCGCGTTTGCTACTTTGATAATTTGATACGTGGGTGGACCGGTGCTTGGGTGTTGTTCTTACTTGAACAACCCTCCCACTTATGATTAACCCCCTCGCAAGCATTTGAAACTACGAAAGAAGAATTAAGATAACAATCTAACCATAGCATTAAACATAGGGATCCAAATCAACCCCTTACGAAATAGCGCATAAACTAGGGTTTAAGCTTCTGTCACTCTAGCAACCCATCATCTAATTGAAAGAAATATGCCCTAGAGGCAATAATAAAGTTGTTATTTATATTTCCTTATATCATGATAAATGTTCATTATTCATGCTAGAATTTTATTAACCGGAAACTTAGTACATGTGTGAATACATAGACAAACACAGTGTCCCTGGTATGCCTCTACTTGACTAGCTCGTTAATAAAAGATGGTTAAGTTTCCTGACCATAGATATGTGTTGTCATTTGATGAACGGGATCACGTCATTAGAGAATGATGTGATGGACAAGACCCATCCGTTAGCTTAGCATTGTGATCGTCTAGTTTTATTGCTATTGCTTTCTTCATGACTTATACATATTCCTCTAACTATGAGATTATGCAACTCCCGAATACCGGAGGAACACCTTGTGTGCTATCAAACGTCACAACGTAACTGGGTGATTATAAAGATGCACTAGAGGTGTCTCCAAAGGTGTTTGTTGAGTTGGCATAGATCGAGATTAGGATTTGTCACTCCGTGTATCAGAGAGGTATCTCTTGGCCCTCTCGGTAATGCACATCACTATAAGCCTTGCAAGCAATTTGACTAATGAGTTAGTTACAGGATGATGCACAGAACGAGTAAAGGGACTTGCCGGTAACGAGATTGAACTAGGTATGATGATACCGACGATCGAATCTCGGGCAAGTAACATACCGATGACAAAGGGAATAACGTATGTTGTTATGCGGTTTGATCGATAAAGATCTTCATACAATATGTAGGAGCCAATATGAGCATCCAGGTTCCGCTATTGGTTATTGACCGGAGATGTGTCTCGGTCATGTCTACATAGTTCTCGAACCCGTAGGGTCCGCATGCTTAACGTTCGATGACGATTTGTATTATGAGTTATGTGTTTTGGTGACCGAAGTTTGTTCGGAGTGCCGGATGAGATCACGGACATGACGAGGAGTCTCGAAATGGTCGAGAGGTAAAGATTGATATATTGGATGAAGGTATTTGGACACCGAAAAGATTTCGGGACGTTTCAGATATTTATCGGGGAACCGAGGGGTTACCAGACCCCCCCGGGGAAGTTATGGGCCCTAATGGGCCATAAGGGAGTAGGAGAGGGAAGCCCACATGGTGGCGCCCCCCCCCCCAGGGCAATCCGAATTGGACTATGGGGAGGGGGTGCGGCACCCTCTTTCCTTTCCCTCTCCCTTTCCTTCCCTCCTTCCCCCTCTTGGAATAGGAAAGGAAATCCAACTAGGATTGGGAATCCTAGCTGGACTCCCCCCTTGGTGCGCCCTCCTTGGCCGCCGGCCTTCTCCTCCCCCTCCTTTATATACGTGGCCAGGGGGCCCCCCAAAGACACATCAATTGTTCTTTAGCCGTGTGCGGTGCCCCCCTCCACAGTTTACCACCTCGGTCATATTGTCGTAGTGCTCAGGCGAAGCCCTGCGCGGATCACATCACCAACACTGTAGCCACATCGCTGTGCTGACGGAACTCTCCCTCGACCCTCTACTGGATCAAGAGCTCGAGGGACGTCATCGTGCTAAACGTGTGCTGAACATGAAGGTGCCGTACGTTCGGTATTTGGATAGGTTGGATCATGAAGACGTTCGACTACATCAACCGTGTTACATAACGCTTCCGCTTTCGGTCTATGAGGGTACATGGACACACTCTCCCCTCTCGTTGTTAT
Organism: Triticum aestivum; assembly: GCF_018294505.1. Lineage (NCBI taxonomy): Eukaryota > Viridiplantae > Streptophyta > Magnoliopsida > Poales > Poaceae > Triticum > Triticum aestivum. The sequence continues at coordinate 258,917,498 of NC_057806.1, read as the reverse complement.
GCATCTCCTAGATAGATCTTGCATGTTCGTAGGAAATTTTTTGAATTACTACGTTCTGCAACACTAATAACTACTCCACAATGCATTCCCTTAGGCCCAAAGATGGTGAAGTTTCATGTAGTCGATGTTCACATAACACCACTAAGGGAATCACAACATACATATCATCAAAATATTGAACGAATATCAAATTCACATGATTACTTACAACATGACTTCTCCTGTGGCCTCAAGAACAAGGGCAAGTACTCAAAAATAATATTCATGCTTAAGATCAATGGCATATTAAATAGCATAATGGGTCTGAACATATAATCTTCCACCAAATAAACCATTTAGCATCAACTACAAGATGTAATCAACACTACTAGTCACCCATAGGTACCAATCTGAGGTTCCGGTACAAAGATTGAACACAAGAGGTGAACTAAGGTTTTGCGATAAGATGGTGATATTGAAGATGTTGATGTAAGATTGGCCTTCCAAAGATGAGAGGGTTGTTGTGATGACGATGGCTTCGATTTCCCCCTCCGGGAGGGAAGTTCCCCCAGCGGAATCGCTCCGCCGAAGGGCAAAAGTGCCGCTGCCCAAGTTCCGCCTCGAGACAGCGACGCTCCATCCTGAAAGTCATCTCCTTTTTTTTCTAGGTCAAAAGACCTTACGTACCAGAAGATGGGCACCGGAGGTGAGCCAGGTGGCCCACTACCAACGAAGGGCACGCCAGGGGGCTGGCACGCCCTGGTGCCTTGTGGTCACCTGGGTGGCCTCCTCTTGTAGTTCTTTTCTCCAATATTTATTATATATTCCGAAATAATTCTCCATAAAATTTCAGCTCATTTGGAGATGTGCGGAATAGGTATCTCTGACATAGCTTTTTCAGGTCCACAATTCCTATCAGTATTCTTCCTCTTTGTGTAAACCTTGCATATTATGAGAGAAAAGACATTATAATTACTCCGGAAAGTGTTATAATGCATAAAAACACTATAAATAACAGTAGGAAAACATGATGCAAATGGATGTATCAACTCCCCCAAGCTTAGACCTCGCTTGTCCTGATAATGATGGCTTTGATTTCCCCCTCCGAGAGGGAAGTTCCCCCGGTGGAATCGCTCTGCCAGAGGGGAAAAGTGCTCCTGCCCAAGTTCCGCCTCGAGACGGCCCCGCAAGTCCTCTCCTTATTATTTTTCTAGGTCAAAAGACCTTATGTGCCAGAAGATGGGCACCGGAGGTGGGTCAGGTGGCCCACTACCCACCAGGACGCGCCCTGGTGCCTTGTGGTCACCTAGGTGGCCCCTCTAGTAGTTCTTTTCTCCAATATTTATTATATATTCCAAAATAATTCTCCATAAAATTCCATCTCATTTGGAGATGTGCAGAATATGTATCTCTGACATAGCTTTTTTAGGTCCAGAATTCCAGCTGCCGGTGATGTCTACTACACAACCTTCTTCTTGTAGACGTTGTTGGGCCTCCAAGTGCAGAGGTTTGTAGGACAGTAGCAAATTTCCCTCAAGTGGATGACCTAAGGTTTATCAATCCGTAGGAGGCGTAGGATGAAGATGGTCTCTCTCAAGCAACCCTGCAACCAAATAACAAAGAGTCTCTTGTGTCCCCAACACACCCAATACAATGGTAAATTGTATAGGTGCACTAGTTCGGCGAAGAGATGGTGATACAAGTGCAATATGGATAGTAGATAAAGGTTTTTGTAATCTGAAAATATAAAAACAGCAAGGTAACTAATGATAAAAGTGAGCGTAAACGGTATTGCAATGATAGGAAATAAGGCCTAGGGTTGATACTTTCGCTAGTGTAAGTTCCCTCAACAATGATAACATAATTGGATCACATAACTATCCCTCAACATACAACAAAGAGTCACTCCAAAGTCACTAATAGCGGAGAGCGAACGAAGAGATTATGGTAGGGTACGAAACCACCTCAAAGTTATTCTTTCCAATCAATCCGTTGGGCTCTTCCTATGGGTGTCACAAACAGCCCTAGAGTTCGTACTAGAATAACACCTTAAGACACAAATCAACCAAAACCCTAATATCACCTAGATACTCCAATGTCACCTCAAGTATCCGTGGGTATGATTATATGATATGCATCACACAATCTCAGATTCGTCTATTCAACCAACACATAGGACCTCAAAGAGTGCCCCAAAGTTTCTACTGGAGAATCACGACGAAAACGTGTGCCAACCCCTATGCATAGGTTCATGGGTGGAACCCTCAAGTTGATCACCAAAACATACATCAAGTGAATCACGTGGTATCCCATTGTCACCACAGATACGCACGGCAAGACATACATCAAGTGTTCTCAAATCTTTAAAGACTCAATCCGATAAGATAACTTCAAAGGGAAAACTCAATTCATTACAAGAGAGAAGAGGGGGAGTAGAAACATAAGATCCAACTATAATAGCAAAGCTCGTGATACATCAAGATCGTGCCAAATCAAGAACACGAGAGAGAGAGATCAAACACATAGCTACTGATACATACCCTCAGCCCCGAGGGAGAACTACTCCCTCCTCGTCATGGAGAGCACCGGGATGATGAAGATGGCCACCGGAGAAGGATTGCCCCCTCCGGTGGGGTGCCGGAACGGATCTAGATTGGTTTTTGGTGGCTACGAAGGCTTCTGGCAGCGGAACTCCCGATCTATTGTGCTCACGGAGGTTTTTTAGGGTATATGGGGATATATAGGCGGAAGAAGTACGTCAGGGGGGGCACGAGGGGCTCACGAGGGTGGAGGGCGTGCTCAGGGGGGGTGGGCGCGCCCCCCTGCCTCGTGACCTCCTCGCAGATCCCCCGACGTGTACTCCAAGTCTTCTGGGCTTCTTTCCTTCCAAAAATGAGTTCCGTGAAGTTTTAGGTCAATTGGACTCCGTTTGATTTTCCTTTTCTTCGAAACCCTAAAACAGGGTAAAAAACAGAAACTGACACTAGGCTCTGGGTTAATAGGTTAGTCCCAAAAATGATATAAAAGTGTATAATAAAGCCCATAAACATTCAAAACAGTAGATAATATAGCATGGAGCAATCAAAAAATATAGATACGTTGGAGACGTATCAGCATCCCCAAGCTTAATTCCTGCTCGTCCTCGAGTAGGTGAATGAGAAAAACAGAATTTTTGATGCGGAGTGCTACTTGGCATAATTTCAATGTGATTCTTCTTAATTGTGGTATGAATATTCAGATCCATAAGATTCAAGACAAAAGTTTAATATTGACATAAAAACAATAATACTTCAAGCATACTAACTAAGCAATTATGTCTTCTCAAAATAACATGGACAAAGAAAGGTATCCCTACAAAATCATATAGTCTGGCTATGCTCCATCTTCACCACACAAAATATTTAAATCATGCACAACCCCTATGACAAGCCAAGCAATTGTTTCATACTTTTGATGTTCTCAAACTTTTTCAATCTTCACGCAATACATGAGTGTGAGCCATGGACATAGCACTATATGTGGAATAGAGTGGTGGTTGTGGAGAAGACAAAAAGGGAGAAGATAGTCTCACATCAACTAGGCGTATCAATGGTCTATGGAGATGCCCATCAATAGATATCAATATGAGTGAGTAGGGATTGCCATGCAACGGATGCACTAGAGTTATAAGTATATGAAAGCTCAACAAAAGAAACTAGTGGGTGTGCATTCAACTCGCTTACTCACGAAGACCTAGGGCATTTTGAGGAAGCCCATCATTGGAATATACAAGCCAAGTTCTATAATGAAAGATTCCCACTAGTATATGGAAGTGACAACATAGGAGACTCTCTATCATGAAGATCATGGTGCTACTTTGAAGCACAAGTGTGGTAAAAGGATAGTAGCATTGTCCCTTCTCTCTTTTTCTCTCTTTTTTTATTTTTTTTATTTTTTTATTGGGCCTTCTCTTTTTTATGGCCTCTTTTTTTTATTTGGGCTTCTTTGGCCTCTTTTATTTATTTATTTTCGTCCGGAGTCTCATCCTGACTTATGGGGGAATCATAGTCTCCATCATCCTTTCCTCACTGGGACAATGCTCTAATAATGATGATCATCACACTTTTATTTACTTACAACTCATGAATTACAACTCGATTCTTAGAACAAAATATGACTCTATATGAATGCCTCCGGCGGTGTACCCGGATGTGCAATGAATCAAGAGTGACATGTATGAAAGAATTATGGACGGTGGCTTCGCCACAAATATGATGTCAACTACATGATCATGCTAGCAATATGACAATGATGGAGCGTGTCATAATGAACGGAACGGTGGAAAGTTGCATGGCAATATATCTCGGAATGGCTATGGAAATGCCATGATAGGTAGGTATGGTGGCTGTTTTGAGGAAGGTATATGGTGGGTGTATGATACCGGCGAAAGTTGCGCAGTACTAGAGAGGCTAGTAAAGGTGGAAGGATGAGAGTGCGCATAATCCATGGACTCAACATTAGTCATAAAGAACCCATATACTTCTTGCAAAAATCTATTAGTTATCGAAACAAAGTACTACGCGCATGCTCCTAGGGGGATAGATTGGTAGGAAAAGACCATAGCTCGTCCCCGACCGCCACTCATAAGGAAGACAATCAATAAATAAATCATGCTCCAACTTCATCACATAATAGTTCACCATACGTGCATGCTACGGGAATCACAAACTTCAACACAAGTATTTCTCAAATTCACAACTACTCAACTAGCATGACTCTAATATTACCATCCTCATATCTCAAAACAATCATCAAGTATCAAACTTCTCTTAGTATTCAACACACTCATAAGAGAATTTTATTATTCTTGAATACCTAGCATATTGGGATTTTAAGGAAATTACCATGCTATTTAAGACTCTCAAAATAATCTAAGTGAAGCATGAGAGTTCATCTATTTCTTCAAAATAAAACTACCACCATGCTCTAAAAGATATAAGTGAAGCACTAGAGCAAATGACAAACTACTCCGAAAGATATAAGTGAAGATCAATGAGTAGTCGAATAATTGTGCAACTATGTGCTCCCATTTAATAATTTCAGACCTTGATACATTATTCAAACATCAAGCAAAACTAAATAAAATAAAATGACGCTCCAAGCAAAACACATATCATGTGGTAAATAAAAATATAGCTCCAAGTAAAGTTACCGATGAACGAAGACGAAAGAGGGGGTGCCTTCCGGGTAGGGATGGCAGTTTTGCCCGTGGGTATGGGTACCCGCCGGTACCCGACTCGAAAACAACGGGTATGGGCAAGATCTGAAGGGATTATTTACCCATGGGTAATGGGTATCCATACCCGCAAAACATATGGGTAGGATATGGGTATGACATTGCGCCCATGGGTAACCCAATGGATACCCAGAAACAATTAATAAATGAAAATAACTCCTATGACATGTGGGGTCATCATCCAACTCCTATGGCCCACCCTAAGTCTCGATTCCTTAAATTGGCCATAGCCCATAGGCCCGTAATCACCTGCTTGCCACTCCTCATGCGTCCTATGTGATTCATTGAAAAGATGAAATCTTGACTCTTCGCTACCAGACTCCTATCCAACGCTCGATCCAGCGATTCCCCATTCCCAACACGACCTCCCACCGTACTGGGTTTATACTAACCGCCGCTCATACTCCCTTGATGCCTCCAAGAGACCACCCACCACAGTAGCATGTGTTAGTGATATACTACTCGTCCATGCTCACTTGAAGTTTAAACCCATTTCTCTACATTTTAAAATTTTAAATTCTATATATTATATCCACTGGATACCCATTGGGTATGGGCATGGGTGCCAATTTATGCCCATGGGTATTTAAATGGGTGGTTATAGAAATTTTCTGTGGGTATGGGTTTGGGTAGAAGGAGGTTGTACCCGCCCATACCCTACCAATTGCCATCCCTACTTCCGGGGCATCCCCAAGCTTAGGCTCTTGGTTGTCCTTGAATATTAACTTGGGGTGCCTTGGTCATCCCCAAGCTTAGGCTCTTTCCACTCCTTATTCCATAGTCCATCGAATCTTTACCCAAAACTTGAAAACTTCACAACACAAAACTTAAAGTAGAAAACTCATGAGCTCCGTTAGTATAAGAAAATAAATCACCACTTCAAGGTATTGTAATGAACTCATTCTTAATTTATATTGGTGTTAAACCTACTATATTCCAACTTATCTATGGTTCATACCCTCCGATACTACTCATAGATTCATCAAAATCAGCAAACAACACATAGAAAACAGAATCTGTCAAAAACAGAACAGTCTGTAGTAATCTGGACCAAACGTATACTTCTGGAAACCCAAAAATTCTAAAATAAATTTCTGGACCTGAGGATTTTATCTATTAATCATCTGCAAAAATAATTAACTAAATAGCACTCTCCAAATAAAAATGACAGCAATTCTCGTGAGCGCTAAAGTTTCTGTTTTTGACAGCATGATCAACAAGACTTTCCCCAAGTCTTCCCAAAGGTTATACTTGGCACAAACACTAATTAAAAGCATAAAACCACATCTAAACAGAGGCTATATGAATTATTTATTACTAAACTGGAACAAAAAGTAAAGAACAAGAATAAAATTGGGTTGCCTCCCAACAAGCGCTATCGTTTAACGCCCCTAGCTAGGCATGATGATTTCAATGATGCTCACATAAAAGATAAGAATTGTAACATAAAGAGAGCATCATGAAGAATATGACTAGCACATTTAAGTCTAACCCACTTCCTATGCATAGGGATTTTGTGATCAAACAATTTATGGGAACAATAATCAACTAGCATAGGAAGGCAAACCAAGCATAACTTCAAAACTTTAAGCTCATGGAGAGGAAACTTGACATTATTGCAATTCCTACAAGCATATATTCCTCCCTCATAATAATTTTCAGTAGCATCATGAATGAATTCAACAATATAACAAGCACCTAAATCATTCTTTTCATGACCTACTAGCATAGAAAATTTACTACTCTCCACATAAGCAAAATTCTTCTCATTCGGAATAGTGGGAGTTTCATAAGAGACTTGAATACTATAAATTGTTTTCACATTAAAAGAGTAATGTTCAGAGAAAGGGTACTCATAATCATGACAAGTTTTATAAATATAATCATCACTACTCTTTATAGCATAAGTTTTATCACAATAATCATCATAAGTAGCAACTTTGTTCTCATCATAATCGATTGAAACCTCTTCCGAAATAGTGGAAACATCACTAAATAAAGTCATGACCTCTCCAAATCCACTTTCATAAATATTATAAGATTCAACATCCTCCAATATTGTGGGATCACTACTCCCTAAAGTTGACACTCTTCCAAACCCACTTTCATCAATATAATCATAATAGGTAAAAGGCATGCTATCATCATAACAACTTTGCATATCAAAATTTGAGAGGCTAAAAATATCATCTTCATTAAACATAGCATCCCCAAGCTTGGGACAAACATTAATTGTAGCAAATATATTCTCAAATATTACATCCTCATCAAACACAGCTTCCCCAAGCTTGGGCCTTTTCATATCATAAGCATAATCACTCTCATCATTAATAGTATGGATAGCACCAATAGTATAGCAATTATTATATCCTTCCAAGCAAGTGCCAAAAAGATTTTCAAGATCATAAGAAGTATCATTATCTTCCCAATCATAATCATCACAACAAGCAATAGGCATGACGAGATCATCATCAAGTGTATCATCTTCATTTTCATGAGGCACAGCAATAATAGGAGCAACTTTATTTGGGAGCGATACCTTTTTACCTCTCTTCCTTTTTCTTTTCGTCTTCTTCACCTCATGTGTGGGTTCAATCCTCTTTTTGGAGCTCCTTATTAATGAGGTTGGTTGAATAGAAGGCTCCTCCTCGTTACCTGATTCACCATAAGAAATAATAGGAGGATATTGGAAAGTCTCTTCCCTTTCATTAGTATTTTCTTCATCTCCTATTTATTTTCTTTTCTTTATGTAATTGGCAATATAAGGATTTTCAATACAATTCACCGCACAATACATATAAATCTTCTCTAGATCAAAACCAAGAAGTTTATCGAGATTAAATTTTGGAATACCCTCAGTTATACGTTTTATTTCTTCATAACTCAAAAGCAAACTAAGTTCATTATGATGTGCAAGGGAAATCAAGTCATCACAATTTTTGGACACGATACGGTCATGAAACAATTTGCATTTGATATTTAAATGACCATGTTCATTGCAAAGTTCGCAAGTATGGGTAAGATATCTTAAATTTTCAGCACATTCATCTAGCTCTTCTTGCAACAATTTGGTTTCTAAGTACTTATGCCCCTTGCAATATCTATCTTCCCTATTTGTTGTGTACTTGCAAACATGCACTCCACAAAAATTGACATGTTTATAGGAGGCATTTTCATCATAACTAGTGCAATCATCCTTAGCATCATGTGTATTCAAAGAATTCATACTAACAACATTGCAATCATGCTCACCATTCAAAGATTTAGTGCCAAACATTTTATAGATTTCTTCTTCTAGCACTTGAGCACAATTATCCTTTCTATCATACTCACGAAAGATATTAAAAAGGTGAAGCATATGAGACAAACTCAATTCCATTTTTTATAGTTTTCTTTTATAGACTAAACTAGTGACAAAACAAGAAACTAAAAGACTCGATTGCAAGATCTAAAGATATACCTTCAAGCACTCACCTCCCCGGTAACGGCGCCAGAAAAGAGCTTGATGTCTACTACACAACCTTCTTCTTGTAGACGTTGTTGGGCCTCCAAGTGCAGAGGTTTGTAGGACAGTAGCAAATTTCCCTCAAGTGGATGACCTAAGGTTTATCAATCCATAGGAGGCGTATGATGAAGATGGTCTCTCTCAAGCAACCCTGCAACCAAATAACAAAGAGTCTCTTGTGTCCCCAACACACCCAATACAATGGTAAATTGTATAGGTGCACTAGTTCGGCGAAGAGATGGTGATACAAGTGCAATATGGATAGTAGATAAAGGTTTTTGTAATCTGAAAATATAAAAACAGCAAGGTAACTAATGATAAAAGTGAGCGTAAACGGTATTGCAATGATAGGAAATAAGGCCTAGGGTTCATACTTTCGCTAGTGTAAGTTCCCTCAACAATGATAACATAATTGGATCACATAACTATCCCTCAACATGCAACAAAGAGTCACTCCAAAGTCACTAATAGCGAAGAACGAACGAAGAGATTATGGTAGGGTACGAAACCACCCCAAAGTTATTCTTTCCAATCAATCCGTTGGGCTATTCCTATAGGTGTCACAAACAGCCCTAGAGTTCGTACTAGAATAACACCTTAAGACACAAATCAACCAAAACCCTAATGTCACCTAGATACTCCAATGTCACCTCAAGTATCCGTGGGTATGATTATACGATATGCATCACACAATCTCAGATTCATCTATTCAACCAACACATAGGACCTCAAAGAGTGCCCCAAAGTTTCTACCGGAGAATCACGACGAAAACGTTTGTCAACCCCTATGCATAGGTTCATGGGCGGAACCCGCAGGTTGATCACCAAAACATACATCAAGTGAATCACGTGGTATCCCATTGTCACCATAGATACGCACGGCAAGACATACATCAAGTGTTCTCAAATCTTTAAAGACTCAATCCGATAAGATAACTTCAAAGGGGAAACTCAATTCATTACAAGAAAGAAGAGGGGGAGGAGAAACATAAGATCCAACTATAATAGCAAAGCTCGCGATACATCAAGATCGTGCCAAATCAAGAACACGAGAGAGAGATCAAACACATAGCTACTGATACATACCCTCAGCCCCGAGGGAGAACTACTCCCTCCTCGTCATGGAGAGCACCGGGATGATGAAGATGGCCACCGAAGAAGGAATGCCCCCTCCGGCGGGGTGCCGAAACGGGTCTAGATTTGTTTTTGGTGGCTACGGAGGCTTCTGGCGGCGGAACTCCCGATCTATTGTGCTCACGGATGTTTTTTAGGGTATATGGAGATATATAGGCGGAAGAAGTACGTCAGGGGGGCCACGAGTGGCTCACGAGGGTGGAGGGCACGCCCAAGGGGGTAGGCACGCCCCCTGCCTCGTGACCTCCTCGCAGATCCCCCGATGTGCACTCCAAGTCTTCTGGGCTTCTTTCCTTCCAAAAATGACTTCCGTGAAGTTTCAGGTCAATTGGACTCCGTTTGATTTTCCTTTTCTTCGAAACCCTAAAACAGGGTAAAAAACAGAAACTGGCACTGGGCTCTGGGTTAATAGGTTAGTCCCAAAAATGATATAAAAGTGTATAATAAAGCCCATAAACATTCAAAACAGTAGATAATATAGCATGGAGCAATCAAAAATTATAGATACGTTGGTGACGTATCAGCCGGTATTCTCTCTCTTTGTGTAAACCTTACATATTATGAGAGAAAAGGCATTAGAATTACTCCACAAAGTTTTATAATGCATAAAAACATTAAAAATAACAATAGGAAAACATGATGCAAAATGGTCGTATCAGTGGCGACCTGGTCTAGTGGTGCCACGCACTGGTGTAGGTGTCATCCCCGCGACAGGCGAGCTTGTGACTCACCCCTGGTTAATGATGTATCTTCACCGCCCAGGCTGCCCATTCGCAACATGTCATGTTGGTTCTGATGAGGCAAAACTGACGCGCCACACATTGGGTTGCTTGGCATGGATACTTAGGGGTAAGTCAGCGTAGTCATTGTCGGGGTGCTCCATTCTTGGGTCTTGTCCTTAGATGCTTTACTACTTCTGACCAGGGGGTCCCTCATTGCCCGTGCGTAGTTGGTCCCATGAGCCAACTATTCATGGTACCAACACTCGCCGTTTTAATCGAGGTTTTGAATTATGCATAACAATTGGTTTTGCTCCTTTAGTAAAAAGCATAACAATTGGTTTTGCCTTTTTACTAATCTTGATTTTCTTTAGATTATTATTTGAGATTTTATAGATCGTACCAAGGAGCAAAACCAATTGTTATGCTTTACAGTTCAAAACGAAATGGCAGGACGCTTACATCACACCTGCCGCATTCGCATCGCAGCTCCACACAATTAGTTCTCACATGAAATGGCATCACACTTATAGCACGCCTTTCGCTGACATGTGGGACATCGAACATCGGTGTCCACGTGTCATGCACCAAATTATAGTTCAGAGCAGCGGGGGGAGGCATTCGGTCATAGTGTCATAATACCAGTATATGAGCAATGAGACATCAAATCACAAACCCCCACCTTTCCAGCGGTAAGGTGGGCAGAAGAAGCAAGCATCATTTTTACTCTTCACTGAATTCGCTTCTCCCTCCTCTTGTTCAAGAAAATCACCAAGGGCGAAGATTTTGTTTATCTATATCTATAACACTCTACAATACACGAATTTCTGAACTTGGATTCATTACTTTAGAGTGATTCAAACTATTGGTCAGGAAGCTGGAGTTGCCATGAACCGCTCATCGAACCAATACTCACTAGATCGAACGGCTAAAAATGCCTGGATTCGCCACCTGCCTTCCCTCACATGGAGTCAGTACTACTAAGAGCACCTACAATGTTCATTTTTGGCTGCCTCTAAACACTCTCTTTCTCTCTTACTAGAGGAGGCCTCCATACATTGCAGCTTGTCGCCTCTAACAAAATTTTACTAATGTCGCCTCTTAGCAAAGAGGCTGCCTCTTTCAAATAGAATAAATGTGTGTCCCCACTTGTCAGACTTCTTGTTGCCATAAGCCATGCAACTCATGTATGAGAAGCCTCCTAGGTTGAGGTTCCCATACTTCCTTTAATAGATGGTGGGCCCATCAATAAAGGAAGAAGAACATTGCTATACACTGTGTGATTTTAAGCTAAACTTATAGGCAGACTGTGGGGTCCAGCTTAGAGGCAAGACAGCCTCTAAGCATTGTGGATGCTCTAAAGCCACTAGACAGTTAGCGTGATGGGTTTTTGAATTCTGCTATTAGGTAGTGTGTGCATGTAGGGCCCATGTAGGACAGTCCCACCAAAGATTTTATATGCACAATATGGCTCTAATGTTAGTTGTACAAGCATCATTAATTCACTTTTTATGGATCATCAATTCACTTCGTACTACAACACATACATATATTAGACTTACACTAACTCGGTATTTGTTGAAACAAAACTATCATAGTAATTCCTCTATACGGTGCCCCAATGCAATGTATTTATGTTTGGACTCTGGACTAGAGGGGATGTGCTCTATACATAAATTTCTCCATCTCTCCAAGCGGAAGTGGAGAAATCACCTAAATCTATGCTACTATGAGGTCGTGGCAACATGCCCGTCATTCTCCGGGCATGTGATGGTCACAAACCACAGTCTGTTGTCGTCTTTGTCAACATCATTTTTCTATGCTGCTTCTCTCCTCCTTTTGTTGAATGGCCCATTTTTTGGTTCTCCAAATACGTCATTGCAGTCATTTTTGTCGCTAAAGAAAGGGATAAACAAAGGGGTCGGAGATTTAAGGACAAATAGAAGAGGAAAAGGCGAAGTGGGAACATGGTCGTACCTGTGCTTCGGTGTCAACTTAGGCGGATGCTCCTATCGTCTGCATGCCACCTCAAAGATGAGAGAGTCCACTTTGTTTGGGATAAGTGGACAAACCTATAGGCCTCGTCATCTCCTCTAGCTATGTTTGGGACAGGTGGAGAAATCTATAGATTTGGATTTCTCCACCTCTCCCAAACGGAAGTAACAAATCCAACCAAACCTATATATTTTGCATTAGAAAGGGAGAAACAAACGAGTCATAGATTAAGGGGAAATAGAAGAGGAAAAGACAGTGTTTACATAGAGAGGGGGTGGCACAGAGAGGCTGGCCTACTTGCGAGGAGCTCCTCATTGACACATTCCTAAATAGCTCGCCGTCCGCCAGCGTTGATGAGGACATCACTACCACAGTTACACCCATAACCCCTGCTGCTACATATACTGGACCAATTACTAGAGCTCGTGCATCCCAATTGAATTACCAGGTACTTTATTTTCTTGGTAATGATTCTAATGTTCATGAAAATATGATGCTACCTAAATTGGATACATTTGTTTTTCTTATAAATTAAGGGCCTATTATGGACAAGAAGGATGAACGTTGGAGTAGGATCGAGCCTATCATGGACAGGAAGGATGAACGTTGGAGTAGGATCGAGCATGGAGATGAAGGCACATGCGAACGAAACAAGAACAGAGTTTCCAGTGGAGTTTTCAGCACTTTGAAGCCACCATGATGACAGACAAGGACATGGCCGAAATATATAAGATGTTCTTTCATAAATTTCAACCATAGCTTATTATAGATGTTGCGCCAACTTATTTTTGGGTCAGGCCCATGTAATTTCAAAATACACTTAATAGGTTGTTTTTAGTCTGTATTAATAGGGAAAACGACTTAGGACATAATTTAGTCCCATCTCGTTACAAGGATAGACAAAATTCTCCTCTGTCTCCCTATAAATACAGTCTTTAGGGCGTCGTTTAGGCTTGGGTTTTGTTTAAATTAAAGTTCAGCATAGTGCAACACGCATACTTCATTTGTGTCCAACGGCCAGGTAAGACGTTTCAAAACCCCACTTTTAATAAAGATTTTCTCTTCAATTCACAATATCCAAATTACAATCTTAGTTTCTTACTTGTTCTTAGTTTGCCTACAAAAAACAGACCCTTATGGTTAGGTTGATCGTGCTCCAGCATGGTCAATGATCTCTCAGAGTTGGTTTAGCGATTGCTAACGCGCGACGTCTTCGTACATTCATAGTCGGATCGTCAAGGTCTACTCCGTCAAAAACTATAGTAGTCATCTCATCAAAAGATCGAGACCCTCGCCACTCCATATTGCTTGGTGAGATTTTTCCAATTTTCGTAGTCTAGATTAGATATGTTCTTCATACCTATGGTCCATGAACAAGCCAAAAATTAGTGTTAGATCATCCTATCTGAACCCATCTGGGCCTTTTTGCAAATTTTCTTTTCAGTGTTTTGTTTTGTTGAATTTGCAATTGCCTCGTCGTGTCGAGTTGCTGGTCGTCATGTTGCCGCCGCACAAATGTTACCTCCGCTGCCATATACCTCCACCACATATCCGTCGTCCCATAAAACCACCATACATCTGTCGCCGTTCCATAAAACCACCACATACTCGCTGCTATAACCCCTTACATTTTTTATGAGAGGAAGCCAACCTTTCCATGGGCATCATACTTGCATTTGAAGTGGGCATCATACTCCACCACTCCATCTCGAAATACGATTGAACACATGCCTCCTCATCCGAAAAAGTCGTTGAAAAAGCTTGGGACGGAATAGCGAGTCATTGAGTTAAAAATAATAGTTGTAGAGTAGGCAATAGTTGTTTTCTTTATTACGATTCAACGCCGGAGCATGGCCCGGGATCGACCCCCTAAACATTGGCCGCTGCCTAGCAATGTGCTCATTGACAACCAAAGTAGCTATCACAACATCACTTTAATCATCGGACGATTCTTCAAACAAAGATGAACATATTTAGTTATTTAGAAGAAGAAAAAACTCATCTGAGTTGTCCAGTGATGAAACAGTACATCAATGGATGGAGGCGGGCATGGACAAGTACCATCAATGCATGTTGGCGGGCATGGACAAGTATCGGCCGAGTCGGGCAAACAGCCGAACTCCTTGCAGGAGGGTGGGTGGCGAGTCGCGATCGATGAATGGAGTCCACGGAGACGGAGGCAACAAGGTTGTCGAACCCTGTCTCCTCCGGCGATGACCTTAAAGGCAGTGGTGGGGCTGTCATCGACCCTAGGATAGGCAGGCCATGGAAGAAGCGGCCAGAACGATGGCAAAAAGGGCGTCGATGGATGAGGCGGCAGCAGGGGTGGGGTGATGGCGTAGAGGCCAAAAGTGGGATGACGGCAGCGATGGCGATGGCAAAGAGGATGGGGTGCTAGTTGGGGGATGAATGGTCTATGTGCCATAGACGGGCCGGGCAGGCCAAGGGAAGGACACCGCTGGTGCACTGTTCACTTTCCGTAATATTACACTTGCATATGCAAACCTCCTATCAAACGCTTCAGTTTAACTTCAACTGGCGACAGGGAGTAACATACTATTGTCCTTTCAATTTCCACACAGCGGATGCACATGCATTCAAATTTCTTATTGTTGCTCACCTTCTCTGCGCAATAAATATCCAAACTAAAAATCCCATCTTTTCTTCACCCGGAACACCACAGTTGAATTATGTATATTGTTCTGAGGGACTTTTATCACGAGTTGGACTTTTGTCTTCAGGGGGGCCTCCTTTGTCTTGCCGCCTGCGTCGCCAACCTGCATTACATGGTGCAAATCTATATGAATCCAACAAAAATATATAGCAAAAAAAATAACTTAACTCCTATGATGAGCTAAATTAAGCTGCCTAGTTATTGTTGTCAGTTGTGAGTAAATCCTTACCCAAACAGATGCCCAGCCAAGCCTTTCGTCCGACCCATAACCTGCTTTCCATTTGACATGCTTACTGGCCTTTTGTTTATAGACAGCACTCCAGTAGTTCGTGTCAAAATGGTACCGGTAACTGAAGATGATAAGTATCGTTAAGCAATGGACGTAACATATAAACAGGGTGCTTCAAGCTCCCTGTGCATTGGAACGCAGAGCAAGGTTACAAGTGCATCGCTCAAAACAGTCTCACAGATCCAGGAGGCAAATCATATGATGTTTCTTTTCTAAGCCTAGATCAGCTACTCTACATCAACCTGTAGAGATACTGGATTCCAACAAAAAGATGGAAATCATTCACACCATTTTTATTTACCTGAACTTGTCTGAAGGAGTTAACTGGCGTTTAAATGCAAATGATAGTGAATTTGATGGTAAAGTGAGGCTGGGAATAAATGATAGCTCATCATCCTACAAAATTGAACAAATGATCCATTACAAGCAACATGACGGAGCAAATATTCATTAAACCAGGCCAGCTTAGGGATGTTTACCTTATAGCGATACTTGATATTCATCATATTATCATTGTACAATGCAGTGCAAACTCCATTCAGAACATGAGACTTCACTATACCATTTACTGACAAAATTTTCTCACCCTCATCCAACTTCTTCTCCTTAACTGAAACTTCCCCGTTAGGAAACAAGAAGGTTGCTCTTGGCTACACACAAAAGATATCTATTATCATGGTATCTAAGTAATAAACTCAATTAGCACACTAAAAAGGGTTGCAACGTTCACATGGTCATTAGTACCAAGGATTTGACAGCTTCTGAAAAAATTGTCAACACAAGAAAGGAATGACAGCATACATATAGGAAGATCTTTGTGATTGCATAACACTAGCTGTCTTCAGCTAAAAAAATATTCCTCTGGAATACAAAATACTGACCAATCCATCAGGAGGAACCAGCGATGATAACTCAATTTTGCATGGTGAATCTCCCAAACTAGTAGTTACTGCCACTTCTCCTTGTCCCTCCTAAGAAATAAAATGATGTCACCTATCTTATATGATATATGTACACTGTAGAACAACAAAATATAAGATTAGCATAACATTTTCTAACGTTGGGTAAGCCTTCCATTAGATTTAGAAGAACAAAGGAATATACTGACCATGTGCTAATCATTACTCATATTTCATTTAGAGCAAATAGAAGTGGCAATCAAGTATAAAACTATAAGCTGAATGCCAACTTTAGAATACTGGGTGATGTTATATAATGGTAGAAACCACATCCCAATTTTGGATGGGTACTGCTACTATCTGAGAAATGTCAGACGAAAACAATAGTTATTTTAGCCGGCAGATTGGATGGTATGTATATTAATCATCAGATGCTACGGCAGAGAACCAAATCAGGAACAAGCTGCATGTTATTCTCATTGTTCAGGGATATCTGTACCACTGGTCAAGCCCATAAATCCAACTTCCAACAAATTACCTATTGTTCACAAAGGAAACATGGTATTTTTTTCTCAAAGATGCATGAGAACTGTGTATCATTGCATTAAGGATAAAATATATATTTACTGGGAAGACCCGACACATGCCATTCAACCCAAAACTACAACGGGAAAAACATGCACCTGCAACAAAAACCAACGACCCGAATAACCCCAAAAACGACCATTAGGTCTTAGGTGGCAGCAGCAAAAAATGATTGTGCTTTGGTTTTCATAGGACACGACAAGACTACACAATGATTGTGCTTTTCAAACAACCAAAATATCACTGGATATGATACCTTTTGTTTTAGAACAATAGGGAAAGATCCTAATGGACATAAGTTCCAGGAGGAGCAGAAATAGTCACAAGCCGTGAACAAGCCTCAACAACTAAAAGGAGAAAAATAGGTAGCATATACTGAGTTGTTTCTTTTCTACAATAGAAAGAATATCTCATTTTACAGTAGAATGTACTCCCTCAGTCCCATAATATAAGAACGTTTTTTTACATTAGTGTAGTGTCTAAAACTTTCTTATATTACGGGACCGAGGGAGTACAAACAAGTGTTAATTACTACTCCCTCCGTCCCAAAATAAGTGTCTCAAGCTTAATACAAGTTTGTACTAAAGTTAGTACAAAGTTGAGACACTTATTTTGGGACGGAGGGAGTACATAGTATGCAAACATAGCTAATGGGGATTCCCTAGCAAAATTCAGGTACATAATTAAGGCTCGATTTCATTAGTGCACATTTCTATGCCAAATAAACTGAAATAATCAGGTCATTATGTCAATAAAAACGAAAGATTTTTATATGCACACATGCTCAGTGTTTGCCTAGCTCTCAACAAACCGGATTGGGTCCCCCCGTGGGGATCAAGATTGGTGGAGTGGTGCACTAACAAGTTTGGGGCTGACCTAAGCAAGAAAGACGTACGGGTGATCTTCCTTCTAGTAATGTGGAAGTTATGGAAGCACCACAATGCCATTGTGTTCGATGGAACTTCACCATCACTGTCACATGTAGTTCATATAATAGAAGCGGGAATCTTAAAGGGAGATGTGGAAGCCTTGTTTGGGGCTTTGGTGAGGTGGGCTAGCGTAAGAAATTAGATTCGAGTAGGAGGGTGGAGTTGGTGTTCATGTAATATGTAATCACCAACGTGGAGGGGCTCTTCTTTAATATATAGCCCTGCTCAAGAATTCGTCCAATTAACCTGTTAAGTTGCCGATTAATCCCTACTCGTAGGGTCACCGAGTAGCCGATAAAATGATAAATTGTCCGATTAATTGATTAACTGGCTGATTAAATTGCCGATTAGTTTATTAATCCCCTACTTGCCAGCCGACCGAGCAGCTACCAATTAACGATTTCCTAAACAATGATATATAGTATGGCACAGTCGTGCGTATTTGAGGAAAAAGGAATCATTTCATGATCAAACGCAGGTCCGATATGTGACAAGTATGTGACTTTAGAAAAACCTTTGGGGGTTGACCTATAAATACGATGAAATAGATAGAGTTGCTCATCAAGTTGCATTTGCCATAATTAATTCATCCAGGTGAACTAGAGACAGACCTTGGAATCGAAAGGTTAGCCTTGGACTTAGTAGAACTAAAACTGAGTACATGAAGTGCGGTTTCAGTACTACTAGGCATGAGGAGAAGGTTAGCCTTGATGGGCAGGTGGTGCCTCGGAAGGACACTTGTTGATATTTGGGTCAATGCTGCAGAAGGATGGGGATATCGATGAAGATGTGAACCATCAAATCAAAGCCGGATGGATGAAGCGGCGCCAAGCTTTTGGCATTCTCTGTGACAAGAGAGTGCCACAAAAGCTAAAAGGCAAGTTCTATAGGACGGCGATTCGAGCCACAATGTTGTACGGCGCTAAAGTGTTGGCCGACTAAAAGGCGACATGTTCAATAGTTAGGGGTGGCGGAGATGTGAATGTTGAGATGGATGTGTGGCCACACAAGAAAGGACCGAGTCTGAAATGATAATACATGAGATAGAGTTGGGATAGCACCGATTGAGGAGAAGCTTGTCCGGCATCGTCTGAGATGGTTTGGGCATATTCAGCGCAGGCCTCCAGAAGTTCCAGTGCATAGCGGACGGCTAAAACATGCTGATAATGTCAAGAGAGGTCGGGGTAGACCGAACTTGACATGAGAGGAGTCCGTAAAGAGAGATGTGAGGGACTGGAGTATCACCAAAGAACTAGCCATGGAGAGGGGTGAGTGGAAGCCTGCTATCCATGTGCCAGAGCCATGAGTTGGTCGTGAGATCTTATGGGTTTCACCTTAGCCTACCCCAACTTGTTTGGGACTAAAGGCATTGTTGTTGTTGTTGAACTAAAGACAAACCAGGTATTTAGAGATAAGAATGAAGTGTTTTCCGAGTGGACAATAAATATTGCAAGTGCAAATGTTGAAACTTGGAAAATTGAAAAGGAGCTTCATGAATGCCATGAAAAATCATGAAAGTTGAAAAGCAAGTTAGTCGCATCTTGATCAACTTGTTACTGAGTGTTGGATACTAACTAGGCTTCGGCCTGTGCTACATCTCCTAGCCCATGTGGCCCATCTGTCTATTGGTGGACAGAGTATATAACTTGGGGGAGGGGGGCTCTCTCTTGTAACCCTAGGACGTTACAGCAGCTGGCTGCTCTCTTAGGTTAGCCACTCCTTCCTTCCTTTCTACTCCCTCTGTAAACTAATATAAGATGATTTAGATCACTAAAGTAGTGACCTAAAACGTCTTATATTAGTTTACAGAGCATGGTATCAGAGAGGCTGGCCAATCTGCTGTAGGTGACAGCAGATCCAAAGGATGTTAAAGGCAGTGGTGTAGGTGGCAGCAGATCCAAAGGAGGTTGAAAGCAGGGTGTAGATCGCAGCAGATATAAAGGAGATTGAAGGCAGTGGTGCTTGTGATGGAGTTTGTGTTGCTGTGAGTGGAGATGGCACAGGATCTGGCCAAGGTAACTCGACAGGTTGGCCAATCTGCTGGCTGCAAAGGCAGCAGATGGGTCGCCCTCTTCTGATATTTCTGGGGAAGGTAGGAAGCAAGCCCCAAAGAGAGAGGTGCAGTACAAGCTTGAGCTCATGCCAAATGAGATCAAGCTGGATGGGGTTGGAAACTACCTGAGTTGGTCCAGGAGGGGAATGCTAATTTTTAGGATGAAATCAATTGAAGGGTATGTGTTAGGAAAGATCAGTGAAGCCTGAAGAGAAGCTGGGAGATGAGTGGAAGAAATGAAATGCTACGGATTCACTGGTACTCACTTGATTGCTGAATTCCTTGACACCTGCTGTTGCAGCACCAGTGGAAGCGCTTTCCACGTCAGGTATGGGATGCCCTGTCAAAGATGTATTCAGGCAAGGGAAATGTTATGCTGGTCTCTCAGACTGAAGACACAATACACAACCTGACTCGAGATGAAAAAACAGTGAAGACATGTGTGGGAGAGCACCGTGCTCCAACAGGCCCGCAAAAACACGCGGACGCAAGCACATTGAACGACTACCAACCAATAAGCCTTATCCACCTGGTGGCGAAGATCTTCGCCAAAGTACTCTCCCTTCGACTTGCCCCCAAGCTGGATGGTCTTGTCAGACGGAGCCAAAATGCGTTCATCGCCGGTCGAAGCCTACATGACAACCTCATTCTAGTCAAGCAATCGGCCCGGCTTCTCCACCAGTTGGGTGCCCCGCGAATCTTGCTCAAATTGGACCTCACGCATGCCTTCGACTCTTGGAGGTCCTGCGCCAATATGGCTTCGGGAACAGGTTTCTGGAGTGGATCACTATCGTCCTCTCATCAACAAGCACACGAGTACTTACGAACGGCGAGCCAGGCCCACCTATTTGGCACCGCCAGGGTGACCCCTGTCACCGCAGCTGTTTGTGCTCGTTGTCAACATCTTAGGCAGGCTCATCAAGCACGCAATTGACTTGGAAGTTGACTTGGAAGTCATGGCTCAGCTGCACCCGACGCGTTCGATCCCCACGATGTCCCTATACACCGACGACGTGGTGCTTCTCTGTCACTGTTCGTCCAGCGACATCATCGTCGTGTGCGAAGTCCTGATGCTCTTCGGTCGCGCCTCCGGCCTGATGGTTAATTACGTCAAGAGCTCCGCCTTGCTGTTGCACTGCAACACGAACGAGGCGACATCTGCGCTGGCACACCTTCGCTGCCCTACCGTCGACCTGCCGATCACCTACCTTGGGATCCCCCTCACAATAGGCCGACCGACTGCCGCCCAATTGCAACCCCTCGTCGATGGGATTGCCAGGCGGCTCCCCGCATGGAAGGCCAACCCGACGAACAAAAGTGGGTGTCTCGCGCTAGTGAAGTCAGTCCTAGGTGCCATCCCCGTGCACCAGCTCCTCACCTTCATGCCGCCGAAGAAGATGCTTCGTCAAATCAAGAAGATTCAGCGTAGCTTCTTGTGGGTTGGCCGCGCTGCCGCCAATGTTGGCACTGCCACATCAATTGGCGCCGCGTCTGCCGTCCCATATCGCATGGAGGCCTGGGTGTTCAAGACCTGGGGCCCTTGCTCTAAGACTATGTTGGCTCTGGTTCTCGCGCACTGACCATGAGCGCGCCTGGAGTGGCCTGGACCTGCAATTCACTGCCGACGAGCGAGCGCTCTTCTTCGCGTCAACCATGATGACTCTCAGGAACGGATCAACGGCATATTTCTGGGAGGACCGCTGGATCAATGAGCAGTCCCTAAGGGAGATCGCCCTAGCCCTTTACAACTGCATCCCCAAGTGCCGCCGCAAGATCCGAACCGTCGCTCAAGGTTTGCAAGGACATAGCTGCTAGAGACATCCACAGGACCCTGGGCATACACGAGATTGGCCATACCTGCAAGTTTGGCTGGCGATCGAGCACGTCATGCTCTCGGACACCCCCGACCAACTTGTTTGGAGATGGCCGGCCTCCGGTACCTATTCTGCTAGCTCATGCTACCTCGCCACCTCCCAGGGATCCACGACTTGCTTCTCGTAGAAGCTCATCTGGAAGAATTGGGCGACGCCGCATGTGAAGTTTTCTCACTGATTGGCCAACCAAGACAGGTGTTGGACAGTTGATCGCCTTGCTAGGCATGGTCTCCAGCACCAGCCACGATGCCCACTCTGCGACCAAGCCCCCGAGACAATGCGTCACCTCCTTCTAGGGTGCCCCTTTGCCAAGCAGACTTGGCATGAAATCCTCTCCTGGCTACGGATGACCACCGCAGGCCCAAATCACGGAGAATCCCTCATGGACTGGTGGCTGCACGCCAGGCAAAACACGCCGACACTGATGCGCAAAGGCCTTGTGATGTGGAGCATCCCAAGGTCATCCCCATGGACCTACCTACGTCCCCTACGACACCACTTGGACCAATGACAAGAGCCCGAGCGAAGGCTATCGAAGATAAGGTGAACTCTCTCCTCTCTGAACTTCCACTTTCTATGCATGAGACATGGCTACTACCTAAGTCCGAGTTGTTGTGCATGATTTGGTACCAAGAGGACCCTCCCGAAGATGCACATGAAGATGTACAAGTCCCCAAGTTCACGGATGAAGAGGAACGCCGAGAGAAGAAGGCAGCTCCAGGACCCGGACATCCGGCCCCAAGCCCGGACATCCGGCCGCTGGAGACTTCGACCACAACAGCCTACCAGCCGCCACGCAACTACATGCCCCGGACATCCGGCCCCAGCCCGGACATCCGGCCCGGCCCGGAAATCCGGCCTCAAGCCCGGATATCCGAACACCACCTTCCCGAGAGCAACATGGCCAGCTTCACCAGCCTGGACATCCGGCCTCCACAGCCCGGACATCCGGCCCTCCGGGAACGCCCGGACATCCGGCCTCGTCAGCCCGGACATCCGGCCCCGCGTGAAAGCCCGGACATCCGGCCCGATGCCCGGACGTCCGGCCTCCCTGTCTGCGCACAGTGAAGGGCCGAGGCCCGTGTACCCCTTCTACCCCCTAGACTATATATACTCCATCTCGTCCAACTTTCTAGGGTTAGCATTGGTTTAGCTCATATTTAGAGATAGAGCATTGCTCATCCACATCGGATCTACTCCACGAGAAAGACCGCGGCCCCTCTTCAGAGAAGATCCCTTTGGATTCAAGACCTCCTTGCGGAGAAGATCCCCTCGTGGATTCAAGACATCCTCACGGAGAAGACCAGTTACCTCGTGTATCATCCGTTGTTGACTTTGGATCTTGTATCTCCCTTTGTGTTCATGGATCTAGCGCATGTGTGATCATACTTGTTGGTTTGAGTGTTCTCTTGTGTTCCCCTTGTGTTTTTCCCCTCGTTTCCCTCGTGTTCTTCGTGTTCATCCCGGGATCCGCTCCTTCCGTGAAAGATCGGCCGATTAGGGTTCCTACCCTACATCATCTTGGTATCAAGAGCCACGTTGATCACGATTTTGGAGCCTCCCCGTTGTGTTGCTAGCCTAGTTTTGTTGATTTCGTCCCTAATTTGAAAATTCCCCACAAAAATAGCCCCAAATTTTTTTTTGTGATTTGTTCGTGTGATGAAGTTTTGTTGGATTTGATCCGCGGATTTCGTGTGTTGCAGGTAGATCTAGCTTTCCATCCATTTTTCTCCAATTTCCATCCACAAATTCCCCCGAATTTTGCCTGGATTTGACCTCTCCTCGCGAAGATCCTCGCGTTCATCCTCGGATCCAGAGCCCGGACATCCGGCCCGACAAGCCCGGACATCCGGCCCCTGGCAGCACCACTTCCTCTCCACCGCCCGTTTTTCGTCCATATTCGCCAAATTCTGTTCCGGTGCCCACATATAATTCCGCATACCTCCACCACTTTCGCATAGCACCACCTTATACCACATACACAACCATCGCTTACCAACACCAACTCCGACATTTTTGGTCCAATTTTGCTTTGAGAATTTGAGTTGTGGTACCGTGTCCTACTTGTGTTTCGGCTTTTTAGGTACGGTTCGACATCAACATCACCGCCGCTCACCTTCGCCACGGACGCGTCATCAACAACGACCACATCGACTACATCTTGGTATTCGTGGTTGGATCACCGTCATCCATTCTTGCTTACGGACGAGGAACCGAAGAAACGGTAACCTCACCTTGGTATTGGACATATCACTCTTGCCATTACATTGATAGCCATCATAGCCTTACTCCTTTGCGTTGCTTACCCATCGAGACTAGCCTTTGAGTATTGCCGGCAACGAGACTTGTGCACATTAGTGATCATACTTCCCATAGCATACATATATCATTGTTGCATATCTTGGTATCATCTCTTGTGTCACAAGGTAGTCATCGCATACACAATTGCTATCTTGGTTCGTCAAGCATTGCATGAGAAAAGAGCTCAAACATCAAAGAGCCAAACAAGCTTTTAAGCAAACGAAAAAGATAAGCAAAGAGCTTTTAAGCAAAAACCATAGCATCATACAACATTAAGATTGTCATATTAGATCATCTTGGATCATATCATCGAAACACCTTGCATAGAACATACTTGGGATAGAAGTCGTTGCATTTTTGCTAAGTAGGTTGTGCACAAGTCTTGTATCCGCCTATTGTGCAATCGTGCTAGCGTCTCTCTAGTGTTGTGCAACAAGAGCATTTTTGTGGATTCCACATTTTGGCTCATCCTTGGTTGCCCAACCCCACTTATCTCTTTGCGTGTGTGTTTCCGTGTACATTACATTGCTTGGTCTACTTGTTGCATTGCAATCTTGCGAATCTTTTCCAACATTATTGAAGCTCACTTACAATTGCATTAAATTTTGTGCCACCATCCTAACCAAGCTCCACCATAAGCTTTTACTTGTGTAGGTGTGAGAAACCGACAAGAATTGGTACCAATTGTGCTATTTCCTTGTCCACATTGGAGTGATCATTGATTCACTTTCAACTTTGGTCAAGATACATTTGGTATTCATTCTTCTCTTCTGCCACTCACATTTTTTATCTTGGAATGATGGATAGGCCAAGTACTTCTACCAACCCACTCTTCATTGAGCACAACGACGACATGAACTCCTACGTCACCAAGAGCCACCTCTTTGGTGCACAACGTGCTTTGCATCAAGAGCAACAAGCAATGAGTGAACGCATCGACAACCTCGCCGCCGACTTGCGACTCTCCGAGCAACGTACAAGGACTACTTCGACCACAAGCTCGACGATCACAAGCAAGAGAACGACGCAAGAATGGACGAGATTCGCGCTTTCTTGCTCAACCGCTCTTCTTCCACTTCATCTTCATCAAGGACTCGCTCAAGTCGACACTCCGACTTCACCCTCTCCGACTCAAGTATACCGACATCGAACACTCTTCGACGTGCCGCGCGCAACGATCGTCAAGCAAGCCTCAATCCTCTACACGACACCAACTCTCAAGAGCACCGACAACGTCAAACCCAAGAGGCTTTTACGCTAGCACGAGAACGCAACGCCAACATGAAGCAGAAGAGCGAGCGCGTCTACACCAAGAAGCACAAGATGCCGAGGCACAACGTCAAGAGCAACAATTGCGAGATGCTCAAGCACTTGAGGCGCAACAAGCCCTCCAAGATGCAGGTCGCGCCATAGCCAACCGAGGCCGACAAGCTCGTGAACATGAAGAAGCACTTCGCGAAGAAATTCAAGAACGAAGATTTCAAGCTCGCGTGCATCGTCAAGTTCCTCAAGTTCCTCCTCGAGCTCGACAAGCTCCTCCACA
This sequence comes from Triticum aestivum, assembly GCF_018294505.1. Taxonomy (NCBI): domain Eukaryota; kingdom Viridiplantae; phylum Streptophyta; class Magnoliopsida; order Poales; family Poaceae; genus Triticum; species Triticum aestivum. The sequence goes on along the minus strand of NC_057806.1, from coordinate 258,891,744 downwards.
AGCTCGCCAAGAACATCAAGTTCATCAAGAGCATGAAGACAATGGGAATCCTCCACGACAAGGGCAACAAGAGGTCGACAACCCTTTTCTCCAAGAGCAACATGAGCTTGACAATCATCAACAACATGGACGTCATCATCCCCGACCCCAACACAATTAAGAGCAATGCTATGGCAAGCTCAAGTTCACCATACCCAAGTTCAATGGAAGCAACGATCCCGAAGAGTATCTTTCATGGGCATTGAAGGTCGAAAAAATCTTCCGTTTGCACAACTATGAAGAAGAGAAGAAGATCGCGATGGCAACCTTTGAGTTCCAAGACTATGTCCTCATTTGGTGGGAACAAATTATCGAGCGCCGAGAGATAGGAGGTGAACCACCCATCACTACTTGGGCGCAAATGAAGGATGTCATGAGAGCACGCTTCGTGCCTACCTACTACAACCGCGACCTCTTCAAGAAACTCCAACTACTCAAGCAAGGAACCAAGAGCGTTGAAAAGTACTACAAGAAGATGGAGATTGCCATGATAAGAGCCAACGTCACGGAAGATGATGAGCAAACAATGGCACGTTTCTTGAATGGACTCAACCATCCTATCAAGAAGATCGCCGACTTCCAACCATACTCGAACCTCATCGAGCTAGTGCATCAAGCTACAAAAGCGGAACGTCAAGTGCAAGACGATTACAAGTATGCCAAGTGCTCATCCAAGTCATACGGCTTCTCCAACACCCAAGCTTCAACGACTCCAACACCGTCTACCAAGCCTTCTACAAGCAACGTCGACAAGTCGAGTTCCAAGAAAACTTCGTCAACTCCAAGTCATCCTCCTACTACAAGCAACTTCAAGCCGAGAGCTTCATCATCATCCACTCCAACCGATGAGACCGTCAAGACGAGTTCCTTCAAATGCTTCACATGCGGAGGCCGAGGCCATAAGTCCTATGAGTGCACCAACAAGCGAACCATGATCCTCAACGACGACGGCACTTATGACTCCATGAGTGAAGGAGAAATGGACGCCCTTGAGCAAGTCGCCATGCACCGGCAAGTGAACGATGAAGAGGAACAAGTCTTTTGCGATAAAGATTCAAGTCCCGCTCTTGTTGTCTCCAAGGTCTTGACTCTACAACATCACCAAGAAGAAGACCAAAGATGCCATATCTTTCATACAAAGGCCGGCATCAATGGAAGATTCGTCAAGGTCATCATCGATGGAGGGAGTTGTCATAATCTCGCAAGTGAAGAACTTTGCTCCAAGCTCCAATTGCCCAAGACGAAGCACCCACATCCATACAAAGTTCAATGGCTTAGCGACTCCGGCACTCTCCAAGTCGAGCATCGAGTACAAGTCTCCTTCAAAATTGGCGCCTATGAAGACACTTTGGAGTGTGACATCGTTCCAATGACCTTCTTCTTGGACGCCCATGGCAATTTGATAGAGGTGTCATTCACAACGGCCGAACGAACCACTACATCTTCAAGATGAAGGAAAAGGAGTACGTACTTCGTCCCATGCCTCCAAGTCAAGTGATCGCCGACAAGCAAGCCACCCATCGTGGAGAGAATAGTGAGAGAGCGAGCCACCAAAAAGAGAGTGAACGCCACAAGCCCAAATCGAGCATCTCCACGATGAGCGACAAGAACTTAGTTCTCTTTGCCACCAAAAGTGAGATAAGAGGAGTGTGTGAGAACCCATCTAGTGTCCTACACTACGTCCTTTTGTGCAAGGACAATGCAACACAAGCTAACACCTCTCACGCTCTACCTTTAGTGTTGTCTTCTCTTTTGCAGGAATTTCAAGATGTTTCCCCGACGAGCTACCTCCGGGACTACCTCCACTACGAGGCATCGAGCACCGCATCGACCTCATCCCCGGAGCACCTCTACCGAACAAAACTCCCTACCGTGTCAACCCTGAAGAAACCAAAGAAATACAAAGGCAAGTAAAGCATCTCATAGACCATAGACATGTGCGTGAAAGTTTGAGCCCTTGTGCCGCCCCGGTCATTCTTGTGCCAAAACGAGACGGTAGCTTTCGCATGTGCTCCGGTTGTAGACCTATCAACGCTATCACCGTTCACTATAGGTATCCCATTCCACACCTTGATGATATGCTTGATGAACTTAGTGGTGCCACTATCTTTTCAAAAATTGATCTTAAGAATGGTTACTATCAAATCCACATACAAGAGGGTGATAAATGGAAAACCGCTTTCAAAACCAAGTTTGGGTTGTATGAGTGGTTAGTCATGCCTATGGGTCTATCGGAAGCACCGGGTAATTTTATGCGTCTTATGAATCATGTCTTTTGCCCTTACATTGGTGTGTTTGTTGTGGTCTACTTCGATGATATCCTTGTTTTTAGCAAGTCTCTCAAAGAGCATGTCACCCATATCTGAACCGTTTTACAAACTCTTCGAAAAGAGCATCTCTATGCTAATATGGAGAAATGCCTTTTTGGCGTTGATAAGCTTGTTTTCTTGGGTTTTGTTGTATCTTCTAAGGGTGTTCACGTAGATGAGTCCAAGATCAATGCTATTAAGACTTGGTCACAACCAACGAACTTGCAACAAGTGCGTAGCTTTCTTGGCCTTGCGGGTTTCTATCGTCGCTTTGTGAAAGATTTTAGCACCATTGCTTCGCCTTTGCATGCTTTGAGCAAGAAGAATGCGCCTTTTGTTTAGGGATCATCCCAAGATACCGCTTTCAATGAGCTTAAGAATTTGCTTACTCATGCTCATGTGTTTGCCTTACCCAACTTTGACAAATCTTTTGAGATTCATTGCGATGCTAGTCGTAATGGCATAGGAGGTGTGTTAACGCAAGAGAAGCGTCCCATAGCTTACTTTAGTGAGAAACTTTTCGAAGCGCAACTCAATTACCCCATCTATGACAAAGAGCTATATGCTTTAGTCCGTGTTTTGCATGAATGGGAACACTATCTTCGCCCTCATGAATTCATTCATACTGATCATGAAACACTCAAGTACCTTAAGGGTCAAACCAAGTTGAACAAGCGCCATGCTAAATGGAGTGAATTTATTGAGTCTTTTCTTTATGTCATCAAGTACATTAGGCAACATTGTGGCGGATGCCCTTTCCCGCATATGCATGCTTGTTACTCAACTTGAGTTGAATGTCATTGGCTTTGAGCACATAAAAGACTTGTATGAGCATGATCCTACTTTTGCTACTTTTGCATCCCCGAGTCTTCTCTTCGTTTGTTGCTTTTGCGGGAATCTTATGGAGGAGGCTTAATGGGACATTTTGGACGCGACAAGACTCTCGCCACGCTCTCCAAGAACTACTATTGGCTCAAGATGTTTCGCGACGTCAACCGCTTCACCAACCGATGCTCTACATGTCGCAAAGCTAAGTCTAAAGTTCAATCCCATGGCCTTTACATGCCTCTCCCAATTCCATATCAACCATGGGAAGACATTAGCATGGATTTCATACTTGGATTGCCTAGGACTAGAAATGGAAAGGATTCGGTATTTGTCGTTGTGGACCGTTTCTCTAAAATGGCACATTTTATTCCTTGCAACAAGATAGACGATGCTTCACATGTTGCTAATCTCTTTTGTAGGGAAATATTGCGTCTACATGAAGTGCCAAAGACAGTCGTCTCGGACCGCGACGTCAAGTTCCTTAGCTACTTTTGGAAGACCCTATGCGCCAAGCTCGGAATCAAGCTACTCTTCTCCACGGCGTATCATCCACAAATCGACGGCCAAACGGAGGTGACCAACCGTACACTCTCCGCTCTACTTCGAATACTCATTAAGAAGAACATCAAGGAGTGGGAGGAGTGCCTGCCTATCACTGAGTTCGCCTACAACCGAGCAAGACACTCAACAACCGGCAAGTCCCTCTTCGAGGTCGTCTACGGATTCAACCCATTGTCACCATTGGACATTCTTCCCCTTCCACTCCAAGAGCGCATCAATTTAGACGCAAGTGCACGTGTGACTCATCTCAAGAAGGTGCATAAAGATACAAGACATACTATCAAGCGCCAAGTACAACGACTTGCGACCAAGCTCAACATCAACAAGCACCCCATGGTCTTCAACATTGGTGATCTCATGTGGCTACACCTTCGCAAGAACCGCTTTCCACAAGAACACAAGTCAAAACTTCGACCACGAGCGGACGGACCCTTCAAGGTGCTTGCACGCTACAACGACAACACTTACAAGATCGACCTCCCCCGCAACAAGTACAACGTGAGTGATATCTTCAATATCAAGGACCTCTCGCCCTTCCATGGTGATGAAGAATTTGATCCGAGGACGGATCTTCCCCAAGGGAGGGGAGATGATGCGGAGCATCCCAAGGTCATCCCATGGACCTACCTACGTCCCCTACGACACCACTTGGACCAATGACAAGAGCCCGAACGAAGGCTATCGAAGATAAGGTGAACTCTCTCCTCTCCGAACTTCCACTTTCTATGCATGAGACATGGCTACTACCTAAGTCCGAGTTGTTGTGCATGATTAGGTACCAAGAGGACCCTCCCGAAGATGCACGTGAAGATGTACAAGCCCCCAAGTTCACGGATGAAGAGGAACGCCGAGAGAAGAAGAAGGCAGCTCCAGGACCCGGACATCCGGCCCCAAGCCCGGACATCCGGCCGCTGGAGACTTCGACCACAACAGCCTATCAGCCGCTGCGCATCTACAGGCCCCGGACATCCGGCCCCAGACCGGACATCCGGCCCGGCCCGGAAATCCGGACACCACCTTCCCGAGAGCAACATGGCCAGCTTCACCAGCCCGGACATCCGGCCCTCCGCGAACGCCCGGACATCCGGCCTCGCCAGCCCGGTCATCCGGCCCCGCGTGAAAGCCCGGACGTCCGGCCTCCCTGTCTGCGCACAGTGAAGGGCCGAGGCCCGTATACCCCTTCTACCCCCTAGACTACATATACTCCACCTCGTCCAACTTTCTAGGGTTAGCATTGGTTTAGCTCATATTTAGAGATAAAACATTGCTCATCCACATCGGATCTACTCCACGAGAGAGACCGCGGCCCCTCTTCGGAGAAGATCCCTTTGGATTCAAGACCTCCTTGCGGAGAAATCCCCTCGTGGATTCAAGACCTCCTCACAAAGAAGACCGGTTACCTCGTGTATCGTCCTTTGTTGACTTTGGATCTTGTATCTCCCTTTATGTTCATGGATCTAGCGCATGTGTGATCATACTTGTTGGTTTGAGTGTTCTCTTGTGTTCCCCTTGTGTTTTTCCCCTCGTTTCCCTCCTCGTGTTCTTCGTGTTCATCCCGGGATTCGCTCCTTTCGTGAAAGATCGGCCGATTAGGGTTCCTACCCTACATCACCTCGCCTCCATTGCCCTCTTGAGGCCATGGATGATTTGGAAGTAGCGCAACAATTGCATCTTCGATGGCGCCCAGCCCCTGGTTCATGTCCTGGTCTCCAAGATCAAGGACGAAGCCAAGCAGTGGGCACGCGCTGGTGCCCCTGGCATACGCGTCATCCTGCCGTCCACCTGGGATGTGCACTAGTTCTCCTGTTTTTCGTTTGAGCTTGCCCTCCTAGGAGGATTGCAACCAAACTCTATCTTTTAAATGCAATGAGACACAAAGGTCCTTTGCATTTTCTTGAAAAAAAAATGTGGGAGAGCTGAGGAATGCATGGGTAGATCTGGACCACCTTCCCCCCTTGTTGCTTCACTCTAAATGTGTAGGAGCAGCAAAAAAGTGGATCGAGGACAGAAGGGTACTGAAATTTTTGAAGGGGCTGCATTTGAGGGCAGGAGATGTGACGCCCTTATAATTAAGCTACAGCAACCCTCTGCTAATGATGTCACGTTCTTTCGTTTACTGTTGCTAATCTCGCATTAGTTTGAAACCGATTCAAATTCAAATTCAAAATCAAGCAAACAATAAAACTTTTGAAATATTAAAACTAAAATGTTCGGGGTGAGTCTAATAATGCACAGGTAATTATGGTGTAGTAATCACACTTTTATAAATGTTTAAATACTAAAAAATTAACAAAATAGTAGCAAAAACAATTATTAAAAAGCTTTTATAATAATAAACCATTACACACTATTTTACTTTAGGTGTCAAGTTAATTGTGGTAGTGGCATATTTGTTAAAACTATTTTAGGTACAACTTTAGTATTTTATTAAAAAAACTAAAATAAAAGAAAACAGAAAAGAAAAAAGCAAAAGTATAAAAAAGAGAAAGCAAGAAAACCCCACTGCCTCCCTCCCTGGTCTTTAGGCCACAATGGGCCGCGACAGCCCAACCGCCCCCCCCCCCCCCCCACCACCACCACCACCACCACCAGCTGCCTAACCCTAGGCCTCACCCACTCTCTCCCGCACGATCCCCCACTCTCCCTCGTTCCTTCCCCGCGTTGTCACCCACGACGCACACACACACACATACGCACGGAGGAGAGCGCCCCTGTTCGCTCCCCTCCTCTCGGTGCGCCCGCGCCCGAGGACGGTCGCTGCCCGCCGGCGCCGAGGGCCGCCCCCCGGCCTCCTCCTCGCAGCTCCCCTTCTCTCTCACGCGCCCCCTTTCCCTGTTAGGCAAGCTCGCCCAAGCACGCCCATGGCCGCGCCGTCCCGTTAGCGTGGCCACCGGTCGCAGCTCGCCAATCCGACGCGTCGAGCCCCGCCCAACTGTTCTCCGTCGACCTCCATTCTGGATTGAGGCGGGGAAGCCTCAACGCCGTCATCCTCGTCCTCTTCTTCGCCTGCGCCGCACGCCACGGTCGTCGTCAATCCACTGGCCCTCGAACCTCCTCGGCCCCGTCGACCCCTCCACGAGCTCCTTGGTGAGCTCCGTGTGCCTCCTCCCTCCCTCTGCCGCTTGATCCGCTCCCGCTGCTTGTTGTCCCCATTGCCGGAACTCTGCTTCCACTGCCATGTAACCCCTGTCGTTTTGGTCTATCCCCGGGCTAGATGAGTGCTCAGATGAGCTCAGGGCGCCCCCCCCCCCTGATGTTCCCCTGCTAGTTAGGTGGCTCGAACGCGAGCTGCGCCGTCGAACACAGCCACCGCACTTCCTGTTGCCGCCGGCCATCGTCATTGCGGTTACCTCCGGCCTTCCCAGCGTCACCCAGGACCACCATTTGATGCCGCATCAAGCCCGCGTTCGAACAAGCCCGACCGTGCCCGGTTTGGATCACCACCGCCCGTTTCCGACGAGGTCCCGTGGCCCTTCGCCTTGTTTGGCGCTGCCGCCGGCGCGCCACCGCAGTTGAACGTGGTTGGGGCACTGCCAAGTGCCCCCCTGCCCGTCAGGTAGCTAATTAGGAGCTAATGGCCCACTCACATGTGGGCCCGCCACTGTAGCACTTAGTTAGGTTAAATTAACTAGGTAATTTTTGGAGACACTGAGAACATGGGCCCACCCCTCCTAATTAATCTTAATTAGTTTAGTTTAAACACTGTTAAACCAGTAGAGTATGACACGTGGGTCCCTGTGGACCCTCTGACCACTCAACGGTCCCAGTTGACTGCTGACTGGGCAGTCAACTGGACCCTACCTTGTCAGCCCCTTGGTACACTGCTGTGTACATTCTATGGGGTGCACTTAGCGTTTTGACCATTATTTTCGAATTAATAATAATTCTAGAAACTGTTTAAAAATTTGAAAATTCATATAAATTAAACCGTAACTCGGATGAAAATACTTTGTACATGAAAGTTGCTCAGAATGACGAGACGAATCCGGATACGTAGCCCGTTTGTCCGTCACACATCCCTAGCATAGCGAACACGCAACTTCCCCCTCCGGTTCATCTGTCCGAAAACACGAAACACCGGGAATACTTTCCCGGATGTTTCCCCCCTTCGCCGGTATCACCTACTACTGCGTTAGGGCACACCTAACATCGCTCGTCGTCTTGTCATGCATCGTCATGCATATGTTTGCATTATATTTATTATTTCTTCCCCCTCTTCTCTCGCTAGACACCGAGACCGACGCCGCTGCTACCCAGTACGACTACGGTGTTGACGACCCCTCCTTCTTGCCAGAGCAACCAGACAAGCCCCCCCCCCCTTGATCACCAGATATCGTCTATTCTTCTCTCTACTGCTTGCATTAGAGTAGTGTAGCATGTTACTGCTTTCCGTTAATCCTATTCTGATGCATAGCCTGTCCTTGCTACTACTGTTGTTACCTTTACCTGCAATCCTAAATGCTTAGTATAGGATGCTAGTATTCCATCAGTGGCCCTATATTCTTGTCCGTCTGCCATGCTATACTATCGGGCCGTGATCATTCGGGAGGTGATCATGGGTATATACATATATACATACGTACTATACAGGTGGTGACTAAAGTCGGGTCGACTCGTAGAGTACCTGCAAGTGATTCCGATGTTGGGGACTGAAGGGGCAGGTGGTTCCACCCAGGTAGTGGTGGGCCTAGGTTCCCGATGGCCCCCGACTGTTACTTTGTGGCGGAGCGACATGGCAGGTTGAGACCACCTAGGAGAGAGGTGGGTCTGGCCCTGGTCGGCGTCCGCGGTTACTTCCAAATAACACGCTTAACGAGATCTTGGTATTTGATCTGAGTCTGGTCACTGGCCTATACGCACTAACCAACTACGCGGGAACAGTTATGGGCACTCGACGTCGTGGTATCAGCCGAAGCCTTCTTGACGTCGACTGAGCGACGCGCGCCGGATTGGACTGGAATGCCTGCTCTTGTATTAGGGAGGCTAGGTCTGCTTCCGGCCGCCCACGCAACGTGCAGGTGTACAATGGGCGATGGGCCCAAACCCCTGCGCCATAAGATTGACCGGCGTGCTGACCTCTCTGTTGTGCCTAGGTAGGGTTGCAACGTGTTGATCTTCCGAGGCCGGGCATGACTCAGGAAAGTATGTCCGGCCAAAGGGGATAGAGTGTGTTGGGAAATGTGATGCAGGGAAGTTTATCTATTCGAATAGTCGTGTCCCTCGGTAAAAGGACGACCCGGAGTTGTACCTTGACCTTATGACAACTAGAACCAGATACTTAATAAAATACACCCTTCCAAGTGCCAGATACAACCCGGTGATTGCTCTCTCACAGGGCGATGAGGAGAGGATCGCCGGGTAGGATTATGCTAAGCGATGATACTTGGTTAACTTACCATCTACTCTCTTCTACTACTTCAAGATGGAGGTTGCCAGAAGCGTAGTCTTCGATAGGACTAGTTATCTCCCTCTTATTCCGGCATTCTGCAGTTCAGTCCACATATACTACCCCTTTCATTGATACCAATGCATATGTAGTGTAGCTCCTTGCTTGCGAGTACTTTGAATGAGTACTCACGATTGCTTTGATCCCCTTTTTCCCCTTTTTATACCCGGTTGTTGCGACCAGACGTTGGAGTCCAGGAGCCAGACGCCACCGTCGACGACGACTCCTACTACACTGGAGGTGCCTACTACTATGTGCAGGCCGCTGACGACGACCAGGAGTAGTTTAGGAGGATCCCAGGCAGGAGGCATGTGCCTCTTTCGATATGTATCCCAGTTTGTGCTAGCCATCTTATGGCAACTTGTTTAACTTATGTCTATACTCAGATATTGTTGCTTCCGCTGACTCGTCTATGATCGAGCTCTTGTATTCGAGCCCTCGAGGCCCCTAGCTTGTAATGTGATGCTTGTATGACTTATTTTATTTGTAGAGTTGTGTTGTGATATCTTTCCGTGAGTCCCTGATCTTGATCGTACACGTTTGCGTGTATGATTAGTGTACGATTGAATCGGGGGCATCACAGGAGAGCTGCACCAATGCATCTGCCCCAGTTGCCTACACTAGAAGAGGCCATTGCAGCCATGGCACACGAAGAAACAAGGTTGAAACAGATTGAGAAAGTGGAGGTGGTACCTAAACAGCTTACTATGTGTCAAATAGGCAGGAGACACGGGATTGTTACAACTGTGGAATAAATGGACATCTAAGTCAGAACTGTTTTGATTCCAAGATGTGGCCGTGGAAGGAGGCAGAGGAAATTACAGGGGAGTTAGAGAGGCAGGAATGCAGGGAATTCCAACAACTTCAGTTATCAAAGGAGTGCTAGAGCAAACATGTCAGCCATGGATCAAGGGCAAGGACAGTCTAGTTCAGGCCAGAATGAAGTGAAGAAGGCAAAGCAGCAGACTGATGCAAGCTTTTGGCATTTTGCCCACTTTGTCTACACCGATGAAGGTAAGACTGAAAATGCCTCTAGCAATGCATAGATTAAAATCAGAATGGATACTAGATTCTGGAGCATTAAACATGTTGCTGGTAACCTTGGGGAAGTTGAATTGTATAGTCCATCTATGCATCAAGAAACCTATGTTTTTAAGGCGACGCTTTGCTTTAAGGCGCTGGGGGGTGGGGGGGGGGGGGCCTCGACGCCTAAAGCGGACATATTTGCAAAGCGCTGGGGGGGGGGCGCCTCGACGCCTAGGCGTCGCCTTAGAGACGCCTTAAAAACATAGCAAGAAACAATTCAAACTGCCGATGGTACAACTCAGCCAATCAAAGGAACTGGAGTAGTTCAATGTACGACAAATATTAAGCTATCATCAGTGCTACACGTACCGGTATTTCCTGTGAATTTACTCTGTCTAAACGCATTGGTTGATCAAATAGATTGTCATGTAATCGTTGACAGATATGTATTCCTGATTCAGGAGAGGCTGAGTGGAAGGAAGATTTACCGGTATTTCCTGTGAATTTACTCTCTCTAAACGCATTGGTTGATCAAATAGATTGTCATGTAATCGTTGACAAATATGTATTCCTGATTCAGGAGAGGCTAAGTGGAAGGAAGATTGGGAACGGAACCAGATGTAGAGGCCTGTGGTACATGGACCATGAATCCGGCTAGCAAGGAGGTTCAGCACTAGCTGCAACACAAAATTGTCATGATGCATAATTGTAGAATGAGACATGTAGCGTTTGATAAAAATGAGTAAGTTTTTCCAGATGTAATGAGTGGAATTGATAAGAACAATCTTAAGTGTAAAGCATGTGAGTATGCAAAACACACTAGAACCATCTATGTAAGTAAGGGGCTCAAAAGTATATCCCCATTTATGCTTGTGCACTCTGATGTGTGGACAGTGGCGGCGGACCCGGTAGGGCAAGGGTTAGCGGCCGCCCTACCTTGATTTATCCGGTGCAAGAAGGGTGCGCGCATCGGCGCAGCGGCGTTGCCAATGGCAAGTGACCAAAGCCTGCCCTACCTCAGCTTTTGTCCGTCCTCCGCCACTGTGTGTGGACATGTCCTATTTCCTACTCCCTCCGTTCCGAATTACTTGTCGAAGGTATGGATGTATCTAGATGTATTTTAGTTCTAGATACATCCATTTCTGCGACAAGTAATTCGGAACGGAGGGAGTATATCGGTGGGATGAAGTATTTTGTGACATTCATTGACTGTTACTCACGAATGACTTGGGTGTACCTTATGAGGCATAAGGATGAAGTGCTATCTTCTTTTCAGAATTTCTCTGCATATGTTAAAACTCAGTTCAAGGTGCAGGTCCAAATGCTCAAATCTGATAATGGAACAGAATACATCAACAAGTTTTGGGGGTTCCTGTCTGGTAAGAGTATTCTACATCAGACATCATGTCCAGACACTCTACCTCAAAATTGTGTAGCAGAGAGGAAAAATCGCCACAGCTTAGAAGTGGCTCTATCATTGATGTATACCATGAATGTTCCAAAATTTCTCTGGAGTGAGCCAGTGATGACTGCTACGTTTCTTATAAATCGCATGTCTTCAAGAATATTAAATATGAAATCTCCTTGTGAATTATTGCTTTTTTTAGGGGAGTGAATTATTGCTAGGTGAGAACAAGTTGGTGATTCCTCCCAAGGTGTTTGGCTGTACTTGTTTTGTTCGAAACCACAGGCCCTTGGTAAGAAAACTTGACCCAAGAGCTGTTAAATGCATCTTCATTGGCTATCCTACTGGACAGCGAGGATATAAATGCTGGAGTCCCTGCGAACGGCGCACATTTGTAAGTCTTGATGTTACCTTCTGGGAATCTAACCCCTTTTATGGTGAGAAAACAGATTTGAGTGATGTATTTGAGGGGGTTGACCAGCTTGGATGTAGCTAGGGGAGTGTCATAGTCGATCTAAACCCGCCTGTTTGGGCATATGATGTATGATGTGTTTGACTGACCTATAACGGACGGTCGAACGTGTTGGGTACAATAGTGCACCCTGCAGGGATAAATCTACACAAATAGCCGTGTCCGCGGTTATGGGCGACTTGGATCTTGTTGACTTGATCATAGAACAACTTAAACCTTATAATCTTAAAACTTGCCAACTGTGTGAGTGCCTTGTGGAAGGTTCTTCCTCGTAGGAGATGCGAGAGGGAATAAAAGGTAGTGCCCTTTGCTTTTGTTTAAGCCTTCTTATGGGGACCCCCCCCCCCCCCCCACACACACACACACACACAATAATTAGATAAGTATTATTGGGGTAGCTCCAATAACACACTATAGGGATGATTTAGTGAGGAACCGTTGGAGATGCTCTAATAATATCAATGGCTTATGTTGCTTCCATAACAAGAAATGCATGCTGGAGCAGCCCACCCATCAGCTTTTGTTATCTCTTCGTCTTCCTCCTCTTTCTCTTTCGCCGGTGCTTTTAGCAGACAGCTGTTTCAACTCGTATGCCACGTGTCTACTGAAATTGTAAAGTAATGGTGTGGCAGCCACCATGGAAAAGCACTTACGGCACATGATCTGCACTGGTTACGACCCTTGGACAGTGGAAGGTTTACAACTTCACAGTTTTTAAGTTGAGAAGGAAAATCAGACTCAGAAACTACATTGCAGCTTCCTACAAAAGCTTCTCAGAGACAATATTACAGGAAAACACACGGGAGACGACTGCAACAACTCACATCTAGGTACAGAGCACGCACCTTTCTACTGTTGTACTTCAACTGGAAGTATCTATCCATGTGAATGCAGGAAACAGTGGAATCATCATATTCATGGTCACAAGAGATGGACAAACAGTGTGTCGAACAGCCAATATGAATGTAAGATTGCTCTCCATTCTGGTAATTCTGGAACATAAGGCAGTCTCAGGTAGACGCACATTACTGCCATATATCAGAATCGGTATGATGCATATTATTGATGCCCTAACAAAAAACTATTGCCAGCAGAAACTATATAACAAGTAGGTATTTTGATAGCAACAGATCATGGGATGCCACCTAATTCAAAAAGATTAGGCCTCCTTTGGTTTAGAGGAATTTCATAGGAATTCTAGAGGACAGGATTCTTATAGGATTTTTTCCTTTAGAGTCCTTTGGTTCATAAGAATGGATTCCTATTCCTACATAGGATTGGTTCCTATCCTCCACATTTCATAGGAAAATAAAAAAGAGCCTAGACTCAATGGAAAAATTCCTTTGGTGTCAACCAAATGACATCTTGTTTCCTATTCCTACTCATAGGATTTGAGATACATGTCATCTCATTTCCTACAAGATTCCTATTCCTATGATAATCCTATCCTATGAACCAAAAGAGGCCTTAAAGTGCCAATAAAATGTGTTCCATTGACATGGATTTACATATTAGCTCTTCTCGTTGCTAAACTACTCCGCATCCTATAAATCCTATGCAGTGAACACAATACTTTTTAGCATGGGGCGATGTAGAGTATATGCGCCGGCTTGGACAGAATTCAGCAACCGCTTAATTGAAACTCCTCCAGCATATAAGATAGCATACAACTATACTAGCGTTTTCAAACCATTATTCCTATGTGATTTTGTTCTCCCCTTGAGCTGTATATTCTGCATGAATACATAAGTTTTAAGCCGAACATGAATAGTCCACTAATGCAACACCTTAGAAAAATTTCTAGCCAGTATTCAATCATTTTGCTAACCCAAGGCAAGAGCTCCTCAGCACTAATTTTCACCGCATTGACACAACCCGCTTGATTTCATCTACCCTTTTTTCATTGAGGAGGATAACCCCAGGCCTCTACATCCATATATTATATATTATTAAAAACAATGCCAAGCAAAGTGAAACATTAAAATCAAACAAATCAGTTTACAAAAAATAAAGAGAAAACCGCTATCCACATTGGTCTGCCTCGCGGCAGGATCTCCATAATCCTGCCACAAACCTTATGACCCTGAACCATAATCCACCGCTCAAGCGACATGTGACTTAACAAAGGGCCAAAACTCCCACACAACCCCTTCAAGAAGGAAGCGGTGCTCGCGCGCCAATGTTAGCTGGTCTAACCACAAAGTCAAACATGGGCTATCACCCCTGAAGCAGAACTTTTAACCGACATCTTCAACTTCGATTCCGTCTAACTTATTTTGTGAAAGGGCCTAAGGTCATATTTTAAGCATCACATGTCCTTACAAACACATACAAACAAAAAAACAAAATTATAATCAAATCCTTGGGGGTGCCAAAGTCTTCTTCCTCCTGCATCCCCCAGAGCCGCACCATGAGCATAGCTCGATGCCACCTATGGGCCTCCGCCTCGGCGGAGCAAACTATTTTTAAAACCAAGAGCTTGTAGAAGCAAAGGCCGAGAAGTCGTCAATGCAAACCAGGAGACGCCGACGGCCGCGATCTGCGAAGCAAATCGCCACTCGGAGAAGAAAATGCCGATAAGGGCCTGTAGAAACTCCGAAGACAACGAAAGACGGCCGAATCCAGATGGATCCACCGCAAACCTAAACCGATCGGATCCCGAAAGACCCGCCAGAGTTACATCCCCCCCCCCCCACCCCCCGCGATAAGCAGACCAACAAAATGGGGATGAGCAGGCAGAACATTATTCCTACACTGGAACAGTGCCGCCTTCTTGCTGCCCCAAACCAAACTCTATGACTCCCTAAAGAAAACCTGGAAAAAAATCACCCATGCCGTTGCGCGACAAATGTCGAGCTCGCCGATGTCCAGGATCGTGCATCGACTCCCTCTTCTCCGGTAACCTAGCGGTCACTGTCGAAGATCGCCACGCTAGATTGCCAGCGCCATCGTTGAGCACCGCCTGACGAAGACCGCCACTCGAGCACACATATACTTCGCCATCCCGCAACAGCCCTCCAACTCCTCCACAAGCAGGCAGGACCTCCCCGCCGCCAATGGCAACAGACAGGCTTTGCCCGACGACGTGCTCGGGCGGTGACGCGAGAGGGGGTAGATGGGGCGGCGGCTAGGGTTTTGGTATGTCTGCCTGGTCCACTCTTCCATGAATTGTAGTTTTGGTGTTATTATGGATTTTGTTTTAACTACCCAAAGTAAAAAAACACTTCCATTACATCATGTCCAATTTTATGCCTCTAAAATTTAAGGCATCTCCAAAGCGGATTCTCAAACCACCCACAACCGTCCAAACTGCGCGGTCCGGACATGTTTAGCCATCCAACACGAGCCTGTATCGGTCCGCCGACCAGTCCGGGCGCGCTTTTTCCTGCAAACCCAAAAGAAACTTGGGGGGCTTTGTGTGAGTCCGGACAACAGCCACGTAGGACTCCGACACCCCCGGTCCACCCAAAACCCCTCGTGAACCCCGCACCTCCATCCTCCCATCTTTCTGTGCATCCGTTTTCTCTCTTGCCTTTGCCACCGCTCCACCACCCCATCCGCCCCGACACACCCTTGACGGAACTCGACGACTCCGTCGCCTCCATCGCTACGCCAGGGCTCCACGTTGCTTGTCCTCCCCCGCCATTCCACGCCTCTCCTCTCTCCGTCGCATAGGTACCATCCGCCCCTACGGTACTCACCATGCCCAGCAAGTGTTCAGTGAAATGCCCGTGCTAAATTCTTTTGTCCCTTCTTCTATGAAGCAATGGATTCGGATATGGACTACATATACGAGCACTATGTTGAGTCGTTTGACGGCTTGTCCGACGAGGACTACACAGATGAGACGGCGATGATGCAGGCGGTCCTTGCAAACGCGGAGCATGCGGAAGAGCATGTTCTCAATTTCAAGGGATTGATAAAGGTCATCGAGTGCTCAACCACAACATGGTGGGGGGCCATTTGAAGCTGATGGATGACTACTTTGCCCCGATTGTCCTAATCGCTGACAATTTTCGCCGCCGCTTTCGGATGCGAAAAAATATCTTCGATCCTCTCTACCATGGCTTCCGGGCCTTTGATGACTTCTTCGTCTTGAAGAAGGATATCGTGAGAAGGATTGGGTTCTCTGGTTACCAGAAGTGCACGGCCGAACTGCGGATGCTAGCATATGGCACGGCCACTGATTAGTGGAAGAGGATATCACGAGAAGGATTGGGTTCTCTGTTTACCAGAAGTGTACGTCCGCAACTGCGGATGCTAGCATATGGCACGGCCACTGATTCGTGGAAGATTTGATTGAGCAAATGAAGGAAGATCTAATTGAGCATCTGTGGGTGCAGGGCGGTTAAAGGGGACAACATTGTTGGAGTGTAATATTTAAATTTGAACTGCTGCCTGCATTTCAACATTTGAACATGTTTTAACTAAACTGAAACCAGATATGCGGCTACTTTGAGCGTGCGGATGTATGCGGACTTTAAAAAAAAATTGGGGTGGATGTATGCCGCTAGGTTTGGATGTTTCCTGTCTGCGGACGGATGCAGTGTCAGGATCAGCGTTGGAGATGCCCTTACATATCCAATATCAAGTCTCAGAACTACACAAACGTACATATTTAACAGCCTTTCCGTATGCTCAAATGCATCCGAGATAGTTCAGTTGAGCAACCACACTTCACAACGTCATCACACCGAAGAGGCGAAGAATCAATAGAAAAGCGGTGGGTAAGAAAAGATCGCACCTTCGTGTTGTGCGCCGCACTAAGGTGGAGCGATCCAGCAAGGTCGGCCGTTCCTCGCAGCACGGCGCTGCGGGAGGCGGTGTCGACGACGGCGGAGAAGTTCCGCCCCATGAGCGCCACCTCGGGAGTCGGGGCCCCTCCCGCGGCCCCGTGGTGAACTCGGAAACGGAGCTTGGCAAGGCCGTTGAGGACGCGGCAGGAGATGCGGTGGGAAAAGAGCTGGCGCTCGCTGTCGAACTCCGATGTCACCCTGATGGGCGGCCGCCCACGCAAGAAACCGCGCTTTGACGGGGGTGGGGGTGTGGTTGGGCTTGGTGCGACGTGGGAGGTGAGACCATCCTCTTCCATTGGTGGGGGAGGGGGCGGTGCGGAGAGGAGCGCGGGCGCCGCCATTGGACGGGATGCGACGCGGAGGGGAGAGGTGGCAACAGGAGGAAAAAGAGGGACGGAATGAAGAGGACACGTGGCTATCCTTATGCACAGCAATCCAATGGTGGTCGATGGATATGGTCGACCTTGCCAATCGTTGATGCGGGCACGCGCGGCCCGCATGCTCGGCCCTGCTCGATCCTTTAGAGCATCTCCGACAACCGCGTCAAACTAGTGCCGCGCCAAAAAATTGTTCGTTTTAGGGCGCGCAACTGGTATTATGGCTTTAGTGGACGCGTAAAAACAACGCGCGTGGCATATATAGTTCAGCGCGCGGGCTGAAACGGGATCACGTGAACAGAAAATTATTTAGGTTCACTGGAATGTGATTAATTTCTAAAAAATTTATACATGATTGATATACAAATTGCTCATGTTGTCCTAATTTTTCAAAATTTGTAGAGTTATGGAGTTACAGAAGTATGGTCATTGTTTGAATCATTACAGACTGTTCTGTTTTTAACAAATTCTGTTTTTGTTACATTGTTTACTTGTTTTAACGGATCAATGGTTTGTATCGGGGGGTATAAATCATGGTGAAGTTAGAATACAGTAGGTGTTATGCAATAATAAAATATGAATGTGTTTACAACAGTACCTAAAGTGGTGATTTGCTTGTTATACTAACGGATATCACGAGTTTTCTCTTGAGTTTTGTGTGGTGAAGTTTTCAAGTTTTGAGTGAGATCGTGATGGATGAAGGAATAAGGAGTGACAAGCGCCTAAGCTTGAGGATGCCTGAGGTACCCCAAGGTAATATTCAAGGAGACCCAAGCATCTAAGCTTGGGATGCCCCGGATGGCATCCCCTCTTTTTCTACCAACCATCGATAAATTACTTGGAGTTATATTTTTATTCATCACATGATATGAGTTTTGCTTGGAGTGTCGTGTATTATATGAGTCTTTGCTTTGTTTAATCTTTAGTTTGCCACAATCATCTTTGCTGGACACACCTTTTGGAGAGAGACACACATTATTCATGATTTGTTAGAATACTCTTTATGCTTCACTTATATCTTTTGAGTTAGGCAATTGCTTTAGTACTTCACTTATATCTTTTAGAGTACGGCGGTGGTTATATTTTAAGAAAATAGTTGCACTCTCATGCTTCATATATATCATTTTGAGAGTTGATAATAGTAATGGCAATATGTACAAGTTATGAAATTAGTCCTGATATGATAGGTATTCAAGAGGGTATAATAAAAAACTTTCATGTAGATCACTGAATATGATAAGTTTGATTCCCTGCAATAGTTTTGTGATATAAAGATGGTAATATGTGGGAGGTACTAGTTAATGATTGTGGTTTAGTAAGAATATTTGTGTTAAGGTTTGTGATTTCCAAAGCATACACGTATAGTCTCTCATTATGCTAAGAAGTTGGAGCATGATTTATTATTGAGTGTGTTTCTTTGTGTGAAGGTCGGGGCGCGCGATGGTTAACTCCTATCAACCTCCCCCTAGGAGCACGCGTAGTAGTACCTTGATTAGAGGGATAATAAACTTTTGCCATAAGTATGTGAGTTCTCTATGACTAATGTGAGTCCATGAATTATATGCAATCTCACATTTCTACCATTTGCTAGCCTCTCGGGTACCGTGCATTGTCCTTTCTCATCTCGAGATGTGGTGCAAACTTCACCGGTGCATTCAAACCCCATGATATGATATGCTTTATCATACATAAATCTCCTTATATCTTCCTCAAAACAGTCACCATACCTACCTATTATGGCATTTCCATAGTCATTTCGAGATATATTGTCATGCAACTTCCATCGTTCCTTTTTTTATGACACGCATCATCGTTGTCATATTGCTTTGCATGATCATATAGCTGACATAGTATTTCTGGCTCAGCCGCTATTCATCATTTTAATACATGTTATGCTAGATCATTGCACATCCTGGTACACCACTAGAGGCATTCATATAGTGTCATATTTTGTTCTAGTATCGAGTTGTAATTTTGAGTTGTAAGTAAATACATGTGTGATGCTCATCGTTATTCATTATTAGAACATTGTCCCATGTGAGGAAATAAAAAATAAAAATAAATAGAGAGGTAAAAAAGATCCCAACAAAAAATGAGAGAAAAAGAGAGAATGGGCAATGCTACTATCCTTTTTCCACACTTGTGCTTCATAGTAGCACCATGTTTTTCATATAGAGAGTCTCCTATGCTTTCACTTTAATATAGCTAGTCGGAATTTTTCATTATAAATTTGGCTTGTATCTTCCAATAATGGGCTTCTTCAAATGTCGAGGTCTTCATGAGCAAGCAAATTGGATGCACACCTATTTAGTTTTCTTTTTGAGCTTTCATACACTTATAGATCTTAGTGCATCTGTTGCATGGCAATCCCTACTCCTTACATTGACATCAATTGATGGGCATCTCCATAGCCCATTGATTAGCCTCGTCGATGTGAGACTTTCTTCTTTTTTGTCTTCTCCGTATTAATCTCTATCACCGTATTCTATTCCACTCATAGTGCTATATCCATGGCTTGCACTCATGTATTGCATGAGGGGTGAAAAAGTTGAAGTGCGTTAAAAAGTATGAACCAATTTCTTGGCTAACACCGGGGTGCATGTTTTATACTCTGTGTTAAGAAGATGGAGCATGACAAAGCTATATGATTTTGTAGGGATGACGTTCTTTAGCACTGGTATTTCGAAAGGCATGATTGTTCATTGGTATGCTTGAGTATTCATGTCTTTATGTCAAATTATAGACTATTGTTTTGAATCATTCGGATCTAAATATTCATGCCATAAAAGAAAGATTACATGATGAACATGTTAGGTAGCATTCCACATCAAAAATTCTGTTTTTATCATTTACCTACTGGAGGACGAGGAAGAATTAAGCTTGGGGGTGCTCGATACGTCTCCAACGTATCTATAATTTCTGATTATTCCATGCTATTATAGTATCAATCTTGGATGTTTTATATGCAATTATATGCAATATTATATCATTTTTTGGGACTAACCTATTAACTTAGTGCCAAGTGCCAGTTGCTGTTTTTTGCCTGCTTTTGGTTCTTTAGGAAATTAGTACCAAACAAATTCCAAATGCCATGAAACTTTTTGACAATTTTTTTCTGAACATAAGAGACCCTGGATGCTTTGGGAAGAGGTCAGAAGGCGAAGGAGTAGGCAACAAGGCACATGGGCGCGCCCAGGGCGGTAGGCACGCCCATGTGGCCTGTGGGCCCCTCGTTCCTCCTTTTGACCTAATTCCATCTCTAGAAATTCTCTAAAATCAGGAAACCAACAGAGAGCCACCCAAAAAATACATTTTCCGCTGCTGCAAGCTTCTGTTCTTGCGAGATCCCATCTGGAGGCATTTTCCGGCACTCTGCCGGAGGAGGAATCGATCATGGAGGGCCTCTACATCAACCTTGCTATTTGAGAAGTTTTTGTGCATTTTTGCATAAAAACAATTTTTTATGAGTTTTGATGCAGGTAATATATGTGAGACCTGGCTTATTGTCACATGTACATCTTATGCATGCTTGTTAAAAAAAGGAGAAGTTTTGCATGCACGTGGCAAGCTTGGCCTAGACAGTACATGTATACATCATGTACACGTATTCGGGTATCTCGGCTGGCCGACAAGGTCACACGTGTACGTGCCCAAATACGTGCATTACCCTTGAAGAGAAAGAGAATGAAAATAAGTGTCATACATGTACAAGATACGTGAAAGATCTTCATGTTCATGCAATGAGTCGACTAGGTGGAGTACTAAAGTATCGCACAACCTCGGCTATATACAGCAGCTGGGACGTATCCGTATACTTGCACCTGCCGACAACCTCACACGTCTAGAAGCACCAGAGACAAGTCCATTTATAAGGAAGTATATCTACCGTGATTTCTTTCAAGACGCTCGTACATCCGATCTTCCATACATACGTATGGTGTTTCCTTTGCATTGCGCAGCGCTACAAGAAGATGATTAAAAGGAATAAGAAGATCCAGTGGCGCCGTGCCTTGTCGAACACCCAACCCCTTCTACCTATATATAGAGGAGGCAGACAACTCACCAGACCATAACCAACACGTAGCAGGGCACATCTCTTGTACGGGAGAACTTAGGCATGCAAAGGAAGGAGAGCCACGCGTACGACGGCCTTGCTCATGAGTCAAGAAGATGCACATACACACATGAGAAGACCGACCAGAGGATGTGCCGACGGGCAACGGCAGCTCGGTTGGGCTCGAAGCTGCGCCGACTGGCAACGACAACACAGTCGAAGGCCATGGAGGCCGCGACACCGCCCACACCGTTGAGTCTGTTAACAACCATGAAGACCTTCAAGATGTCCATATATGTGGGCATCACATGGACGTCCTCTTCTTTCCCTACGGTACTTACATATTATTTTTCATGTACAGATGCAATGGAGATGGCGGACAACACATCCAGCACAGATGGCCGAGGACGACACAGTGCTCTTCTCGTACTAAGTGCAATGAAGATGGCAGTCGACGTACCCAATGAAGATGACCGAGGACGATAGGGCGCCCTTTTCGTACCAGGTGCAATGGAAGCGACACCACCCGACTAGGAGACTACATCGACACCGCCAGAGCTTGTCTACACCAAGCCCTTCATCTTCGTACGACGTGATCGGGTCTGGACGGAGCTAAACAATGAGGCATTAACCATGCCCCTCCATGATGTCACCTCTTCGGCACTGTGATATTGTTTCCTTGTCTTGGCGGACCACCGAATATGGTGTCTAGCTGAGACGAGGTACACTCTTCATGGCGTACAGGTCTTGGCGTGCAGGTGGCATGATCCTTGTCTCAACAGACCACCGAATACACATCTAGCTAAGATGAGGTATCAACCACGCCCCTTCGCGATGTCACCTTTCTTCGGCCCCACTATGTGTTTTCCTTGTCTTGGCGGAACACCAAATACGGTGTCCAGCTGAGATGAGGTGCACTCTTCATGGTGTACAGGTCTAGGTGTACAGGCGGCGTGCTCCTTGTCCTAGCATACCACCGAATACGACGTCTAGCTGAGACAAAGCATCGACCACGCTCCTCCATGACGTCACCTTTCTTTGGCATCACAATGTGTTTCCCTTGTCTTGGCGAACCACCGAATACAGTGTCCAGCCGAGACGAGGTGCACTCTTCATAGCGATAGGTCTGGGCGTAGAGGCGGCGTGCTCCTTATCTTAGCAGACCACTGAATACGATGTCTAGCTGAGACGAGGCATCAACCACGCCACTACATGACGCCACCTTTCTTTGGCACCACAATGTAATGCCCTTATCTTGGCGGACCACCAAATGCGGCATCCAGTCAAGACGAGGTGCACCCTTCATTGCATACATGTCTCGTTGTCATAGAGGCGGCATGATCCTTGTCTTAGCAGACCATCGAATACGACATCTAGTAGAGACAGAGCATCAACTACGCCCCTCCATGTCACCTTTCTTCGGCCCCATGGCGTGATCGTTGTTCTGGAAGACCATCGAATACAGCATCTAGCCAAGACGAGGCGTCCACTACGTCGCTCTAAGATGTTACCTTTCCCAGCCTCATGAGGCGGAGTCTTTGTCTTTGCAGACTGCCGTAACCTCAGTGTCTAGTCTAGACGAGGCGTAAACCACACTGGCCATGCCGATGCAAGCATCGATATGTCATCAACGTATCTATAATTTTTGATTTTTCCATGCTATTATATTATCTGTTTTGGATATTTTATATGCATTTTTATGCTATTTTATATGATTTTTGGGACTAACTTATTAACCTAGAGCCCAGTGCCACTTTCTGT
This sequence comes from Triticum aestivum, assembly GCF_018294505.1. Taxonomy (NCBI): domain Eukaryota; kingdom Viridiplantae; phylum Streptophyta; class Magnoliopsida; order Poales; family Poaceae; genus Triticum; species Triticum aestivum. Next base: position 258,868,670 of record NC_057806.1, on the reverse strand, counting down.
TTTTTCCTTATTTTTGAGTTCTACAGAAAAAGAATATCAAACAGAGTCCAAACGGAATAAAACTTTACGATGATTTTTCTTGGACCAGAAGACATCCACGGAGCTTGGAGAGGGGGCAGAAGAGTCCCGAGGGCTCCACAAGCCCTCAGGGCGCGCCCTAGCCATGGGGCCCATGGGACTCTGCCAACCCTAACCTTTGGCATGTAAATTCCCAAATATTCCCAAACCAATAGAAGTGTCCACCAAAATACTTTTCCGCCACCGCAAGCCTTTGTTTCCGCGAGATCCCATCTTGGGGACTTTTTTGACATCCTGTCGGAGGGGGATTCGATCGCGGAGGGCATCTACATCAACTCTATTGCCCTACCGATGAAGCGTGAGTAGTTTACCACAGACCCACGGGTCCATAGCTAGTAGCTAGATGGCTTCTTCTCTTTCTTTGATCTTTAATACAAATGTTCTCCTCGATATTCTTGGAGTTCTATCCGATGTAATATTCTTTTGCGGTGTGTTCATTGAGATCCTGGGAATTGTGGATTTATGATCAGATTATCTATGAATATTATTTGAGTCTTTACTAAATTCTTATATGCATGATTTGATATCTTTGTATTTCTCTTTGAATTATTGGTTTGGTTTGGCCAACTAGATTGGTTTTTATTGCAATGGGAGAGGTGCTTAGTTTTGGGTTCAATCTTGCTATATCCTCACCCAGTGACAAAGTAGGGGTAGCAAGGCACGTATTGTATTTTTGCCATCAAGGGTAAAAAGATGGGGTTTTCATCATATTGCTTGAGTTTATCCCTCTACATCATTTTATCTTACTTAAGGCGTTACTCCGTTCTTATGAACTTAATACTTTAGATGCATGCTGGATTGCGGTCGATGTTTGGAGTAATAGTAGTAGATGCAGGCAGGAGTCGGTCTACTTGACACGGACATGATGCCTATATTCATAATCATTGCCTTGGATATCATCATAACTTTGCGCTTTTGTATCAATTGCTCGACGGTAATTTGTTCACCCACCATTTTATTTTCCTTCAAGAGAGAAGCCTCTAGTGAAACCTATGGCCCCGGGTCTATTTTCCATCATATATTTTCAGATCTATAAACCAAAAAACCCAAAAATACCTTGCTGCAATTTATTTACTTTTACTTTGTTTTACGTTTTAGTAATCTTTTATGTCTATCTCTATTAGATCTCATCCTTGCAAGTAACCGTGAAGGGAACCCCTTTATCATGTTGGGTGCAGGTGTTTGATTGTTTGTGCAGGTGCATAGATTGGAGACTTGCGTGTATCTCCTACTAGATTGATACCTTGCTTCTCAAAGCTGAGGGAAATACTTATCTCTAATTTGCTGCATCACCCTTTCCTCTTCAAGGGAAAACCCAACGCAAGCTCAAGAAGTAGCAGGAAGAATTTCTGGCGCCGTTGCCGGGGAGATCTACATAAAGCCTACCAAGTACCAACCATAAACTCTCATCTCTTGCATTACATTATTTGCCAATTGCCTCTTGTTTTCCTCTCCTCCACTTCTAAAACTTTTTAGAAAAACATAAAAAACATTTGCCTTTCTATTCACCCTTCCCCAGTTCGTCTTTTCGTTTGTGTTTTGTTTGCTCGTTTGTTAGATTGGTTTCTCACCACCATGTCTGAATCTAGGGAGATTATCATTGGAAATTTTGAGGATCTTGCTAGTATAAATGTTGAGGAAAAACTTGGGTCTTGTTCTTTGGACCACGAAGCTACAACTCCTCCTAATTATAAAGCAAAAACTTTTCATGTGGGAAATGGTAATATTATTGGGAAAAGTGTTATTTAAGAAATCTTTGATTGTACGGGAACTATGCCTATTAATAAGATATATATTCTTCTTGATACAAATTGTTATGCGGATGCCATTGTCATGCTTATTGATAAATTAGAAAGAAAACTTGTGCACATCCATCCCGCTTTGCAAAAAGTGTTTTATGAACTCCCTAATATTAATCATCCTAAAGCTAAAAAGATTGCCAGTATTATGTTTATGCGGGAATTTGATTTTATAATACAAGAGCCCAGGGAAATTTTTGCTTTTTATAATAAAGATATTGAACACCCTCCAATTGAAGAAATTCTCCATGACAAAGAAACTTTGCATAGTTTGGAATCTAGAGATTATCAATCTTATAGTAATAATCTTAGGAGGAGATTACCCTACTCAGAAATTACTCAAACCATGTACCTTGAGATTTATGATAAATTTGATTGGTTGACAAGGGGAATTTATGTAGGATTTAACGATGATTGGTTGGAAGAAATGACAAGGGAACCCATTAAAAATGAGATACGTATTTTGTATGATGATATATATGGTGACGATCCAGACTATGGGTTTATGAATGTCAAAATCACTAATTAGAGTCCTTTTCATCAATTAAGTTTTACATACTAGAAAGGAAAGAAAAGAAAAGAGAGGTTTGTTAAGAAACATTTTGGAAGATTTGATTAAGAAGGAATTGCATGACAATACCTAGATCTATGTTTTATGCCTAGCTAGGAGCGTTAAACAATAGCACTTGTTGGGAGGCAACCCAATTTTATTTTTAATGTTTTTTGATCTTGGTTCTATTTTTCAATAAATACAAATTATTACCTATGTAATAATTGTGTTTTGGTGTTTTAATTAGCGTTTGAGCCAAGCAAGACCTTTGGGATGGTCTACAGTGATAGATGACTTGATCTTGCTGAAAAACAGAAACTTTTGCGCCCAGGAAAACAATTTTGAAAAATCACAGAAGAGTGTTTTTGATCTGAATATTTTACACAAGATTTATATACAAATTGCCCAGGTTGTCCTAATTTTTCAGAATTTGTGGAGTTACAGAAGTATACAAAGTTTTCAGATTGCTATAGACTGTTCTGTTTTTGACAGATTCTGTTTTCTATGTGTTGTTTGCTTATTTTGATGAATCTATGGGTAGTATCGGGGGGTATGAACCATGGAGAAGTTGGAATACAGTAGATATTACACCAATATAAATAAACAATTAGTTCACAACAATACCAAAAGTGGTGATTTATTTTCTTATACTAAGGATCTCACGAGTTTTTTGTTGGGAAGTTTTCAAGTTTTGGGTAAAGATTTGATGGATGACGGAATAAGGAGTGGCAAAAGCCTAAGCTTGGGGATGCCCAAGGCACCCCAAGGTAATATTCAAGTACAACCAAGCATCTAAGCTTGGGTTTGCCCCGGATAGAATCCCCTCTTTCACCTTCATCTATCAGTAAATTTACTTGAGGCTATATTTTTATTCACCACATGCTATGTGTTTTGTTTGGAGCGTCTTGTATAATATGAGTCTTTGATTTTTAGTTTGCCACAATCATCCTTTCTGTACACACCTTTTGAGAGGGGCACACATGAATTGCAGATTTATTAGAATACTCTATGTGCTTCACTTACATTTTTTGAGCTAGGCAGTTTGCTCTAGTGCTTCACATATATCTTTTTAGAACACGGTGGTGGCTTTATTTTATAGAAATTGTTGAACTCTCATGCTTCACTTATATTATTTTGAGAGTCTCCAAATAACGTGGTAATTTTCTTAGCTTATGAATTTAGTCCTAATATGTAGCCATCCAAGAGGGATATAATAAAAAGTTTCATATAAAGAGCGTTGAATACTATGAGAAGTTTCATTCCTTATGATTGTTTTGAGATATAAAGATGGTGATATCAGAGTCATGCTAGTGAGTAATTGTGGATTGGTAGAAATACTTGTGTTAAAGTTTGTGATTCCCGTAGCATGCATGTATGGTGAACTGTTATGTGATGAAGTCGGAGCATGATTTATTTTTTGATTGTCTTCCTTATGAGTGGCGGTCGGGGACGAGCGATGGTCTTTTCCTACCAATCTATCCCCCTAGGAGCATGCGTGTAGCACTTTGTTTCGATAGCTAATAAATTTTGGCAATAAGTATGTGAGTTCTTTATGACTAATATTGAGTCCATGGATTATACGCACTCTCACCCTTCCACCTTTGCTAGCCTCTCTAGTACCGCACAACCTTCACCGGTGAATTAAATCTGCCATATACTTTCCTCAAAACAACCACCATACCTACCTATTATGGCATTTCCATAGCCATTCCGAGATATATTGCCATGCAACTTCCACCGTTCCATTTTATTATGACATGCTCCATCATTCTCATATTGCTTTGCATGATCGTAAGATAGCTAGCATGATGTTTTCATGGCTTGTCCATTTTTTGATGTTATTGCTATGCTAGATCATTGCACATCCCGGTACACCGCCGGAGGCATTCATATAGAGTCATATTTTGTTCTAGTTTTGTAGCGACCAGACCTCAAACGATCTAATCTCTATGCTTAGGTGTCATCCCTGGATCAGTAATGCTGACACCACACAATACTTGAAGGATTTATAACGGAGTAGCAATCACACACTTATTACATCGAGTGTCTCAATAGAGAACTTATTACAATAAATATGGCTTAAGGCCATCTAATAACGATAACAGCGGAAGGCTTGAAAGATAAGTGAGTCCATCAACTCCAACGGCATCACTGAGTATAGAACCACGACCTAAAAACTCCTTAATCGTCGTCTGAAAAGTCTGCAACATTAACGTTGCAGCCCGAAACGGGTCAGCACATGGAATATGCTGGCAAGGTAACACATCGAGAGTAATGGAATAAAATAGCTATACTATATGCATATTTGGCTGGTGGAAAGCTCTATGGTTACAGTTTTGCGTAAAGCCAAATTTTCCCTACTGCAAAGGAATAAATTTTATTTAACTATCATGGTAGTTGTTAAACATTGAGAATGGTTGACAGCATCCTCAATCCCAATTAAGCATCATCATTAACAAAACCCACCAAAATTAATTTAGAGTAACATGTTGAGATTCACATGATAATCCAAGTACTAGATACTCAAGATGTCCATAACTGGGGACACGGCTAACCATGATTAGTTTATAGACTCGATCGCCTCCGTTTGGTTTCTCACACTTCATGGTGTTTGAGAAGACGGATGACCGAGACATAGTCTTTCAGAAGCGCTAGCACCTTACGATGGATAGAACGTTACACCTACTTTCCCCTACATCTACTAGTCTACCCTGTAAGAGTTCGCACGACTTAATCAACTATGCTAGAGCCCATAATAGCTTGTGGCTGCACACGGAAGTTTCTAGTATGAAAAATCTCATGATCCCTTTGGGCCTGGGTGGCGGTCCATAAAGAAAAACAGGCAATCCTGGAATACCCAGGTACCTCAATCCACCCAGATGTGTGTTTAAGTTGCCACCTTAGATAAACCATTAATTAACAAACTCACATCTGTCATGGATATCACTCACCCAATCCACATCTACTAGCATAGCATGGCATAATAGGCAAACGTAGAAGTAACTCCCAAAGGTTTGAAAATAAATAGGTAATAGGTACTACCTCAAATACTTCCCATCCCACAATTTAATTAGATCCTAATCATGCAACGTTTGAGGATTGATCTAATGCAATAAAACTGGGTAGTAGGAGGTATGATCAAAGTGTTACTTGCCTTGCTGATGATCCGCGAAACCTAGAGATTCGAAGTAACAGGCGGCGCACTCCTGGTATTCTATCACAGACAAACTAACAAGCATACAATAAGTATTCATCTAATGCACAGGTAAAACTCAAATAAGAGATCTAACCAGAAGGTTCAACTTAAGAACTCCGGTTTGCAAAAATAATCAAATCAAACGAGGCAACGAAAGTCAAACGGCAAAAGAAACAGGCTTCGTTTACTACTCTGGATCTAGGGCAATTTTTACAGTGGCAAAAACTTGTTTAAGTTGGTTAAACGGATAGAGGGTTTCGAGACGAAACTCCAGGCGCTTGAATCGCCTGATTCTGATAAACGAGCGAAAAGTTATACTAAAACGAAAATCGGATCAGGAATCGCGATCAGAAAAATCGCGGATTTAATCCGAGAAAAACAAAAACGACGAACGTTCGCTAGAACGGACGAACGGACGAACGCTCGCTCTTTAAATAAATCGAAAAAACCAATATATTTAAAAAACCGAAACTAAAAAAACGAACAAAACCGTCGGAAAAACCGAACGGTTTTTTTGGAAAAAAAACGGTGTCTATAAAAAAAACTACCGGCAACTCCGGCGGCGGCGGCGGGGCGGCGGTCGGCGGCGGCGACGCAGCGGCGGGGCGGCGGCTAGGGTTTTTTTGGGGAGGCTCCGGGCTGGGCTCCCCGGCTTATAAAGCCCGATCGGGCCTGGTGTCCAGGTCGGACACGGCCCGTAGGTCGGTTGCGTTTTTTTTAAATATTCCGCGCAGAAAAACAAATAAAAGAAATACTAAATGGACTCCAAAAATCCCGAAATAAATTTTTCCGGGCTTCTAAAATCAAGCCGCACAAGGTGAACATTTATTTGGGGCCTAAATGCAATTTTGAAAAACGCACATTTTTCCTAAATTCAAATAAAATACCAAAAACTCCAAAATAAAATATTATTTGATTTTATTATTAAATCCTCAATATTTATTTATTTTGGTAAAGTCATTTTATTCCCTCTCTCATATTTTTGTAATAGAAATAATTAATGATAAAATAATTAAAATCAAATGATCCTATTCTCGAAATTTGAGAAAACTCAAATACGAAAATAATGAAATCCCCAACTCTCTCCGTGGGTCCTTGAGTTGCGTAGAATTTCTAGGATCAAAACCAAAAGCAAAATTAAATATGATATGCGATGATGATCTAGTGTATAACATTCCAAATTGAAAATTTGGGATGTTACAAACCTACCCCCCTTAAGATGAATCTCGCCCTCGAGATTCGGGTTGGCTAGAAAATAGGTGAGGGTAGTCCTTGAGCAAATCTTCCTCTCGCTCCCAGGTGGCTTCATCCTCCGTGTGGTGGCTCCACTGAACCTTGCAAAACCTGATAACCTTGCTGCGGGTGACTCGACTAGCATACTCTAGAATCTTAACTGGTTTCTCCTCATAAGTCAAATCATTATCCAACTGAATTGCTTCCAATGGCACAGTGTCTCTCAAGAGTATGTCAGCCATCTCCGCGTGGCACTTCTTCAACTAAGAAACGTGGAACACATCATGAACTCCTGACAATCCTTCGGGCAATTCCAACTTGTAGGCCACTTCTCCCATACGTTCCAATACTCGGTATGGTCCTACAAACTGTGGCACTAACTTTCCCTTAACACCAAAATGCTTTATTCCCCGAAGTGGGGATACTCGAAGATAAACTCTTTCTCCGACTTCGTAAACTGTCTCCTTGCATTTAGAATTTGCGTAGCTCTTCTGTTTGGACTGGGCTACCTTAAGCCTATCACGAATCAATTTCACCTTTTGTTCAGACTCCTTAATCAAATCAGGTCCAAACAACTGGCGGTCTCCAACTTCATCCCATGACAACAGTGTCCTACACCTCCTTCCGTACAAGGCTTCAAAAGGGGCCATCTTTAAACTGGATTGATAGCTTTTGTTGTAAGAGAACTCTGCATACGGCAAATTCTCATCCCAACTAGATCCATAATATAGCGCACAAGCTCTCAGCATGTCCTCCAAAATCTGATTGACTCTCTCGGTCCGTCAATCTGTCTGTGGATGAAAAGTTGTGCTGAACTCTAGCCTGGTACCCAAAGTTTCGTGCAACTGATTCCAGAACTTTGAGGTAAACTGGGTTCCTCTATCTGATACTATACTCCTCGGAACTCCATGTAAGCATACAATCCTGGTCATGTATATCTTTGCCAACTTAGCACTGGTGTAAGTGGTCTTTACCGGGATGAAATGAGCTACTTTCGTCAACCGATCAACTACAACCCAAATCGAGTCATAGCCGGAACGAGTCCTGGGTAATCCCGTGATAAAGTCCACGCCTAACTTATCCCACTTCCATTCGGGTATCGGCAATGGTTGTAGAAATCCTGCTGGCTTCTGATGCTCTGCCTTTACTCTCTGACATACATCACATACTGCTACGTACTCCGCAATATCCTTCTTCATTCCGGTCCATCAGAAAATATCCTTCAAATCCAAATACATCTTGGTATTTCCTGGGTGAATCGAATATGGTGAATCGTGTGCCTCTTGCAGAATCAACTTCCCGATCCTTGGGTCATTGGGCACATAAACACGGTCTTCAAACCATAGGGTGTCGCGCTCATCCTCACGAAATCCTTTAGCCTTTCCTTCGCTCATTTTCTCCTTTATAGAGGCAATATCCTTGTCAGTCTTCTGAGCTTCTCTAATTCTATCCATCAAAGTTGATTGAATCTCCAATGCTGCTACATAGCCTCTCGGTTCTATTTTCAAACATAGTTCACGAAGATCCTCGGCTAACTCCTTTGGTATTTCTCCCGTCATTAGTGTATTAACATGGCTTTTACGGCTCAATGCGTCAGCTACTACATTAGCCTTTCCGGGATGGTAATGCAATCTCATATCATAATCCTTGATGAGCTCCAACCATCTCCTTTATCTGAGGTTTAACTCTTTCTGCGTGAAAATGTATTTCAAACTCTTGTGGTCCGTGTACACCTCACAATGATTTCCAATGAGGAAATGTCTCCATGTTTTCAATGCATGCACTACGGCTGCTAACTCCAAATCATGCGTAGCATAATTCAATTCATGGGGTTTCAATTGTCGTGAGGCATATGAAACAGCTCTCCCTTCCTGCATAAGCACTGCTCCAAGTCCTCGTCGTGAAGCGTCGCAATACACCTCATAATCCTTGGTCTGATCTGGCAAAATCAACACTGGTGAAGTAACCAAGCATTTCTTCAACTCCTGGAAACTAGCCTCACACTCCTCAGTCCATATGAACTTGGTATCCTTCTTTAACAACTCCGTCATAGGCTTTGCAATCTTGGAGAAATTCTCAATAAATCTCCGGTAGTATCCTGCGAGCCCAAGAAAACTCCGGATCTCTCCAACTATGGTTGGTGCTTCCCACTTGGTCACGGTATCAACTTTAGTGGGGTCAACTGCTATTCCTTCTCCGGATATAACGTGTCCGAGGAATCCTACTTCCTTCAACCAAAACTCACATTTGCTGAACTTGGCATACAACTGATGTTCTCTGAGCTTCTCAAGTACCAAACGCAAATGTTTCTTATGCTCCTCTTCATTCTTCGAGTAAACCAGGATATCATCAATGAACACCACAATGAACTTATCCAAGAACTCCATAAACACTTTGTTCATCATGTTCATAAAATAGGCAGGTGCGTTAGTCAGACCAAATGACATAACGGTATACTTGTACAGCCCATACCTGGTGGTAAAAGCCGTCTTAGGTATATCCCATTCTCGAATCTTCAACTGGTGGTATCCTGATCGCAGATCGATCTTGGAAAATACCTTAGCTCCTTGCAATCGATCAAATAGATCATTGATCATTGGTAGTGGGTACTTGTTCTTGATCGTTACTTCATTCAACCCACGATAATCAACAACCATCCTTAACGATCCATCCTTTTTCTCCACTAGAAGTACTGGTGATCCCCAAGGCGACGAACTTGGGCGAATGTAACCTTTATCTAGTAACTCCTTAATCTGCTTCTTAATCTCTACCAAATCCTTTGCAGGCATCCTATATGGTCTCTTTGATATTGGCCCGGTGCCTGGCAAAAGCTCAATCAAAAACTCAATATCTCTATCCGGTGGCATGCCTGGCAACTCCTCTGGAAATACTTCATGGAAATCCCTTACCACTGGTACTTCCTCCTGCACAACTCCTGTTAAACAATTTACTTGAGTCCCTTTTGGCATATGTCGGGATACATACTTGATCCTTCTTCCTTCCGGGGTGGTAAGCAAAATTGTCTTACTGGCGCACTCGATGTTTCCTCCATACATCGACAGCCAATCCATACCCAGAATTACATCCAATCCTTGTGATTCCAAAATGATTAAATCCGAGGGCAACACATGCCTACCTATACTCAATGGCACTTGAAAACATCCTTGACTGGCCATATACTCCGCTCCTGGTAAGCTTACTAGCATAGGTGTTCTAAGAACCTTAGTGGGCAGGTTATACTTATCCACAAATCCCCTTGATATGTATGAATGCGATGCACCGGTATCAAAAAGAACGAGTGCAGTAAATGACTTAACCAAAAACTTGCCGATTACGGCATACGGCTGCTCTTCAACCTCCTCCACGTTAATGTGGTTCACCTGTCCCCTGTTGAAAGGGTTCGGCTTCTTCCCAGAGCTTCCATTGCCATTTTGGCCTTCAGGACATTCATTGGCATAATGTCCGGTCTTCTGACACTTAAAGCAAGTGACTTGGCTCAGGTCTTTCTTGGCTGGGGTTGATGGGTTGGTACGGTTCTGGCCGCTGCTTCCTCCATTGCCATTACCATTCTTGGTGCCGTTGTGATTGTGTGAGCTACCTCCTCCATGTGTATGCTGAAAATGTCCTCCCGATCTAGGGGTAAAACGTGGCTTCTGCTGAGCTCCAGAATTTTACTTCCCTTGTCCATACTTCCTCTTGCGGTTCTCAATTTGCTGCTTCTTGCCTTCAATCATAAGAGCACGATCTACCAACTCCTGGTAGTTGTTGAAGGTTGCTATCATCAACTGCATGCTCAACTCATCATTCAGTCCTTCCAGAAACTTCTCCTACTTAGCTGCATCCGTAGCAACGTCATCTAGGGCATATCATGCTAATTTACTAAAGTCCTCCACATAGTGGCCAACTGTTCGTCCTTCTTGGCGCAAGTTGAGAAACTCACGCTTCTTCATGGCCATAGCATCCTGCTGAAACATGGGCAGTACGAAAAGCCTGCTGAAACTGGTCCCATGTGACAGTGTCGATAGGGAAAGTGGTTGTGAAATTCTCCCACCATGATGCCGCGGGTCCTTCAAGCTGATGTGCGACAAACTTCACCTTCTCCGCATCTGTGCATCCTGCTGTGGTCAACTCTCTGGCTGTCTTGCGGAGCCAATCATCTGCTACTATCGGCTCGGTGCTACCAGAAAACACCGGCGGATTCAGCCTAAGAAAATGGGCTAAGTGATCAATAGGTGGTGGTGGTGGTGGTGGTGGTGGTGGGTTGTTGTTGTTGTTCCCCTGATTCTGATTCTGGACTAGCAACTGCATCAATGTGTTCTGCTGCTGGATCAACTGGGTGAGCTCCGGTGGAAAGGTAAATCCGGGGTCACGTCTCGGAGGCATCTGAGGGTTTAGAAAAGATGAGATTTAAGAATAGAGGGGGTCTAAAGAGAAAACACTACCCATATGCACATGAGGCAAAAGCAAACAATTCACTTCATTCAATCAATCAAACAAGGGCATACAATCGATCTAACTATCGCAAAAGTGCTCGGACTACTGTATTTACATGGGGGACTACTACTACTAATGAGGTGGTCTACTAGAAATATTCTTCGGTTGCAGACTCCATGATATCTGCCCCGGCTTCATCAACATAGTCATCATCGCTATCATCTGGGTCCGAGTCGGTGTCGTCGATGATGATGTAGTCTTCCAGGCGAATCTCCTTGGGTTCTTCGTCTTCATCTACTGGGGCAGGGCCTCCCATAAATATTCCGATCTTCTTGATCAGATCGTCATTCTTCTCCACCAATACTTCAATTTCTTCTTCATAATCTTCACGTGTAGCCTTGAGTTCTTCCTCCAGTTCCTTGATTCTTGTCCTTGCCTTCTTCAGGTCTATCATGTCGGCGCACATCTGGTTCTCCTGTCGTCGAATGTGCTAGTTTAATTCCTGGATAAAAGCTGCAACTGATCTATCCTTTCTGGTGCTGATCATCTCCCAGTGCTCATCTCGGCGCCCACAAATCTGGTAGATAGTATCCTTGAGATCATTGCAGTAGACTTCTCCAATGTGTCCCATGGCGATGTGAGCTGCCATGCTCTTCCCTAGACTCCAAGTTGGTGCATCAAAAGAAAACTCTATGGGCTCAGTGACTGGCATGAACGTCCTTCCTGGAACTTGAACTTGAATCATCCAGCGCTCTTCTTCAGGTAAGGTGGCGTTATAGGTTCCGGTGAAGCTTGGTACTCCTATGTTCAGGTATCTAGTGACTTCCTTCAAGTGGCGTCCAAAGGGTGTATCTTCATCCGGTTGCGTGAACTTGTTCCTTGCATCCGCCATCCTAAAGAGTAGAAAAGATGAGAGTTCAGAAGAGAAGAGAGTGAATAGTGATGTAGGTATTTAGCTTAGTGGTCGTGTCCTACAGTCAGCGTGTGCTCTGATACCATCTTTGTAGCGACCAGACCTCAAACGATCTGATCTCTGTGCTCAGGTGTCATCCCTAGATCAGTAATGCTGACACCACACAGTATTTGAAGGATTTATAATAGAGTAGCAATCACACACTTATTACATCGAGTGTCTCAATAGAGAACTTATTACAATAAATATGGCTTAAGGCCATCTAATAACGATAACAACGGAAGGCTTGGAAGATAAGTGAGTCCATCAACTCCAACGGCATCACTGAGTATAGAACCACGACCTAAAAACTCCTTAATCGTCGTCTAAAAAGTCCGCAACATTAACGTTGCAGCCCGAAACGGGTCAGCACATGGAATATGCTGGCAAGGTAACACATCGAGAGTAATGGAATAAAACAGCTATACTATATGCATATTTGGCTGGTGAAAGCTCTATGGTTACAGTTTTGCGTAAAGCCAAATTTTCCCTACTGCAAAGGAATAAATTTTATTTAACTATCATGGTAGTTGTTAAACATTGAGAATGGTTGACAGCATCCTCAATCCCAATTAAGCATCATCATTGACAAAACCCAACAAAATTAATTTAGAGTAACATGTTGAGATTCACATGATAATCCAAGTACTAGATACTCAAGATGTCCATAACCGGGGACACGACCAACCATGATTAGTTTATACACTCTGCAGAGATTTGCGCACTTTTCCCCACAAGACTCAATCGCCTCCGTTTGGTTTCTCGCACTTCATGGTGTTTGAGAAGACGGATGACCGAGACATAGTCTTTCAGAAGCGCTAGCACCTTACGATGGATAGACCGTTACACCTACTTTCCCCTACATCTGCTAGTCTACCCTGTAAGAGTTCGCACGACTTAATCAACTATGCTAGAGCCCATGATAGCTTGTGGCTGCACATGGAAGTTTCTAATATGAAAAATCTCATGATCCCTTTGGGCCTGGGTGGCGGTCCATAAAGAAAAACAGGCAATCCTGGAATACCCAGGTACCTCAATCCACCCAGATGTGTGTTTAAGTTGCCACCTTAGATAAACCATTAATTAACAAACTCACATCTGTCATGGATATCACTCACCCAATCCACGTCTACTAGCATAGCATGGCATAATAGGCAAACGTAGAAGTAACTCCCAAAGATTTGAAAATAAACAGGTAATAGGTACTACCTCAACTACTTCCCATCCCACAATTTAATTAGATTCTAATCATGCAATGTTTGAGGATTGATCTAATGCAATAAAACTGGGTAGTGGGAGGTATGATCAAAGTGTTACTTGCCTTGCTGATGATCCGCGAAACCTAGAGATTCGAAGTAACAGGCGGCGCACTCCGGGTATTCTATCGCAGACAAACAAACAAGCATACAATAAGTATTCATCTAATGCACAGGTAAAACTCAAATAAGAGATCTAACCAGAAGGTTCAACTTAAGAACTCTGGTTTGCAAAAAAATCAAATCAAACGAAGCAACGAAAGTCGAACGACAAAAGAAACAGGCTTCGTTTACTATTCTGGATCTAGGGCAATTTTTACAGTGGCAAAAACTTGTTTAAGTTGGTTAAACGGATAGAGGGTTTCGAGACGAAACTCCAGGCGCTTGAATCGCCTGATTCCGATAAACCAGCGAAAAGTTATACTAAAACGAAAACTGGATCAGGAATCGCGATCAGAAAAATCGCGGATTTAATCCGAGAAAAAGAAAAACGATGAACGTTCGCTAGAACGGACGAACGCTCGCTATTTAAATAAATCGGAAAACCCGATCTATTTTAAAAAAACGAAACTAAAAAAAACTGACAAAACCGTCGGAAAAACCGAACGGTTTTTCGGAAAAAAACCGGTGTCTATAAAAAAACTACCGGCAACTCCGGCGAGAACTCCGGCGGCGGCGGCGGTGGCGGCGGCAGTCGGCGGCGGCGCGGCGGCTAGGGTTTTTTTGGGGAGGCTCCGGGCTGGGCTCCCCGGCTTATAAAGCCCGATCGGGCCTGGTGTCCAGGTCGGACACGGCCCGTAGGTCGGTTGCGTTTTTTTAAATATTCCGCCCAGAAAAACAAGTAAAATAAATACTAAACGGACTCCAAAAATCCCGAAATAAATTTTCCAGAGCTTCTAAAATCAAGCCGCACAAGGTGAACATTTATTTGGGGCCTAAATGCAATTTTGAAAAACGCACATTTTTCCTAAATTCAAATAAACTACCGAAAAACTCCGAAATAAAATCTTATTTTATTTTATTATTAAATCCTCAATATTTATTTATTTTGGGAAAGTCATTTTATTCCCTCTCTCATATTTTTGTAATGGAAATAATTGATGATAAAATAATTAAAATCAAATGATCCTATTCTCGAAATTTGAGAAAACTCAAATATGAAAATGACGAAATCCCCAACTCTCTCCGTAGGTCCTTGAGTTGCGTAGAATTTCTAGGATCAAAACCAAAAGCAAAAGAAAATATGATATGCAATGATGATCTAGTGTATAACATTCCAAATTGAAAATTTGGGATGTTACAAGTATCGAGTTGTAATTCTTGAGTTGTAAGTAAATAAAAGTGTGATGATCATCATTATTAGAGCATTGTCCCATGTGAGGAAAGGATGATGGAAGCTATGATTCCCCCACAAGTTGGGATGAGTCTGCAGACTTTATAAAAAATAAAAGAGGCCAAAGAAGCCCACAAAAAAAGAGGCCAAAGAAGCCCAAACAAAAAAAGAGAGAAAAAGAGAGAAGGGACAATGTTATTATCCTTTTTCCACACTTGTGCTTCAAAGTAGCACCATGGTCTTCATGATAGAGAGTCTCCTATGTTGTCACTTTCATATACTAGTGGGAGTTTTTCATTATAGAACTTGGCTTGTATATTCCAATGATGGGCTTCCTCAAATTTCCCTAGGTCTACGTGAGTAAGCGAGTTGGATGCACACCCACTTAGTTTCTTTTTGAGCTTTCATACACTTATAGTTCTAGTGCATCCATTGCATGGCAATCTCTACTCACTCACATTGATATCTATTGATGGATATCTCCATAGCCCGTTGATATGCCTAGTTGATGTGAGACTATCTCCTTCTTTTTGTCTTCTCCACAACCACCATATTCTATTCCACCTATAGTGCTATATCCATGGCTCGCACTCATGTATTGCGTGAAAGTTGAAAAAGTTTGAGAACGCCAAAAGTATGAAACAATTGTTTGTCTTGTCATCGAGGTTGTGCATGATTAAATACTTTGTGTGATGAAGATGGAGCATAGCCAGACTATATGATTTTGTTGGGATAACTTTCTTTGACCATGTTATTTTGAGAAGACATGATTGCTTTATTAGTATGCTTGAAGTATTATTGTTTTTATGTCAATATTAAACTTTTGTTTTGAATCTTAGGGATCTGAATATTCATGCCAAAATAAATAAAATTACATGGATAAATATGTTAGGTAGCGTTCCACATCAAAAATTCTGTTTTTATCATTTACCTACTCGAGGACGAGTAGGAATTAAGCTTGGGGATGCTTGATACGTCTCTAATGTATCTATAATTTTTGGTTGTTCCATGCTATTATATTATCTTTTTTGGATGTTTTATATGCATTATTATTTTATTTTATATTATTTTTTGGGCCTAACTTATTTACCTAGAGCCTAGTGCCAGTTTCTGTTTTTTCCTTGTTTTTCAGTTTTATAGAAAAGTAATATCAAACGGAGTCCAAATGGAATAAAAATTTACGATGATTTTTCTTGGACCAGAAGACATCCATGGAGCTTGGAGAGGTGGCCAGAAGAGTCCTGAGGCTCCATAAGCCCTCAGGGCGTGCCCTAGGGGGGCACCCTGCTGGCTTGTGGGCCCCATGGGATTCGACCAATCCTAATCTTTGGCCTATAAATTCCCAAATATTCGCAAAGCAACACAAGCGTTCACCAAAATACTTTCCTGCCACCGCAAGCCTTTGTTTCTACGCGATCCCATCTTGGGGCCTTTTCTGGCATCCTGCCGGAGGGGGATTCGATCACGGAGGGCATCTACATCAACTGCCCTACTGATGAAGCGTGAGTAGTTTACCAGAGACCTACGGGTCCATACACTACTGTAGGATGCTACTAACGCGACACTACGATCAGAGAGCCTTTGACAAAACTGTGTGCAATGCATTAGTCGCAAACGGTGATGTAAAAAACCGTCAAAAAAGTTGCAAAACATTTGCGATGGATGATACATCAAACACAGTTCAGATTTTAGTTGCATGCGCGATGAGGGGCATATAGTTGATCTGTACGAACTATTTGCGATGAGACAGAACAACAGAAATGGGCAGCCAGATCAAGGTGTGTGCGATATACGGCATACAGTTCACTCTGATGAACCGTTTGTGATGATTGAGGTGAACACAAACGATTTGGCGTAACAAGATGTGTGTGATACCTGGTAAACAGGTTGGTAATCAGAATTGTGTGCGATCATTATAGACATCCCATATGGCCTTTTTTTGTGAATTGTGTGCTCGTTAGGGCACACAGTTCAACAAACCAACCTGTGGGCGATAATGTAGATGATCTCTATCGAATACATATTACTAACCGTCTGCGATGAGATTGACAGGATAAACAGAGATATATACATTCTGCTTAATTTAGTCCTTCTTCTTGTTTTTGTTGTTGGATGGCCCCGCGACATCGTCTTGGCGAGGACGCTTCTTGCCATTGACCATTGGCTTTTCATCGCCACCGCCGCCGTCATCGTCATTGTTGTTGTCGTCATCCTCTTCCTCGTTCGACGATTCCTCCTCATCATCATCGTCGTCCACTTCTTCATCGTCCTCTTCTTCATCCTCCGACGGCTCCTCGTCCGTCTGGTTGTCATTTGACGACTAAGGAGGCGGCGTCCCTTCCATGAACGGGATATAATCGAGGTCTGGGCTCGACGCTGGACTCATGGAAGACGGGTGGGATGATTCCAATGTTGACCTATCATTGGGCGCCAGACTGCTGGCCGAACTATCGTCCTCGCTGTCGCTCGACATGGCTGCACAGTGTGTGCGAGTGTGTAGCGCGGCCTGCCGGGGACGATGAAGATGGTGGACACTTAAGCGCGGGGTATGCAGAGAAGAGGAACTACCAATTGAAGCGGGTTTTTTTTCTTGCGCGTGCAGGGGGGATTGAAGCGGGGGTTGACATATTATCTAACCGCTGATATAATCAACCGCAATTATTTGTACCCAGTTGCTCCAAATTCCCGAGGTTGCGCAGGACTCCTATTGACTATTTGGCTGGTTTCCTTTTTCAGGACAAAAATAAGGAACACGTTTTGGGATTATGCACAAGTACCAGTACAAATGGAGTAGGACAGTTGGCAAGCAATACTTTGAGCTCTTCTTATTGATAAAGCCACTAATAATCAAACTAGAAAGGAAAAGAAAAAATACAAAGAAAAATATCCGCACGAATCTTCGCGTAACATCAATGGCATATGACCTAGATGTGCATTACTTAGAGCACATCTAGATGTGCTTTAGCAATATTGTCAAACAGAGCATAGAACATGGCTAATGCGACAACCACAACTACACATGCTAGTTCCTTCTTGTCTCTTTCTTTCATCTGTTGCCTGTGATTGATTCTTTCTTGCTTCATCGTATTGATTGAACATTCCAGATCAGCCAGTTTCTTCTTCAGCTTTATGTTATCTTCTGCGAGCATGGTAATAACACTCCGAGCCCTGCCATGCCATTCTTCATCCAGCCAGTTAACAAAGGCACAAGCCTCATATCCTTGCCAATGTTAAATAGTATTCTGGATGAGCGGTGGCATTAACTGAAGTAAAATGAGACAACTTAATTAGCACTAACCTCTAAGGGGCAACTAAGAAACCGCCTGCCAATGTCAAATCCCTCCATGCATACACGTCGAGCGGGAGTGTGCCCATGCACACAACTCAGCTTTTGGTACTTCTCGGTGGCGCAAAACACGGAGTTGAACTCGTGTTGCGGGAGTCTGGAGTCATGCTCCAGATCCGGCGGCAGATCGCTTTCCTAGGGGGGGGGGGGTCATGCAGGACGGATTCAGCAAGGAGCTATACTTTGGACATGCTAAAATAGATCGTGATAGATTGGAACCTGGCAGGACGATTTGGATCTGTAGTACACCTGCCTTCTAATGACCTTAGGCAAGTGCTTGGCGGCGACCGCCATCGTGGCGGTGATACGAGCAGGAGCAGCCGCACCGAAACCATCAGCACCACTCGTCCGCATTCCCCCAATGTCAGCGCCACGCGAGGGAATTTGGAGGCTACGTAGGTATTTGGGGGAAATGGGGAAACTGTGGAGATAAGCTAACGGTCGGGAACTACTTATGGCACTATATGTTTTATATGGCACACTGTTTATACATGTCGTTTGTGTATTAGGTATTACAACGTCACACACGATTTTCGCACTAAATCGTGTGAGAATACAACATAGGTTAGACACGGTTTCCGTTACATAACCATATGTGATGTACTACCCTATCCATATAATTGAGTTACGGTGAGATACCGTGTAAACAGCCTCTCCGCGGATATATCCATAAAAAAACAGCCGCTCTGCGTATAGAGATGGCGGCGGTGGCCCAGGCAGCAGCTACCGGAGAAGAGGTCAATCCTTGGTCAGTGGGCGGTGGCGGCGTCATAGGAGGTCAATCCTCGGTCTGCGGCGGGAGATAGGAGGAGCTCAACCATCGAGTTCGGCGAAGGCGTGATTCGAGCACATCCATCGCGGTCGAACTTCAGGCGGCAGCCGCACTAAGCTTTGCTCCTCGACCTTGCTGTCTCGGTGTGCTGTCGCATCACGCTTGTCTGTCTGCTGGGTGGAGGTCGCCGCACGGCTAATTAATTAGGGTATTCTTTTCGTGAGTGGCTTAATTAAGGTATTCAATTCCTAAGGGTAGTGTTGTACTAGTACTCTGCGTGTAAATTGACTGGTCATTAATTTTTGTCATTGCACGTTTGCATAACAACATGGAGCGCCCTCACTAATTTTAAAATAAAACCTTGTGATTTATGCATGCATCTTTGGGCAGCAGTTAATCCGTGTATTAATGCTGTTGTTTTGTTTTTAATTACCATTCGTGTGCTGCAGATGAGACGATCTCGATGGGTGAAGAATCGGAAAACCGAAAACCGCAGATTTTATCAGTGGCATGATAGAGTTCATGAATTTGGCTGAAAGTACAAAGAGAAGAATTGGTGATGTGTATTACATCCTATGTCCATGTACTGATTGTGCCAATACAGAGTCACATGAAGTTGCAGATGTCCAGATGCACTTAGACTCTAGGGGATTCATGGATGGATATACACGTTGGACCAGACACGGTGAAGATGAGGTCATGGATGAAGATACCCAGGGCAGCGAGATGCCAAACCCCGATTAGTGTCACATGGATGTTGAATCTAACATCGGGGCAGAGGCGTCAAGCTACTAATGGAACACTAGAAAGCCGAAACACCCACTGGAAAACCAAGACGTCGACGCAGATGACGACGATCTTGATATGCTAGATTTTGCTACTATGATTGCAGATTTTGAGGGCCCAAAAAAGGATATGATTGGGTACAAGGATCTGCCAACCATTGATGCAGACTCCAAGAAAGAATTGTATCCAGGTTGCAAAATGAAATATTCCAGGTTGAGTGCCACCCTGACGCTTCTCAGATTTAAAGCAGCAAACAATCTATCAAACAAGGGCTTCACAGAGGTGTTAGGTCTTTTCAAAGAAATTCTTCTGAAAGATAAGGTGCTCCCCAGAAGCACGAATGAAGCGAAGAAAATTGTTTGCCCATTGGAACTTGAAGTACAGAAGATACACGCTTGTACGAATGATTGTATATTATACCGTGGTGTAACATCCCAATTTTCAATTTGGATGTTATACATAGGTCATCATATTCATATCATATTCTATTTTGCATATTTGGTTGTGATCCTAGAAATCTTAAGCAACTCAAGGACCCAAGGAGAGAGTTGGGGATTTCACAAATTTTCATATTTTAACTTTCTCAAACTTGAAAAGAGGATCAATTTGATTTTAATTTTTTTCTCTCCAATTACTTCCAATATTTAAAATAAAAGAGAGAAGATAATATGACTTCTTCAAAAAAAAGTAATATTGGAGTATAAAATTTAAAATCAAATTTATATTTTATTTGGATTTTATTTGCTATTTTATTTGAATTTAGAAAAATATGCATTTTTGAAAATTGCATTTTTAGGCCAGAAAAATGTTCACTTTGTTCTAAATAATAGGTTTAGACGGTGAAAATTGTTTCTGCTATTTTTAGATTTTTTTAATATTTTATTAGGATTTTTCTTCGGGCGGATTTTTTTTAAATCTTCTTCCCGCCCGACTTGGCCGAAGGCCCAGCCGAGCACGCTGGCCCGCATCGCCCGCCGCCTTCCTCCCGCGCGAGGAGTCCGCGCCGCCATTGGAGCTCGAGTCCGAGACGGACTCCATCCCGGTGCCCCTCCCGCAAGCCGCAACCCCCCCTCGCCCTTTAAATACCGCCCCACCCCGCCGCCTCCTCCCTCACCTCGTCCCGCTGCTGCTGCAGCCGCCGCCTAGTGTCGCCACCCACCGCCCGACGCCACACCGCCCAAGCCGCCGTTCGCCGGAGCCGCGCCGCCGCCGTCCACCGGAGCCGCGCCCCTCGCCGTTCGCCGGAAAATCGCCGCCGCCTGCCGGTTTTAGGTATAAAACCTAGACCGGTTTTTTAGGGTTTTGTCGGTTTTTCTTTTCGGTTCGATGGTTTAGATCATTTTTTAGGGTTCGCTTGTTAGCGAACATTTACTGTTTAGCTCATTTAAACGAACACGTTCGTTTGTTTGGTTCTGCTAGCGAACGTTCGTTTGATAGGTTTTTCTTTTTATTTTATTTTTGGCCAGGGACCTATCCGTGATTTCTTTTCTCAAAGATTAGTCCCAAATCTCGAACACTTGCAACTTTTTGCTTGTTCGTCCAAATCTAGTGAAACCAACGCCAAAATCTTATTCTTGTTCCCTTCTTTCCAGATAATCAACTTGAACATGGTTTTGACAATTTAAAATTTGGTTTCAAGCAGATTTGATTTTGAACTTCTTTTGATCGTAGTTTGAGTTTTGTAGCTCCGATTTGGTTGATTCCTTTTGCGAATCGAAGCTCTACAGTGGAACTTTCAGTTTGAATCTTTTCATTTGAGTTTTACTCTTGCATCCTATGCTTGATTGCTTATGTATGTTATTGTTTGTTCGATAGAGTTTCCTGAGTGCGAAGCGTGCTACTATAAGTCACTAGGGTTTTTAGATCGTCAGCAAGGCAAGTAACACTTTGATCATACCCCTTATTACCCAGTTTTTATTCATCAGTTCAATCCTCAAACACTACATGGTTAGGACTTGAATACTTGTGGGCACTGGGAAGTAGTGATGAGGTAGTACCTATTGCCTTTATTTCAAACCCTGGGAGTTACTTCTACGTTATGCTTATACTGCTATGCTAGTAGATGTGGTTTGGATTGAGTGATACATGACAGATGTGAGAGTTTAATTAATGGTTAAACTTAAGGTGGATAATCTAATACACATCTGGGTGGATTTGTTGAGGCACCCTAGAGCACCCAGTGGTTGTCTGGGCACCTGGAGCAATCCAGTGTTGTCCTGGGATATCCCGGAGTACCCGTGTGATCATCCTACAGTTTGCCACCCATGCCAAAGGGATAATAAGATTATTCATGCTGGAAACTTCCATGTGCAGCCACAAGCCATTATGGGCTCTTGCATAGTTAAGTAAGTTGTGTGACCTCTTTCAGTGGTAGGCTAGCAGATGTAGGGGATGTAGGTGGTACTGTCTACCCAGAGTAAAGAGTTAATACTTCTGGAAGACTGTGTCTCGGTCATCCGTTTCTCAAACACCATGTAGTGCGAGAAATCCAATGGAGGAGATCGAGTCTTGTGGGGAAAAGTGCACGAACCTCTGCAGAGTGTATAAACTAATCATGGTTAGCCGTGTCCCTCGTTATGGACATCTTGAGTATCTGGTATTTGAATTATTGATTTGATCTCATCACTCTATTTAATTAATTTGTTGGGTTGATGATTACTTAATTTGGGATTGAGTTGGAGGAACCTTCTCAATGTTTTCAACAAACTTTGTAGTTAAATAAAATCTATTCCTTTGTTGTAGGAAAAAACTAGCTTTCTGCAAAAACAATCATAGAGCCTCCACCACCCAAATATGCATATAGTTATAGCTGTTACATGTTCATTGCTCTACAATGTTATTTTGCCAGCATATTCCATGTGCTGACCTAGACAGGCTGCAACGTATTATGTTGCAGAATTTTCAGACGAAGAGTAAGGTGCGCTAGGTCATTGTCGTGCACTCAACTATGCTGTTGGAGTTGATGGACTCATTTTACCTTTGAAGCTTCCGTTGTTATCTTAGTTAGATGGCCTTCAGCCATATTATTGTAATAAGTACTCTCTTTTGAGACATTCGATGTAATAAGTGTGTGATTGAACTCTATTATAAATCCTAGAGTACCGTGTGTGTCAGCATTACCGATCCAGGGATGACACATATACACAGAGATTTGACCGTTTGAGGTCAGATCGCTAGAAGATGGTATCAGAGCACACGCTGACTGTAGGACGCGACCACTAAGATAAGCCATAGGACACTCTTCTCTACTCATTTCTGACTCTTCTCCACTTTCTACTCCATAGATGGCGGACCCAAGGAACAAGTTTTCTCAACCGGATGAAGGCACCCCTTTTGGACGACACTTGAAGGAGGCCACTAGATACCTGAACATCGGAATAGCAAGCTTCACCGAGACCTACACCACCACTCCACCGGAAGAAGAGCGCTGGACAATACGAGTACATGTTTCAGGAAGGACATTCACACCAGTTACGGAGCCCATAGAGTTTTCCTTTGATGCACCAACCCGGAGTCTAGGAAAGAGCATGGCAGCTCACATCGCCATGGGACACATGGACGAAGTTTACCACAAGGATCTTAATGACACCATCTACCAGATATGTGGACGCCAATATGAGAAATGGTAGATGATTTGCACCAGGAGGGACAAGTCCATTGCAGCCTACATCCAAGAGTTGAACCAACACATTCGTCGTCAGGAGAACCAGATGTGCGCCAGCATGATATACCTAAAGAAGGTGATGACCAGGAACATGGAGCTAGAAGAGGAACTCAAGTCTACACGCGATGAATATGAAGAGGAAATTGCAGTACTACTAGAGAAGAATGAAGACCTGAAGAAGAAGCTAGGAGTATTCATGGGAGACCCTATGCCAGGAGGTGACGACCATCCCGAAGACTACATCATCATCGACGACACCGACTCCGACCCCGACAATGATGATGATTATGAAGACGAAGCTGGAGCAGATATCATGGAGTCTTCTTCCGATGGAAATTTCTAGTCGACCACCATATTATCAGTAGTATTCCCCCATGTATATAGTAGTAGTCCGAGTATTTTGTAACGGTAGCTAGATCGATTGTATGCCCTTGTTTGAATTGAGTGGTGTGGTATGAATGTGTTTGTATCATGTGCATATGGGTAGTGCTTTCTCTTTATACCCCACTCTATTCTATTCTCACCCCTCTAAACCTATCAGATGCCTCCGAGACGTGACCCTGGATTTGTCTTCCCGCCGGAGCTCACTCTGTTGATCCAACATCAGAATGCTTTGATGCAACTATTAGTCCAGAACCAAGGCAACAACAACAACAATAACAACCCACCGCCACCACCTCTAGTGGACAACTTAGCCCGTTTTCCGAGGTTGAATTAGCCGGTGTTTTCCAGTAGCACCGAGCCGATTGTTGCTGATGACTAGCTCCGCAGGATTGGAAGGGAGCTGACCACCGCAGGTTGCGTAGATGCTGAGAAGGTGCGCTTTGCCGCACATCAATTGGATGGACCAGCAACCTCATGGTGGGAGAATTACACAACCACTTTTCCCATAGCCAATGTCACATGGGATCAGTTTCAGCAAGCTTTCCGCACAACCCATGTCTCAACTGGAGCAATGAGTATGAAGAAGCGTGAGTTTTGCAACTTACGCCAGGGGAATCGTACTGTGGGGTAGTACGTGGATGAGTTTAGTAAGTTAGCTCGCTATGCCCTGGATGATGTGGCCATAGATGCCACGAAGTAGGAGAAGTTTATGAAAGGGCTGAATGATGAGCTGAGCATGCAGTTGATGGTGGCAACATTCAATAACTACCAGGATTTGGTAGACAGGGTCCTTATGATTGAAGGCAAGCAGCAACAGATAGAGAGCAGCAAAAGGAAGTATGGACAAGGGAAGTACAATTCTGGAGCTCAGCAGAAGCCTCATTTTACCTCGAACTTGGGAGGACACACTCATAACCATGGAGGCCATACCCATAATGGAGGGAGTTTGCATAACCACAGTGGCCCTAAGAATGGGAATGGGAATGGAGGAAGCAACGGACAGAACCGTTCCAACCCAGCAACACCCATCAGGAAGGATCTAAGTCACATTACTTGTTTCAAGTGCGGGAAGACTGGACACTACGCCACTGAATGTCCTGAAGCAAAGAATGGAAATGGCAATGGAAGCTCAAGGAAGAAGCCAAACCCTTTCACCAGAGGTCAGATGAACCACATCAACGTGGAGGAGGTTGAAGAACAACCTGATGCAGTGATCGGTAAGTTTTTGATTAAGTCATTTACCACTTCGTTCTTTTTGACACTGGTGCATCACATTCATACATATCAAGGCAATTTGTGGACAAGTTTAAGTTGCCAACCTTAGCCCTTAGGTCACCCATATTAGTAAGCTCGCCAGGAGCAGAGTATATGGCCAGCCGATGGTGTGATCGGTTACCCCTAGCCATTGGTAGCCACGTTTTCCCCTCAGACCTAATAATTTTGGACTCCCAAGGATTGGATATAATATTAGGCATGGATTGGTTATCGAAGTATGGAGGAAACATCGATTGTGCTAGTAAGTCAATTTTCCTTACCACCCCGGAGGGAAAAAGGATCAAGTACGTGTCTAGGCATGCGCCAAGGAGGACCCAAGTGAATTCTCTCTCAGGAGTTGTTCAGGAAGAAGTGCATGTTCTGAAGGATTACCCGGATGTATTTCAAGAGGAATTACCAGGCATGCCGCCAGGTCGAGACATTGAGTTTTTGATAGAGCTGTTGCCAGGCACCGGACCAATATCGAAGAGACCGTATTGGATGCCCGCAAATGATCTGGAGGAAATTAAGAAGCAGATTAAGGAGTTATTGGAGAAAGGTTATATCCGACCAAGTTCATCATCGTGGGGAGCCCTAGTGCTCTTAGTTGAGAAGAAGGATGGATCTTTGAGAATGGTTGTTGATTATCGGGCGTTGAATGAAGTGACGATCAAAAACAAGTACCCACTACCGATGATCAATGATCTATTTGACTAGTTGCAAGGAGCTAAAGTATTCTCCAAGATCGATCTTCGATCGGGATACCCCTAGTTGAAGATCCGAGAACATGATATACCTAAGACAACTTTTACCACAAGGTATGGGCTATATGAGTACACGGTCATGTCATCTGGATTTACTAATGCCCCTGCCTATTTTATGAGTATGATGAACAAGGTATTCATGGAATTCTTGGATAAGTTTGTTGTGGTGTTCATTGATGATATTTTGGTATACTCGAAGAATGAAGAGGAACACAAGGAACACTTGTGCTTAGTTCTCGAGAAGCTCAGGGAACATCAGCTATTTGCCAAGTTCAGCAAGTGTGAGTTTTGGTTGAAGGAAGTTGGATTCCTTGGACATTTTATATCAGGAGAAGGTATAGCCGTAGACCCTACCAAGGTTCAGTCTATCACTGAGTGGTTGGCACCCACCTTAGTTGGAGAGATCCACAGTTTTCTAGGACTCGCAGGATATTACAGGAGGTTCATTGAGAATTTCTCCAAGATTGCGAAACCCATGTCAGAGTTGTTGAAGAAAGACACCAAGTTCAAATGGACCGAAGATTGTGAGGCCGGTTTTCAGGAGTTGAAGAAACGTTTGGTTACAGCCACAGTGCTGATTCTTCTGGATGTATGTAAGGATTTCCAAGTTTATTGCGACGCTTCTCGCTTGGGACTTGGAGGTGTACTTATGCAAGACGGAAGAGTTGTTTCATATGCCTCACGGCAGCTTCGACCTCATGAGTTGAATTATGCCACACATGATTTGGAGTTAGCAGCTGTAGTGCATGCGCTAAAGACCTGGAGACATTTTCTGATTGGAAACAAATGTTATGTGTACACTGATCACAAGAGTTTGAAGTACATTTCCACGCAGAAGGAGTTGAATCTTAGGCAGGGGAGATGGTTGGAGCTCGTAAAGGATTACAATATGAAGTTGCATTATCATCCAGGAAAGGCCAATGGCGTAGCAGATGCTTTGAGCCGCAAGAGTTATTCCAATACCATTGTAAGCGGAGGATTACCGCATGAGTTAGTTGATGATCTCAAGGAACTTCGTTTGGAGATAGTTCCAAGAGGTTTTGTTGTAGCAATGGAGGTTCAGTCTACATTATTGGGAAAGATTCGAGAAGCTCAAAAGGATGATAAGGAAATTGCTGAAATTAAGGAGAAGATGAGCAAAGGAAAAGCCAAAGGTTTTCGTGAGGATGAGCACGAAACTTTATGGTTTGAGGATCGTGTATATGTGCCCAATAATGCGGAGATCAGGAAGTTAATACTTCAGGAAGCTCATGACTCGCCATATTCGATTCACCCCGGAAACACCAAGATGTTTTTGGATTTGAAGGAACGTTTCTAGTGGACTGGTATGAAGAAGGATATTGCCGACTATGTAGCAGTATGCGATGTATGTCAGAGAGTGAAGGCAGAACATCAGAAGCCAGCCGGATTATTACAGCCTATGCCGATACCCGATTGAAGTGGGATAAACTTGGCATGGATTTCATCATCGGATTGCCCAGGACCCGATCATGATATGATTCTATCAGGGTAGTAGTTGATCGCTTGACCAAGGTAGCTCACTTTATCCCAGTGAAAACCACCTATACAAGCGCGAAGTTCGCCAAGATATATATGACCAGGATCGTATGTCTGCATGAAGTTCCAAGGACCATCGCATCAGATAGAGGGACACAGTTTACCTTGAAGTTTTGGAATGAGCTGCACCAGACTTTGGGTACTAGGCTGGACTTCAGTACAACATTTCATCTGTTGATAAATGGACAGACCGAGAGAGTCAATCAGATTCTGGAGGACATGTTGAGAGCCTGTGCGCTAGGTTATGGATCTAGTTGGGATGACAATTTACCTTACGCAGAGTTCTCATACAACAACAGTTATCAGGCTAGTTTGAAGATGTCCCCTTTTGAAGCCTTGTATGGAAGGAGATGCAGGACACCGTTGATGTGGGAGGAAGTTGGAGACTGTCAGTTGTTTGGACCAGATTTGATCAAAGAGTCTGAAGAGAAGGTTAAGTTGATCCAAGATAGACTGAAGGTAGCTCAGTCCAGACAGAAGAGTTATGCCGATACTAAACGCAAGGAGGTAGTCTATGAAATTGGAGACCGAGCATATCTTTGGGTGTCACCACTTCGAGGAGTTAAATGATTTGGAGTTAAGGGAAAGTTAGCCCTGAGATTTGTAGGGCCATACCAAGTTCTGGAACGTATGGGAGAGGTTTCCTACAAGTTGGAGTTACTCGAAGGATTGTCAGGAGTTCATGATGTGTTTCACATTTCCCAGTTAAAGAAGTGCCATGCTGAGATGGCCGATATTCCTCTATGAGATACAGTGCCCCTGGAAGCAATTCAGTTGGAGAGTGATCTAACCTACAAGGAGAAACCCATCAAGATTCTTGAGTTTGCTAGCCGAGTTACCCACAACAAGGTTATCAAATTTTGCAAAATTCAGTGGAGCCACCATACCGAGGACGAAGCCACCTGGGAGCGAGAAGAAGACCTACGAAAAGACCCCCCACACCTATTCTCTAGCCAACCCGAATCTCGAGGGCGGGATTCATCTTAAGGGGGGGGGGGGGTAGGTTTGTAACATCCCAATTTTCAATTTGGATGTTATACATAGGTCATCATATGCATATCATATTCTATTTTACATATTTGGTTGTGATCCTAGAAATATTAAGCAACTCAAGGACCCAAGGAGAGAGTTGGGGATTTCACAAATTTTCATATTTGAATTTTCTCAAACTTGAAAAGAGGATCAATTTGATTTTAACATTTTTCTCTCTAATTACTTCCAATATTTAAAATAAAAGAGAGAAGATAATATGACTTCTTCAAAAGAAAGAAATATTGGAGTAGAAAATTTAAAATCAAATTTATATTTTATTTGGATTTTATTGCTATTTTATTTGAATTTAGAAATATATGCATTTTTGAAAATGGCATTTTTAGGCCAGAAAAATGTTCACTTGGTTCTAAATAATAGGTTTAGACGGTGAAAATTGTTTCTAGTATTTTTAGAATTTCTTTTTATATTTTATTAGGATTTTTCTTCGGGCGGATTTTTTTATTATTATTTTTAAATCTTCTTCCTACCCGACTGGGCCGAAGGCCCAGCCGAGCACGCCAGCCCGCGTCGCTCGCCGCCTTCCTCCCGCGCGAGGAGTTCGCGCCGCTGCCGGAGCTCGAGTCCGAGCCGGACTCCGCCCCAGCGCCCCCTCTCGCAAGCTGCAACCCCCCTTCGCCCTTTAAATACCGCCCACCACGCCGCCTCCTACCTCACCTTGTCCCACCGCCGCAGCCGCCGCCGTAGTCGCGCCGCCGCCCACCGTTGCTGCAGCCGCTGCCTAACGCTGCCACCCACCGCCCGACGCTGCACCGCCCAAGCCGCCGTCCGCCGGAGCCGCGCTGCCGGCGGAGCTCGAGTCCGAGCCGGACTCCGCCCTGGTGCCCCCTCCCGCAAGCTGCAACCCCCTCGCCCTTTAAATACCGCCCACCCCGCAGCCTCCTCCCTCACCTCGCCCCGCTGCCACAGCCGCATCGCCGCCCACCTCTACTGCAGCCGCCGCCTAGCACCGCGACCCACCGCCCGATGCTGCTCCGCCCAAGCCGCCGCCCGCCAGAGCCGCGCCGCCTCACCATTCACTGGAAAACCGCCGCCGCCCGCTGGTTTTTCGCCGGTTTTAGGTATAAAACCTAGATCGGTTTTTTAGGGTTTTGTCGTTTTTTCTTTTCAGTTCGACGGTTTAGATCGGTTTATTTTATTTTTTTAGGGTTTGCTTGTTAGCGAACGTTTACTGTTTAGCTCATTTAAACGAACACGTTCGTTCCTTTGGTTCTTCTAGTGAACGTTCGTTTGATAGTTTTTTCTTTTTATTTTATTTTTGGCCAGGGACCTATCCGTGATTTCTTTTCTCACAGATTAGTCCCTAATCTTCAAACCCTCGCAACTTTTTGCTCATTCGTCCAAATCCAGTGAAACCAATGCCAAAATCTTCGTCTTGTTACCCTCTTTCCAGATAATCAACTTGAACATAGGTTTGACAATTTAAAATTTGGTTTCAAGCAGATTTGATTTTAAACTTCTTTTGATCGTAGTTTGAGTTTCGTAGCTCCGATTTGGTTGATTCTTTTTGCGAATTGAAGCTCTTCAGTGGAACTTTTAGTTTGAATCTTTTCATTTGAGTTTTACCCTTGCATCCTATGTTTGATTGCTTATGTATGTTATTGTTTGTTCGATAGAATTTCCGGAGTGTGAAGCGTGCTACTACGAGTCACTGGGGTTTTCAGATCGTCAGCAAGGCAAGTAACACTTTGATCATACCCCTTATTACCCAGTTTTTATGCATTAGTTCAATCCTCAAACACTGCATGGTTAGGACTTGAATACTTGTGGGTACTAGGAAGTAGTGATGAGGTAGTACCTATTGTCTTTATTTCAAATCTTGGGAGTTACTTCTACGTTATGCTTATACTGCTATGCTATGCTAGTAGACATGGTTTGGATTGAGTGATCCATGACAGATGTGAGAGTTTAATTAATGGTTAAACTTAAGGTGGATAATCTAATACACATCTGGGTGGATTTGTTGAGGCACCCTGGAGCACCCAGTGGTTGTCTGGGCACCTGGAGCAATCCAGTGTTGTCCTGGGATATCCTGGAGTACCCGTGTGATCATCCTACGGTTTGCCACCCAGGCACAAAGGGATCATAAGATTATTCATGCTGGAAACTTCCATGTGCAACCACAAGACATTATGGGCTCTGGCATAGTTAAGTAAGTCGTGTGACCTCTTTCAGTGGTAGGCTAGTAGATGTAGGGGATGTAGGTGGTAATGTCTACCCAGAGTAAAGAGTTAATACTTCTGAAAGACTGTGTCTCGGTCATCCGTTTCTCAAACACCATGTAGTGCGAGAAATCCAACAGAGGAGATCGAGTCTTGTGGGGAAAAGTGCGCTAACCTCTGCAGAGTGTATAAACTAATGGGAAAATTTTGTTTTTGCCACTGTAGATTTTGCCAATTTTCCTTATGCCACTCTAGATTTTGACATTTCAGTTCCGCCACTCTTAGCTTTTGACAATTATCACAATTTCCATTCCATGGCAAAACCAAAATAAATTAGAGTGGCAGTTGTGATACATTGTCAAAAGCTAGAGTGGCAAAAGTGAAATAAAATTAATTTGCTATTGCCACATAATGGCAATTGTGATATTTTTCAAAAGCTAAGAGTGGCAATACTGAAATGTCAAAATCTAGAGTGACATAAGGAAAATTGGCAAAATCTAGAGTGGCAATTTTTTCCCCTAAACTAATCATGGTTAGCCGTGTCCCCGGTTATGGATATCTTGAGTATCTGGTATTTGAATTATTGATTTGATCTCATCACTCTATTTAATTAATTTGTTGGGTTGATGATTACTTAATTTTCGATTGAGTTGGAGGAACCTTCTCAATGTTTTCAACAAACTTTGTAGTTAAATAAAATCTATTCCTTTGTTGTAGGAAAAAACTAGCTTTCTGCAAAAACAACCATAGAGCCTCCACCAGCCAAATATGCATATAGTTATAGCTGTTACATGTTCATTGCTCTATAGTGTTATTTTGCCAGCATATTCCATGTGCTGACCTACACAGGCTGCATCGTATTATGTTGCAGAGTTTTCAGACGAAGAGTAAGGTGCGCTAGGTCGTTGTCGTGCACTTAGCTATGCTGTTGGAGTTGATGGACTCATTTTACCTTCGAAGCTTCCGTTGTTATCTTAGTTAGATGGCCTTCAACCATATTATTGTAATAAGTACTCTCTTTTGAGACATTCGATGTAATAAGTGTGTGATTGAACTCTGTTATAAATCCTTGAGTATTGTGTGTGTCAGCATTACCGATTCAGGGATGACACATATACATAGAGATTTGACTGTTTGAGGTCGGATCGCTACACGTGGTGAGTACAAAGATTCACGTGCATGTCCCACATGCAAGCATCCACGATACAAGCGCAGGAGAGCAAAGGACAAGTACAAATTGGACGGCGAGATCAATACAGGAATCCCGTTCAAGGTTGTTTGGTACTTGCCTTGAATTCCAAGGTTGAGGCGTTTGTTTGCAAACTCTAGAGAAGCAAAGAGGTTGCGATGGCATCATGATATGCGAATTGCTGATAGGTTTATGAGGCACCCAAAAGATGGGGCTCAGTGGGAATTAATCGACAAAAAGTTTGAAAATTTTGCCAAGGATCCTAGAAGTATAAGGCTCAGGGAGTGTACTGACGGGATGAATCCTTTTGGCGATATGAGCACCAATAACAGCACATGGCCGGTGCTTCTGTGCATATATAACCTAGCTCCTTGGTTGTGTATGAAGAAAAAATACATTATGATGTCAATGATTATCCAAGGCCCGAAGCAACCTATAAATGACATCAACATTTACTTTTAGCTACTGGTAGAAGAACTGCTGACAGTGTGGATAGATGCGCCTGCTATAAAATATTATGATGCTTACAGAAAGGAGATTTTTGATCTACATGCGATGCTGGTGCACACCATTCAAGATATGCCGGCATTAGGAAACACACCGGGGCTGAAAACAAAGGGAGATGTAGGGTGTGTCACACGCATGGATAGGACAGCTAGCAGAGGACTTCCCAACTCACACAAAATAGTGTATTTGTGTAATCGTAGGTTCTTGCGAAAAAATCACCCATACTGAAAGATGAAAGCTGAATTTGATGGTAAGGTAGAGGCAGGTGCGGGCCCAAGACCCTATGATGGGGAGGTGGTCCACAACAT
This sequence comes from Triticum aestivum, assembly GCF_018294505.1. Lineage (NCBI taxonomy): Eukaryota > Viridiplantae > Streptophyta > Magnoliopsida > Poales > Poaceae > Triticum > Triticum aestivum. The sequence goes on along the minus strand of NC_057806.1, from coordinate 258,836,096 downwards.
GACTAAAAAATTTAATGTTGTGCTTGGCAAGAACCACCCTTTGATGGTGAAACAAACACCCAAGGGTCAATTGTTTAAGAAGAAATCGGTGTTCTGGAAATTACCTTACTGGGAGATTCTACGTGTACATCACTGCATCGATGTCATGCACATAGAGAAGAACATATGTGAAAGCATCCTTGGTACTCTGCTCAAGATTAAAGGTAAAAGAAAGGATGGTGATGGTTCACGGCTCGATATGCTTGCTGATCAATCAAAACGCAAGAGTGAAGCAGAAGATGATGACAAATTCATCAAAGCTCGCCAGAGTTACAATGTCAGTACAAAAGAAGCAACACAATTCTTCACCTATTTGTTGTCAGTTAAGACACCCTCTTCCTACTCCGCAAACATCAGAAGTCTCGTGGATGTGAGCTCAGGTAAAATGAAGTTGGTACACATGAAGTCACATGATTGCCACATAATGTTGACACAAATCCTCCCGGTGGCCATCAAGAATCCGATGGACAAAGATATAAGAAACACACTCACTGACCTCTGTGATTTCTTCAACCAACTATGGCAGAAAGTTGTAAATCCTGAAGAGTTGGATCATATGCAAGATGATATTGCAATAATATTGTCCAACCTAGATATGTTTTCCCGCCGTCATTCTTTGATGTCATGGTCCATCTCACTATGCACCTTGTCAACGAGATAAAGTATTGTGGTCCTGTGCTTCTTTGCAACATGTATCCCTTCGAGTGGTTCATGGGAATACTGAAGCGCTTTTGTCGGAACCGAAACCATCCAGAGGCAAGCATCCTACAAGGTTATACTGCGGAGGAGGTGGTTGAGTTTTGCATCGAATACATGAAACAAAGACCTATAGGTTTGCCCCTCTCTCACCACAAGGGAAGGCTGAAAGGTAAGCCGGTCCTTGCTGGCACACAAATGGCTGCACCCGGATAATTGGCAGAGAAAGCCCATTTGACGGTACTGCTTAACAACCCAGTTCTCATCACTTATGCCGAAGAACACTTGGCGGAGATACACCAAAGCTTTCTTACCAATGGTGCCTTCATCAGATGTGGAGATGAAGGAGCACACTAAGAACTACGCCGAATGGCTGAAGAATCGTTTGGCACAAGGATCCATCGATGACATTGCTACGTGGTGGGCACAAAAGCCATCACCTACGGTGTTGACGTACCAAGCATATGACATAAATGGATACACGTTCTACACTGAGGAACGTGATCAGAAGACCTCGTATCAGAACAACTTTGTTCGAATAGAATGCATGACTGTAAATGAAGTTGATAAAAGGGTATACTATGGAACCATCAAAGAGATTTGGGAGCTTGACTATGTGAAAGTTAAGGTGGCATTATTCAGGTGCGCATGGATCCCTCTTGGTCAGGTAAGGATTGATGAGTACAGGAAGACCTGTGTTAACAGGACAACGATGGCATATCACGCGGACCCATTCATTCTTGCCAGCGATGCTACCCAGATTTTCTTTGTGGAAGACCCCTTGCATAAGAACGGCCATTTAGCGATGCATGGGAACAGAAGGGTACTGGGTGTCGACGATGTTGCTGATGAGGATGAGTACGATGAATTTGATGAGTTGCCAGCCAAGGGATCATGCACCCGTGTAACAGAGCAGCGTAAAATCATCAAAAACCCCAAGTTCATTCGGGGTCAACTTAATGATCCCAGTTCCCCCATGTACATGGGAATTAAGCCGCAAGACTAGTCTTTATGCCTACCCTGCAACTTAATTCATTCAATTTAGAACTGTCACGTGTATTGAATTTGTGAGTTATGCCCGGTTTTCTGTTGATGTAAGAGCCGGTAATATGTTGACCTTGATATGCTGTCAGCTCAGGCAATGAATATGAACTGTTTTTTGTTATTATTATTATTATTATTATTATTATTATTATTATTATTATTATTATTATTATTATTATTATTATATCATAGAGGTAGCACACTCAATTGATCTCACTACAGTATGTGTGAGCCAAAATATGCAATATGGTTCGTTGATGAAAGCCATGTACCGACCAAACCCCTCCACCCCGCCCACGATCTGAGTCGTGCTTTCTGATTGGCTAGAACCCAAACCCCATGGATCATACGTCTGCACCGTTGGATGCTCCCAGATCGAACGACGATCCTCATCCCTTTCGACAACACATGCAGTTCCGGTTGTAATTTTATTTTTATGCACAAAATGCACGTTAATCTCAAAAAATGTCTTAAATATAGCTAACGATACCTGAAATGCGCCAGAAAACCAAACCTGTGGTATAATGGTGATTGTGTACCGTGGAAATTTTTATGAGGCCAAACGATGAAGTCACCGGCCGCAGGAGTTTGAATTGACACGTCTCCTTTTGGAAAACGATGATCCTTCATGTGAGATGCTCCGGTTTGGAAGGAGCGGTCATCAAAACTTGTGCCAAACTTTACCAACTTTTTTCCACGGGGCCGTGAGAGCACACCACGGGCACACATCGATTTCAATGATGTCCGAACTCCATCTGAATTTCCTGTAATTAAAATACCAACTAGGCCTACGCTAGTGACCGCACCTCGCGGCCGAAATGTTTGAAACTTCTCCCCGCTTCTCGAACAAGCACATGCAAACTCACAAAGCGACACACAAATGATCTGTACACCTTCTTTTCTAGGCTGATAGTAAGGGGGTATCATAGCTAGTATCATGCATGCCAACTAGGCAATTTTGATGAGCTGTCATAGAATTAATTAAATGAAGAAAGAGAGGGTTAAGTATCATATCATGAAACCATATCATAATAAATGTTATGCTACTATGTGTCATGCATGACAATATAAATAAAGTACTACATATGATACTAGCCACTCTATGATACTATGCATTAGAGCAAGTAGACAATAGAGTGACATAAGACTAGCCACAATGGGTAGTAACATAGAATGTTACTAGCTAGTCTATGTTACTACCTCTATAGTGGGGAGGGAGTAACATATGTGTAGTAACATGCAACACTTCATTTATTAGGCTATAGACTCACCTTGCCTTGAGATGTGTGATGTTACTCATACTACTAGTAACTAGCTATGTTACCACTTTCATCTCTTTCTTCATTTATTGCTTGCCACATCATCTACTTTATCTAGATACGTGTGATGTTACTACCTATGTTACTCCCACTGTGGGTAGTCTAAGCAGGCTATAAGGAATAGAATAATATATATGTGCTTATTAGTTGGAGGAGAAGAGAAGCGGGCTCTTGGTTTGTAGAGCCAACTGCAACACGAGACCCAAGACAATTTGCGAGGATGTAAGGTGGGCCAACTATTTATAAACTAGTACGTATTTAAAACTTATTATTGTGCATGCCCGCTAAGAGGTTGGCTGTATATGACATGGGAACTTCTGTGTCGCCCCCGATTCAATCATACACTAATCATACACACAAACGTGTACGATCAAGATCAGGGACTCACGGGAAGATATCACAACACAACTCTACAAATAGAATAAGTCATACAAGCATCATATTACAAGCCAGGGGCCTCGAGGGCTCGAATACAAGAGCTCGATCATAGACGAGTCAGCGGAAGCAACAATATCTGAGTACAGACATAAGATACACAAGTTTGCCTTAAGAAGGCTAGCACAAACTGGGATGCAGATCGAAAGAGGCGCAGGCCTCCTACCTGGGATCCTCCTAAACTTACTCCTGGTCGTCGTCAGCGGGCTGCACGTAGTATTAGGCACCTCCCGTGTAGTAGTAGTCGTCGTCGACGGTGGCATCTGGCTCCTGGGCTCCAACGTCTGGTCGCAGCAATCGAGTATAGAAAGGGGGAAAAGAGGGAGCAAAGCAACTGTGAGTACTCATTCAAAGTACTCGCAAGCAAGGAGCTACACTACATATGTATGCATTGGTATCAAATGGAATAAGGGTATCATATGTGGACTGAACTGCAGAAAGCCGGAATAAGAGGGGGATAGCTAGTCCTTTCGAAGTCTACGCTTCTGGTAACCTCCATCTTGCAGTAGGAGAAGAGAATAGATGGTAAGTTCACCAAGTAACATCGCATAGCATAATCCTAACCGATGATCCTCCCCTCGTCGCCCTGTGAGAGAGCGACCATCGGTTGTATCTGGCACTTGGAAGGGTGTGTTTTATTAAGTATCCGGTTCTAGTTGTCATAAGGTCATGGTACAACTCCAGGTCGTCCTTTTACCGAGGGACACGGCTATTCGAATAGATCAACTTCCCTGCAGGGGTGCACCACATTTCCCAACATGCTCGATCCCCTTTGTCCGGACACACTTTTCCGTGTCATGCCCGGCCTCGGAAGATCAACACGTCGCAGCCCTACCTAGGCACAACAGAGAGGTCAGCACGCCAGTCTAAATCCTATGGCGCAGGGGTCTGGGCCCATCGCCCATTGCACACCTGCATGTTGCGTACGCGGCCGGAGAGCAGACCTAGCAACCTCCATTACAAAGGAAGTTGCATTACGCGGTCCAACCCGGCACGCGCCGCTCAGTCGCTGATGTCACGAAGGCTTCGGCTGATACCACGACGTCGAGTGCCCATAACTGTCCCTGCGTAGATGGTTAGTGCGTATAGGTCAATGACCAGACTCAGATCAAATACCAAGATCTCGTTAAACGTGTTATTTTGAAATAACCACAGACGCCGACCAGGGCCAGGCCCACCTCTCTCCTAGGTGGTCTCTACCTGCCCTGTCGCTCTGCCACAAAGTAACAGTCGGGGGCCTTCGGGAACTCAGGCCCACCTCTACCGGGATGGAGCCACCTGCCCCTTCAGCCCCCAACATCAGAATCACTCGCGGGTACTCCTACGAGCTGACCCGACTTTAGTCACCACCTTTATAGCATGTATGTATGTATAAGTATATACCCGTGATCACTTCCCGAGTGATCACGACCCGATAGTATAGCATGGCAGACGGACAAGAATGTAGGGCCATGGATGATAAACTAGCATCCTATACTAAGCATTAGGATTGTAGGTAAAGGTAACAACAGTAGTAGCAAGGACATGCTATGCATCAGAATAGGATTAACGGAAAGCAGTAACATGCTACACTACTCTAATGCAAGCAGTATAGAGAAGAGTAGGCGATATCTGGTGATCAAGGGGGGGGGGCTTGCCTGGTTGCTCTGGCAGGAGAGAGGGGTCGTCAACATCGTAGTCGTGCTGGGTAGCAGCGGGTCGGTCTCGGTGTCTAGCGAGAGAAGAGGGGGAAGAAACAATAAATATAATGCAAACAAATGCATGACGATGCATGACATGACAAAGCGTGACGCTAGGTGTGCCCTAATGCGGTACGAGGTGGTACCGGTGAAGGGGGGAAACATCCGGGAAAGTATTCCCGGTGTTTCACATTTTCGGACAGATGAACCAGAGGGGGAAAGTTGCGTGTTCGCTATGCTAGGGATGCGTGGCGGACGAACGGGCTGCGTATCCGAATTCGCCTCATCGTTGTGAGCAACTTTCACGTTGAAAATAATTTAATCCGAGTTACGGATTAAAAGATATGATTTTCTAAAGATTTTATTATTATTCTGAAATTATTTTTAATTCAAAAATAAATGCTAAATTGCTAGGCGCACCCAGCACAGTGTACACAAAAGTGTACCCGATGGCTGACAGGTGGGCCAGAGGGACCCAGTTGACCAGTCAACATTTGACTGGTCAACAGGGGTGGGACCCCCTGTCATTGACTGTTTTAGTCTACTCTAACAGTTTAGTTAGTTTAGTTAGTTATTTGTTTAGTTTAATTAATCAAAACTAATTAAGTTAATAATAATAATAATTATTATCATTAATTCTTTAATTATTTTTCCTTTTTTTATGGAAACGTTCTGGAGGCGGGGCCCTCCTGTCATAGGCCCCAGGGGCCTTGCGGGTCGGGCGTGCTACGGGCGTGCGGGTGCAGGGGCGCTAGCGCCCGACCCGAATGGGCACCGATGCGGGAGCGAACGCCGACAGCGGGAGCCGACGCAGCCGGCCGGCGCGGGCGTTGCCGGTGCCGTGGACGCGGGCGACGAACGGCGCGGCGCAACGGAGCAGCGGCGCACTAGGCAGAGCGGCGGAGGCGGGATGGCGCGACGAGTGCAGCGAGCACGCGTGCCGGAGCCAGGTGGAGAAGTGGCGGCGTGGGCAGCGCGAGCGTGCGCGTGAGGGAGTAGCGGGACGCGACGGTGCAGCAGCGGTTGCGGCAATGGGAGCGGGCACGCGCGGCTGGGTGCAGGTGGGTGCGGCCAGGGCGCGGAGGGAGTGGAGCAGGCGCAGGGGAGCAGAACTCCGGGCGCGACCACGGGAGGTCGCGGGTGCGACGAGCGCGTCCTCGGAGCGAGGCAGGGCGCGGCCACGGCGCGCACGGGCCGCGGGGACACGTGGGCAGGGCGAACAGAGGAAGGCCCACGGCGCGGGCGGGCGGCTTGCAGGGCGCGGCCGGCGCGGGTGTAGGTGCGCAAGCACGCGCGCGCTTCGTTGCAGGGAGGCCCGGTGAGCACGGTGCGATCGACGTGGAGCAGGCGGAGCGGAGGACCGAGCGGCGCGGTGGCCACAACGGGCGAGGCCAGTGAAGCCGGCAAGCGGCGCGCGCGCGGTGGCTGCCTGGGCGACGCACGGGTGCGGGGAGGGAGAGAGAGAGGAGGGAGGGGCGCGCGCTCACGGGGGGTTTGTAGGGCTCGGGGCAACGGGAGGGGGCGAGGAGGAGGACGGAGACGGGTGCAGGGGAGGAAGCAGGCCAGCGGGGCCGTCCGGCGAGGCGAGCTCTGGGCGCGGGGCGGCGTCAGGCGTCAAGGCGACCTCCTCCTCTCGATCCCGATCCAATCGGGGGAGAGGAAGGAGGAAGGAGATATTTTGCGGTGGGAGTGTGGGGGTGTCGGTGGAGTGGGAGGGGGAAGTGGATAAGGAGGAGTGGGGGAGTGGCCAGCTGGGCCTAATGAGTCAGCCAGCTGGGCCTTCTGGCTCAGTTGACCAGGGGGCCTTTTCTTTAGTTTAGTTTTTTTTTTCTTTTGTATTTTCTTTTCTTTTATTTATTTACTTTTCTGTTTTAAATTATTTTAAATTATTTAGGCCTTTTATAAAAATGTGTTTACTACACCATAAATTCCTAGGCATTTATTTGCACACACCGAACATTTTTGTTTTAATTTTTGAAAACTTTTGTTATTTAACCTTATTTTAAATTTGAATTTGAATCGGTTTTGAACTATTGATAGGTTAGCAACAGTAACCATGGTGACGCGGCTTGATTAGCGTTGGATTACTGTAGCACGATTATCCGGGCGTTACAACTTCTTATAGCCGACCCTTGGCTGTATTATTAACCATGCTCTTAGTGAGGTAGCTAGCATATCATAGACGACTAGCTAGTATCAGACTAGCCACAGTGGGAGTAATACTTCAGCAGTAACATCGACTCCAACTAAGCAAACTTGCTTATGTGGAAGTAAGTTAATGAGGAGAGAGATAGTTTCAGTAACTTAGCTAGTTAATGTAACATCACATGTCCCAATGCAATATGAGTCTATAACCTAATAAATAAAGCTTTGCATGACACTACACTTACGTTACTACCCACTATGAAGATAGTAACATAGTTTAGGGATATGTGTATGTTACTCTCCGTTGTGGCTAGTTTCACACTCCCTCCTTTCCGGTTTAGGCTGGTTGTAATGGTAGCATCATAAGCGGTATCATGCATGCCAACTAGACTTTCTGGATGATATGGCACACAATTAAACGAGGAAAGAGAGGATGTGGTATCATATCATGATACCGTGTCATATTAACTGTTGTACTACTACTTTGTGTGATGCATGACAATTAATAAGGCAACCTAAGATACTAACTTATGATACTATGCATTATGGAAGTAGCTAGTATCATACACTATCATATGCATGATACTAGTATACTATGGTACTCCCCATTACAACCAGTCTTATAGGGCTCAATTCAAAAATCTCACCAACCAAGGTAGATGGTGAGTGGTGGAATACTTGGTAGTTTGCAAAAACACCCAATTAATGCTTTTGGTTTCCTCAAAAAATTATGTTTTTCAATGTATTAATCGCAATACATGCATGCATATAGTACATGCATTGGTCAACTTTCTCTTAATACTTGCATGCAATGATTTAATGCACCTTGGAATCTGGACATGTGATGGAGAACAACCAAATTAAGCCTTATAAAATGGAAAAACTAAAATTTTGAGATAAGCCTATAAACTAGAAAGGAGGGAGTATATATGCATGATACTAGTATATGATCGGCAATACCTCCGTAATGCGCGCATGCATAGTATCATAAGTTAGTATATTAGGTTGCCTTATTAATTGCCATGCATGACACAAAGTGGTACACTATTTAATATGATACGGTATCATGATATGATACCACACCCTCTCTTTCCTCATTTAACTGTGTGCCACATCATCCAAAAAGTCTAGTTGGCATGCATCATACCACTTGATACTCCCATATTACGACCAGCCTTATTAGGGTGGCCATAGTGGGGGTATCATAGCTGGTATCATGCACTCGAGAATAGAAAATATGATGATATGGCAAAGAAGCAGTAACATAGGTAGATACCGTAACGTATATATATATATATATAATAAATGCTATACTACTTTGTGTCATGCATGGCCATAAATACGGTCATCTATTATATATACTACTCTATGATACTATATATGCACTATGAAGGTACGTACGTAGTATCATATACTAGTATCATATGCATGATACTATATATATAGTATATGATACTCCCCACTATATAAGGCTGGCCATAGTGGTGGTATCATAGTCGACGATGTCATGCACTCGGAAATAGCAAGTATGCTGATGTGGCAAAAAATTAAATATATATAAAGAGGGTTAGAGTAACCTATAGGTAGATACCGTATCATGTTAACTGCGATGCTAATTTGTGTCATGCATGGCAATAAATATGACCAATATATGATACTATACTCTATGTATTATACTATGCGCTATAATTAATTAAAGGTAGTATCATACATTAGTATCATATATACTGTATATTCATGATACTAGTATATGACACTCTCCACTATACTTGTGATTTCTTACTGTGGGAAAAAATTGGAGGCGAAACGATGAACTCATGTTTTCATTCGAACAAAAACATAATGTTAGGTAATGTAGATGTTTTCAAAGAGCACACGGTTCACTCAGGAAAGCCGTGTGTCCACTAAACCGTGGCCGATGCACCCCCCACCCCTGTGCGACATGCACGATCTAAGTCGTGCGTTCTGATTGGCCAGAACCCAAACCCCACGGATCGTACGTCTGCATCGTTGGATTCTCCTTGATCGAACGACAATCCTCATCCCTTTCGACAACACATGTAAATGTTTTCAAATAGCCCCTCCCAAAAATGTTTTCAAAGAGCACACGGTTCACACACGAAAGCCGTGTGCCTACCAAACCGTGGCCGATGCCCCCCTACTGCGCGCGCGATCTAAGTCGTGTGTTATGATTGGCCAGAATCCAAACCCCACGGATCGTACGTCTACACAGTTGGATGCTCCCAGATCGAACGACAATCCCCATCCCTTTCGACAGCAAATGCAGTACGGCTAGGAATTGATTTATATGCCAACATGCATGGTAAATGCCAAAAAATGTCTTACATATAGCACACGAGACCTGAAATGCGCCGGAAAATCAAACCCGTGGTAAAATTGTGATTGGTTTACGTGGGAAAAATTTAGAGGCGAAACGATGAACTCACGTCTTCATTTCAAAATTAGTACATCTTCATTTCAAACGAAATTATTCTGTTTGTGCACACGAGCGCTAAGAGGCAACCGTTGGCATAGGCCTTTCCACGCGCGCGGCGACCGGGGATATTTTTCACCCTTTTCACCTAGGCTGCCAATACCCGGAGTCCCCAACACCCCCACCGTCCGCCCGCATTTCACTCAACTAGTCCACCCAATCTCCTTCGCCAGCTCCCCCTCCCCCAGATCAACATCAGAACCCTCTCCGGCGCCGCTGTGCTCAGCCCGACCGTGTTCCCGCTCTTCGGCGTCAAGCCTACCTCCACTGCCGTTCCCAACACACGGCGGCCCATGCCTCGTCGTCTTCGTTTGCTCACCAGCCACCCTCGAGCATATCGATGCAGTAACCCTCTGTAACGCCCACGATGCAGCTATATCTCCCACGTGTCGAAGCACGACTTAGAGGCATAACCGCATTGTAAGCAATGTCGCAAGTGGGGTAATCTTCACACGACCTATGTAATGAATAAGGAAAAGAGGTACATAGTTGGCTTACAATCGCCACTTCACACAATAAATGAATAAGGCATTACAACATCCAGATACAATCAAGGTTCGACTACGGAACCAAAATAAAGAAGACTACCCCTAATGCTACAGATCCCCGATCGCCCCAACTGGGCTCCACTACTGAACAACTAGAAAACGAAACAACATAATGAACACGAACTTCATCGAGCTCCTCCTTGAGCTTGGTTGCGTCACTTGCACGGTATCATCGGCACCTGCAATCTGGTTTTGGAGTAATCTGTGAGTCACGGGGACTCAGCAATCTCACACCCTCGTGATCTAGACTATTTAAGCTTATAGGTAGGGAAAAGGTATGTGAGGTGGAGCTGCAACAAGCACTAGCATATATGGTGGCTAACTTACGCAAATGAGAGCGAGAAGAGAAGGCAAAGCACGTTCGAGAATCTATGATCAAGAAGTGATCCTAGAACAACCTACGTCAAGCATAACTCCAACACCGTGTTCACTTCCTGAACTCCGCTGGAAAGAGACCATCACGGTAACACATGCGGTTGATCCATTTTAATTAGGTTAGGTTTCAGGTTTTCTACAACCGGACATTAACAAATTCCCATCTACCCATAACCGCGGGCACGGCTTTCAAAAGTTCAAAACCCTGTAGGGGTGTCCCAACTTAGCCCATCACAAGCTCTCACGGTCAACGAAGGATATTCCTTCTAGCGGGAAGACCCGATCAGTCTCGGAATCCCGGTTACAAGACATTTCGAGAATGGTAAAACAAGTCCAGCAAGACCGTCCGATGCACTGACATCCTGATAGGAGCTGCACATATTTCGTTCTCAGGGCAACACCGGATGAACACTACGTATAGCTAAAACCACCCCTCAAGTTTCCCCGAGGTGGCGCCGCAAGTGGCTCTGTTTCGGACCAACACTTAGACAAGCACTGGCCCAAGGGGAGGGGGGTTAAAATAAAGATGACCCTTGGGATGCGCGACTCCCAAGGGAAAAGGCTAGGTGGCAAATGGTAAAACCAAGGTTGGGCCCTTGCTAGAGGAGTTTTATTCAAAGCGAACTGTCAAGGGGTTCCCATTATAACCCGACCGTGTAAGGAACGCAAAATCAAGGAACATAACACCGGTATGACGGAAACTAGGGCGGCAAGAGTGGAACAAAACACCAGGCATAAGGCCGAGCCTTCCACCCTTTACCAAGTATATAGATGCATTAATTAAATAAGAGATATTGTGATATCCCGACAAAATAACCATGTTCCAACAAGGAACGAACTCCAATCTTCACCTGCAACTAACAATGCTATAAGAGGGGCTGAGCAAAGCGGTAACATAGCCAAACAACGGTTTGCTAGGACAAGGTGGGTTAGAGGCTCATGGCAATATGGGAGGCATGATAAGAAAGTGGTAGGTATCACAGCATAGACATAACAATAGAGCGAGCAACTAGCAAGCAAAGATAGAAGTGATTTCAAGGGTATGGTCATCTTGCCTGCAAAGTTCTCCGAGAAGACGAAAGCTTGATCCTCGTAAACGTACTCAACGGATCCTCGAACAAGAACTCGTCTCCCGGCTCTATCCAAAACAAGAACACAAGCAAAGGGAGACACAATCAAACACGTGCAATGCACAAACAACATGATGCAAAACATGGCATGATATGCAGGATGCGAGATGCAATGCATATGCATGTTTCGGAAAGGGAAGATTGAACCTGGCATCAACTTGGAAATCCAAGAGTGCCACCGAAAAGAGGAGTTGATTTCGGTCGAAATTGATAATAAGATCACCGGAAACGGATGCACGGTCTGGAAATGACAAGCAGAACAAATATGGCACAAAGCTGCGATTAACAACACGAGACCATCTAAATGCATCAAGAACAACAAGCTACTGCACTCTAACTTAGCAACAAAATGCATGGCAGGGATCCACTCAAGATGCTTGGCAAAAGATGAACACTGAGCTACGGCTAATTCACTCAATAGCAGGTTCAAACAAGCATGGCAAAAGAGCAAAAGATATCAGGTTATAGACTTTGTGAAAATAACATGTCAGGAATTTAACATCAGGAAGCAATGTTTAGAGCAAGATAACAACATGCTACAGGAACATATCATGGCAAGGCAAGGCATGGCATGAAGCTACTCAAAGCATACAACAAAAGTCCCTTACTGACCATAAGCCAAAAGGGATAAGAAAATACAATGGCAAGCATGCGAACATAGCAATTATCGTTAACAGATGCAGACTTAGTAGAAAACTGGAACATGGCAAAACATATATTAAGTAGGCATGTTTACGAGCTCGATGCACTCACCACAAGTCATTGCATGACAAACTAAGCATACACCCAGCAAGTAGACATGGCATGGAAGCTAAACATGGCAAGAGTAACATCATAGCATGCATGGATCAATTACAACAAGCTCGGCAAAAATGCTTAACATGTATACATTCTGCCAGAACATTTTATAGCAAAAGTAGAGCTCGATTGAGTCAAGCTAGGGTGCTCCATAATGCAAACAAAGACATGGATGGATAGAGCACAACAATATCTACAAAACATCCTTACTGATCATGCTCAAAAGAGGCATGGATCACTCTGTAGCAACATGAATACATGGCATAAAAATATTAACAGGTCTGAAAGTGCGTTATATCGACTAGAGGGGGGGGTGAATAGGCGATTTTTATGAAAGTCTTCAAAACGTGGAAGTTATGAAGACAAATGATAGAAATAAACCTATTACCCTGCAACAGAAGGTAGACTACACTAGGCAAGCCATAGTCAAGTATTCAATAGAGTGAAAGCACAATGACTAATAGCAGCAATGTAGTAAGGATCAGGTAGGAAGATATTATGAAGCCAAACAGAACACACAGTCACTCAGTGAAGATAAAAGATAGTGCAATCATACAATGACTTCACAAGGAGTAACAATACGTAAAGAGAAGGGAAGGATGAAACCAGTGACTCGTTGAAGACAATGATGTGTTGGACCAGTTCCAGTTGCTGTGACAACTATACGTCTGGTTAGGGCGGCTAGGTATTTAAACCTGAGGACACACAGTCCCGGACACCCAGTCCTGAACACGCAGCTCAGGACACCCAGTCCTCACTGTATTCCCCTTGAGCTAAGGTCACACAGACCTCGCCCAATCACTCTGGTAAGTCTTCAAGGTAGACTCCCAAACCTTCACAGACTTCATTCACCGGCGATCCACAATGTCTCTTGGATGCTCAGAATGCGACGCCTAACCGGCTGGAGGATTCACAGTCCTCAAGTGTAATAAGTCTATAGATCACACAGACAAGAAGACTTAAGTGATGCCTAATTCTCTTTGGCTCTGGGTGGTTAGGGCTTTATCCTCGCAAGGGATTCTCTCTCAAGGGCTTCGAGGTGGGTTGCTCTCAAACGACAAAAGCCATACACTAACTCTGAGCAGCCAACCGTTTTTGGTTGTAGGGGGTGGGCTATTTATAGCCACTAGGTAACCCGACCTGATTTGTCCGAAATGACCCTGGGTCACTAAGGAACTGACACGTGTTCCAACGGTCAGATTTCAAACTCACACGGCAACTTTACTTGGGCTACAAGCAAAGCTGACTTGTCCGACTCTGGATAAGATTCGCTCTCATAGTCTTCACTCAAAGACATAGGTTTTGGTTAAGCATCACTTCAGTCATTCTGACTGGTTCTCTTGGACCCCACTTAACAGTATGGTGGTTCCTATGACTCAACAAAGAAGAAGAAAAAGAACTACGAAAGATCTAAGTCTTCGAGCTCCATAGGCTTCATGCGATGTCTTCTCTTGTCATAGTCTTCAATGTGAATATCTTCATATACCACCTTTGACTTCAATGTCTTCATACATTTTTAGGGGTCATCTCTGGTAGGAAAACCGAATCAATGAGGGACTTCTACCTGTGTTATCCTGCAATTCTCACAAACACATTAGTCCCTCAACTAGGTTTGTCGTCAATACTCCAAAACCAACTAGGGGTGGCACTAGATGCAGTTACAATCTCCCCCTTTTTGGTGATTGATGACAAACTAGTTGAAGTTTTCAACGGGGAATATAATATGTGAAATTGTAAAGGACAAGGAATTGTCTTCATAAGTTGCAAGGGCTCCCCCTGAAGATGTGCATATAAGTAGTTTGCTTTTGGAATGCAAATGCACATGGCAGGTTGTGCTTGTGGAGATCCTCTTCAACTTATGATGACAATCCACTATGCATGTGAAGGTATGTGAAGATAATGACATGCATAATGGAAAATGGACGACTGCAAAATGATCTAAGTGCGGAATTTATCGTCGCACATGCGGAATTTATCATCGCATCACAAAATGGCAAATAGGTAGCAGACGACCATCGAGTTTAAGTGTTACAACTCAAAAAAAAACCAAATGTATCAAAACGAGAGTTGTAAACACGAAGCAAAATATGAAGCACCCGCCCATATGGACCCGCTTGAAGACTATTAAACTCATATGCTTCTCCCCCTTTTGTCAGGAAGGACCAAAAAGGTTTGAAGACATAGAGCCTCTACTCGTTCCCATGAAGAGTAGGTGAAGCAGCAGGGTCGTTGGTGGTGTTCGGCGGTGCAGACGAGCTTGGAGCAGTGTTGAAGCGTGCTGAAGGAGGCGGCGGTGAAGTAGCATCGTCGTCATCCTCGATCACTCTGGCATTTACAGTTGCAGCAGAGGAAGAGAACTCAGAGTCTTCAAGAGATGGAGTTCATCGCAGCACTGCCCTTTGAGGAGGTGTGGAGTCAAACTTGAAACGCTCAGAGAAGCCATCCTCTTGAAGATCATCTTCAGAACACATCAGCGTCAACCTTTTCCATGTGCGTCGAGAGGTTTCATGAGCAACAAAGGCATTCTTGGTGGCAAGATTGCGAATGCAATTAACATCCACCAAGAGGCTTTCCATTTGACGCTTCAGCCAGTCATGATGCCTATCCTGTTTCTGATGAAGAGCCACAAAAAGCTTTCGGTCATTGAGAACACGAGTGCGCTTCTTGGGTCGTGGGGCAGTTGTACTATCAGTGGCTTCAGTGAGAGCAGGATGCGGTGCACGTGTAGTGCCAGCCAAAGGATACACATGAGTGACTGCTTCAACTCCTTCAATGTTCTGAGAAAAACTTTGATCCTCTGCATTCTGAAGACTTAGAGGTTCCTTGGCAGGCTCAGGATAGATGGCTTCAATAGACATATCCACATCAGGCAGAAAAATCCGATGATTGCGAGCAGATGGCTGATATGAGATAGCGGAGTGAAGTTTGATCAGCCGCATTACCCATGGGGCGTAGAACTTCAAGCCAAACAGATCAGAGCCTGATGCAGCAAGTTGGCGAATGAAGAAGTCCTGTGCATTGAAGCATTTTCCATGAAGAATATAGAAGACCAAAGTCTTCATTGCACCTTCCAGCTTGGCATGTGGAGAGTGTTGGGGAACGCAGTAATTTCAAAAAATTTCCTACGCACACGCAAGATCATGGTGATGCATAGCAACGAGAGGGGAGAGTGTTGTCTACGTACCCACGCAGACCGACTGCGGAAGCGTTGACACAACATAGAGGAAGTAGTCGTACGTCTTCCCGATCCGACCGATCCAAGCACCGTTACTCCGGCACCTCCGAGTTCTTAGCACATGTACAGCTCGATGACGATCCCCGGGCTCCGATCCAGCAAAGCGTCGGGGAGGAGTTCCGTCAGCACGACGGCGTGGTGACGATCTTGATGTTCTACCATCGCAGGGCTTCGCCTAAGCACTGCTACAATATGATCGAGGTGGAATATGGTGGCAGGGGGCACCGCACACGGCTAAGGAACGATCTCAAGGATCAACTTGTGTGTCTAGAGGTGCCCCCTGCCCCCGTATATAAAGGATCCAAGGGGGAGGGGGCGGCCGGCTAGGAGGAGGGCGCAGGAGGAGTCCTACTCCTACCGGGAGTAGGACTCCCCCCCAATCCTAGTTGGAATAGGATTTCCCGAGGGGGAAAGAGAGAGAGGGGGGCCGGCCACCTCTCCGTGTCCTAATAGGACTAGGGGAGGGGGGAGGCGCGCGGCCCACCTTGGGCTGCCCCTTTCTCCTTTCCACTAAAGCCCACTAAGGCACATATAGCTCCCGGGGGGTTCCGGTAACCTCCCGGTACTCCGGTAAAATCTCGATTTCACCCGGAACACTTCCGATATCCAAACATAGGCTTCCAATATATCAATCTTTATGTCTCGACCATTTCGAGACTCCTCGTCATGTCCGTGATCACATCCGGGACTCCGAACTAACTTCGGTACATCAAAATGCATAAACCCATAATAACTGTCATCGTAACGTTAAGCGTGCGGACCCTACGGTTCGAGAACAATGCAGACATGACTGAGACACATCTCCGGTCAATAACCAATAGCGGGACCTGGATGCCCATATTGGCTCCTACATATTCTACGAAGATCTTTATCGGTCAGACCGCATAACAACATACGTTGTTCCCTTTGTCATCGGTATGTTACTTGCCCGAGATTCGATCGTCGGTATCCAATCAATAGTTCAATCTCGTTACCGGCAAGTCTCTTTACTCGTTCCGTAATACATCATCTCACAACTAACATATTAGTTGTAATGCTTGCAAGGCTTATGTGATGTGCATTACCGAGAGGGCCCAGAGATACCTCTCCGACAATCGGAGTGACAAATCCTAATCTCGAAATACGCCAACCCAACATGTACCTTTGGAGACACCTGTAATGCTCCTTTATAATCACCCAGTTACGTTGTGACGTTTGGTAGCACCCAAAGTGTTCCTCCGGCAAACGGGAGTTGCATAATCTCATAGTCATAGGAACATGTATAAGTCATGAAGAAAGCAATAGCAACATACTAAACGATCGGGTGCTAAGCTAATGGAATGGGTCATGTCAATCAGATCATTCAACTAATGATGTGACCTCGTTAATCAAATAACAACACTTTGTTCATGGTTAGGAAACATAACCATCTTTGATTAACGAGCTAGTCAAGTAGAGGCATACTAGTGACACTCTGTTTGTCTATGTATTCACACATGTATTATGTTTCCGGTTAATACAATTCTAGCATGAATAATAAACATTTATCATGATATAAGGAAATAAATAATAACTTTATTATTGCCTCTAGGGCATATTTCCTTCAGTCTCCCACTTGCACTAGAGTCAATAATCTAGATTACACAGTAATGATTCTAACACCCATGGAGCCTTGGTGCTGATCATGTTTTGCTCGTGGAAGAGGCTTAGTCAACGGATCTGCAACATTCAGATCCGTATGTATCTTGCAAATCTCTATGTCTCCCACCTGGACTAGATCCCGGATGGAATTGAAGCGTCTCTTGATGTGCTTGGTTCTCTTGTGAAATCTGGATTCCTTTGCCAAGGCAATTGCACCAGTATTGTCACAAAAGATTTTCATTGGACCCGATGCACTAGGTATGACACCTAGATCGGATATGAACTCCTTCATCCAGACTCCTTCGTTCGCTGCTTCCGAAGCAGCTATGTACTCCGCTTCACATGTAGATCCCGCTACGACGCTTTGTTTAGAACTGCACCAACTGACAGCTCCACCGTTTAATGTAAACACGTATCCGGTTTGCGATTTAGAATCGTCCGGATCAGTGTCAAAGCTCGCATCAACGTAACCTTTTACGATGAGCTCTTTGTCACCTCCATATACGAGAAACATATCCTTAGTCCTTTTCAGGTATTTCAGGATGTTCTTGACCGCTGTCCAGTGATCCACTCCTGGATTACTTTGGTACCTCCCTGCTAAACTTATAGCAAGGCACACATCAGGTCTGGTACACAGCATTGCATACATGATAGAGCCTATGGCTGAAGCATAGGGAACATCTTTCATTTTCTCTCTATCTTCTGCAGTGGTCGGGCATTGAGTCTGACTCAACTTCACACCTTGTAACACAGGCAAGAACCCTTTCTTTGCTTGATCCATTTTGAATTTCTTCAAAACTCTTGTCAAGGTATGTGCTTTGTGAAAGTCCAATTAAGCGTCTTGATCTATCTCTATAGATCTTTATGCCTAATATGTAAGCAGCTTCACCGAGGTCTTTCATCGAAAAACTCTTATTCAAGTATCCCTTTATGTTATCCAGAAATTCTATATCATTTCCAATTAGTAATATGTCATCCACATATAATATCAGAAATGCTACAGAGCTCCCACTCACTTTCTTGTAAATACAGGCTTCTCCAAAAGTCTGTATAAAACCAAATGCTTTGATCACACTATCAAAGCGTTTATTCCAACTCCGAGAGGCTTGCACCAGTCCATAAATGGATCGCTGGAGCTTGCACACTTTGTTAGCTCCCTTTGGATCGACAAAACCTTCTGGTTGCATCATATACAACTCTTCTTCCAGAAATCCATTCAGGAATGCAGTTTTGACATCCATTTGCCAAATTTCATAATCATAAAATGCGGCAATTGCTAACATGATTCGGACAGACTTAAGCATCGCTACGGGTGAGAAGGTCTCATCGTAGTCAACCCCTTGAACTTGTCGAAAACCTTTTGCGACAAGTCGAGCTTTGTAGACAGTAACATTACCGTCAGCGTCAGTCTTCTTCTTGAAGATCCATTTATTCTCAATCGCTTGCCGATCATCGGGCAAGTCAACCAAAGTCCATACTTTGTTCTCATACATGGATCCCATCTCAGATTTCATGGCTTCAAGCCATTTTGCGGAATCTGGGCTCACCATCGCTTCTTCATAGTTCGTAGGTTCATCATGATCTAGTAGCATGACTTCCAGAACAGGATTACCGTACCACTCTGGCGCGGATCTCACTCTGGTTGACCTACGAGGTTCAGTAGTATCTTGATCTGAAGTTTCATGATCATTATCATTAGCTTCCTCACTAACTGGTGTAGGTGTCACTGAAACAGTTTTCTGTGATGTACTACTTTCCAATAAGGGAGCAGGTACAGTTACCTCGTCAAGTTCTACTTTCCTCCCACTCACTTCTTTCGAGAGAAACTCCTTCTCTAGAAAGTTTCCGAATTTAGCAACAAAAGTCTTGCCTTCGGATCTGTGATAGAAGGTGTATCCAATAGTTTCCTTTGGATATCCTATGAAGACACATTTCTCCGATTTGGGTTCGAGCTTATCAGGTTGAAGCTTTTTCACATAAGCATCGCAGCCCCAAACTTTCAGAAACGACAACTTTGGTTTCTTGCCAAACCACAGTTCATAAGGCGTCGTCTCAACGGATTTTGATGGTGCCCTATTTAACGTGAATGCGGCCGTCTCTAGAGCGTATCCCCAAAATGATAGCGGTAAATCAGTAAGAGACATCATAGATCGCACCATATCTAGTAAAGTACGATTACGACGTTCGGACACACCATTACGCTGTGGTGTTCCGGGTGGCGTGAGTTGCGAAACTATTCCACAATTTTTCAAATGTACACCAAACTCGTAACTCAAATATTCTCCTCCACGATCAGATCGTAGAAACTTTATTTTCTTGTTACGATGATTTTCAACTTCACTCTGAAATTCTTTGAACTTTTCAAATGTTTCAGACTTGTGTTTCATTAAGTAGATATACCCATATCTGCTTAAGTCATCTGTGAAGGTGAGAAAATAACGATATCCGCCACGAGCCTCAATATTCATCGGACCACATACATCTGTATGTACGATTTCCAACAAATCTGTTGCTCTCTCCATAGTACCGGAGAACGGTGTTTTAGTCATCTTGCCCATGAGGCACGGTTCGCAAGTACCAAGTGATTCATAATCAAGTGGTTCCAAAAGTCCATCAGTATGGAGTTTCTTCATGCGCTTTACACCGATATGACCTAAACGGCAGTGCCACAAATAAGTTGCACTATCATTATCAACTCTGCATCTTTTGGCTTCAACATTATGAATATGTGTATTACTACTATCGAGATTCAATAAGAATAGACCACTCTTCAAGGGTGCATGACCATAAAAGATATTACTCATATAAATAGAACAACCATTATTCTCTGATTTAAATGAATAACCGTCTCGCATTAAACAAGATCCAGATATAATGTTCATGCTCAACGCTGGCACCAAATAACAATTATTTAGGTCTAATACTAATCCCGAAGGTAGATGTAGAGGTAGCGTGCCGACCGCGATCACATCGACTTTGGAACCGTTTCCCACGCGCATCGTCACCTCGTCCTTAGCCAATCTTCGCTTAATCCGTAGTCCCTGTTTCGAGTTGCAAATATTAGCAACAGAACCAGTATCAAATACCCAGGTGCTACTGCGAGCATTGGTAAGGTACACATCAATAACATGTATATCACATATACCTTTGTTCACCTTGCCATCCTTCTTATCCGCCAAATACTTGGGGCAGTTCCGCTTCCAGTGACCAGTCTGCTTGCAGTAGAAGCACTCAGTTTCAGGCTTAGGTCCAGACTTGGGTTTCTTCTCTTGAGCAGCAACTTGCTTGCCGTTCTTCTTGAA
Source organism: Triticum aestivum (assembly GCF_018294505.1). NCBI lineage: Eukaryota > Viridiplantae > Streptophyta > Magnoliopsida > Poales > Poaceae > Triticum > Triticum aestivum. The sequence goes on along the minus strand of NC_057806.1, from coordinate 258,815,237 downwards.
GTTCCCCTTCTTCTTCCCTTTGCCCTTTTCTTGAAACTATTGGTCTTATTGACCATCAACACTTGATGCTCCTTCTTGATTTCTACCTCCGCAGCTTTCAGCATTGCAAAGAGCTCAGGAATAGTCTTGTTCATCCCTTGCATATTATAGTTCATCACGAAGCTCTTGTAGCTTGGTGGCAGTGATTGGAGAATTCTGTCAATGACGCAATCATCTGGAAGATTAACTCCCAATTGAATCAAGTGATTATTATACCCAGACATTTTGAGTATATGTTCACTGACAGAACTGTTCTCCTCCATCTTGCAGCTATAGAACTTATTGGAGACTTCATATCTCTCAATCTGGGCATTTGCTTGAAATATTAACTTCAACTCCTGGAACATCTCATATGCTCCATGACGTTCAAAACGTCGTTGAAGTCCCGATTCTAAGCCGTAAAGCATGGCACACTGAACTATCGAGTAGTCATCAGCTTTGCTCTGCCAGACGTTCATAACATCTGGTGTTGCTCTAGCAGCAGGCCTGGCACCCAGCGGTGCTTCCAGGACGTAATTCTTCTGTGCAGCAATGAGGATAATCCTCAAGTTACGGACCCAGTCCGTGTAATTGCTACCATCATCTTTCAACTTTGCTTTCTCAAGGAACGCATTAAAATTCAACGGAACAACAGCACGAGCCATCTATCTACAATCAACATAAACAAGCAAGATACTATCAGGGACTAAGTTCATGATAAATTTAAGTTCAATTAATCATATTACTTAAGAACTCCCACTTAGATAGACATCCCTCTAATCCTCTAAGTGATCACGTGATCCAAATCAACTAAACCATGTCCGATCATCACGTGAGATGGAGTAGTTTCATTGGTGAACATCACTATGTTGATCATATCTACTATATGATTCACGCTCGACCTTTCGGTCTCCGTGTTCCGAGGCCATATCTGTATATGCTTGGCTCGTCAAGTATAACCTGAGTATTCCGCGTGTGCAACTGTTTTGCACCCGTTGTATTTGAACGTAGAGCCTATCACACCCGATCATCACGTGGTGTCTCAGCACGAAGAACTTTCACAACGGTGCATACTCAGGGAGAACACCTCTTGATAATTTAGTGAGAGATCATCTTATAATGCTACCGTCAATCAAAGCAAGATAAGATGCATAAAAGATAAACATCACATGCAATTAATATAAGTGATATGATATGGCCATCATCATCTTGTGCCTGTGATCTCCATCTCCGAAGCACCGTCATGATCACCATCGTCACCGGCGCGACACCTTGATCTCCATCGTAGCATCGTTGTCGTCTCGCCAATCTTATGCTTCTACGACTATCACTACCGCTTAGTAATAAAGTAAAGCATTACATCGCGATTGCATTGCATACAATAAAGCGACAACCATATGGCTCCTGCCAGTTGCCAATAACTCGGTTACAAAACATGATCATCTCATACAATAAAATTTAGCATCATGTCTTGGCCATATCACATCACAACATGCCCTGCAAAAACAAGTTAGACGTCCTCTACTTTGTTGTTGCAAGTTTTACGTGGCTGCTACGGGCTTAAGTAAGAACCAATCTCACCTACGCATCAAAACCACAATGATAGTTTGTCAAATAGACTCCGTTTTAACCTTCGCAAGGACCGGGCATAGCCACACTTGGTTCAACTAAAGTTGGAGAGACAGTCGCCCGCAAGCCACCTATGTGCAAAGCACGTCAGGAGAACCGGTCTCGCGTAAGCGTACGCGTAATGTTGGTCCGGGTCGTCTCGCCCAACAATACCGCCGAACCAAAGTATGACATGCTGGTAGGCAGTATGACTTGTATCGCCCACAACTCACTTGTGTTCTACTCGTGCATATAACATCAAACCATAAAACCTAGGCTATGATACCACTGTCGGGGAACGCAGTAATTTCAAAAAATTTCCTACGCACACGCAAGATCGTGGTGATGCATAGCAACGAGAGGGGAGAGTGTTGTCTACGTACCCACGCAGACCGATTGCGGAAGCGTTGACGCAACATAGAGGAAGTAGTCGTACGTCTTCCCGATCCGACCGATCCAAGCACCGTTACTCCGGCACCTCCGAGTTCTTAGCACACGTACAACTCGATGACGATCCCCGGGCTCCGATCCAGCAAAGCGTCGGGGAGGAGTTCCGTCAGCACGACAGCGTGGTGACGATCTTGATGTTCTACCGTCGCAGGGCTTCGCCTAAGCACCGCTACAATATGATCGAGGTGGAATATGGTGGCAGGGGGCACCGCACACGGCTAAGGAACGATCTCAAGGATCAACTTGTGTGTCTAGAGGTGCCCCCTGCCCCCGTATATAAAGGATCCAAGGGGGAGGGGGCGGCCGGCCAGGAGGAGGGCGCAGGAGGAGTCCTACTCCTACCGGGAGTAGGACTCCCCCCCCCCCAATCCTAGTTGGAATAGGATTCCCCGAGGGGGAAAGAGAGAGAGGGGGGCCGGCCACCTCTCCTTGTCCTAATAGGACTAGGGGAGGGGGGAGGCACGCGGCCCACCTTGGGCTGCCCCTTTCTCCTTTCCACTAAAGCCCACTAAGGCCCATATAGCTCCCGGGGGTTCCGGTAACCTCCCGGTACTCCGGTAAAATCTCGATTTCACCCGGAACACTTCCGATATCCAAACATAGGCTTCCAATATATCAATCTTTATGTCTCGACCATTTCGAGACTCCTCGTCATGTCCGTGATCACATCCGGGACTCCGAACTAACTTCGGTACATCAAAATGCATAAACTCATAATAACTATCATCGTAACGTTAAGCGTGCGGACCCTACGGTTCGAGAACAATGCAGACATGACTGAGACACATCTTTGGTCAATAACCAATAGCAGGACCTGGATGCCCATATTGGCTCCTACATATTCTACGAAGATCTTTATCGGTCAGACCGCATAACAACATACGTTGTTCCCTTTGTCATCGGTATGTTACTTGCCCGAGATTCGATCGTCGGTATCCAATACCTAGTTCAATCTTGTTACCGGCAAGTCTCTTTACTCATTCCGTAATACATCATCTCACAACTAACATATTAGTTGTAATGCTTGCAAGGCTTATGTGATGTGCATTACCCAGAGGGCCCAGAGATACCTCTCCGACAATCGGAGTGACAAATCCTAATCTCGAAATATGCCAACCCAACATGTACCTTTAGAGACACCTGTAATGCTCCTTTATAATCACCCAGTTACGTTGTGACGTTTGGTAGCACCCAAAGTGTTCCTCCGGTAAACGGGAGTTGCATAATCGCATAGTCATAGGAACATGTATAAGTCATGAAGAAAGCAATAACAACATACTAAACGATCGGGTGCTAAGCTAATGGAATGGGTCATGTCAATCAGATCATTCAACTAATGATGTGACCTCGTTAATCAAATAACAACACTTTGTTCATGGTTTAGGAAACATAACCATCTTTGATTAACGAGCTAGTCAAGTAGAGGCATACTAGTGACACTCTGTTTGTCTATGTATTCACACATGTATTATGTTTCCGGTTAATACAATTCTAGCATGAATAATAAACATTTATCATGATATAAGGAAATAAATAATAACTTTATTATTGCCTCTAGGGCATATTTCCTTCAGAGAGTGCCCTTTGATGGGCCAGAGAGTTCACCTTATGATGTGATAAATAGTCCTTGGCAGATATGCTAGGTCTTCAACGAAGAACTCTTTGGGATATGCAGCATCTTGGGGCAATGGCTTCATCATGCTGAGCATCCGACTCATGTTAGGTTCAGGCTTCTGAAATATGCTCTCCACAGCTTCACTATGAAGTTGACAGCCAGATTCGTAGAGATCGCCGGGAGTGGGTAGACCAGTGAGCTCAATGATGTCAAAGGCTTTGGCTTCGTGATGAACGTTTCCTGTCATCCACTCCAGGACCCAAGTCTTGGGATCTCTGTTATACCCGCGGATGTGAAGTGTGGCATAGAATTGGAGCAGCAACTCTTCATTCCAATGCTCTTGGTCAGTGATGAACAGCATCAATCCAACCTCTTTGAAGCAATCCAGAGCTTCTTCCAGACAGGGCAGACCAGCTATTGCTTCAATGTCAAGACGCTTGTGTGGGAAGATGCGACCTTGATTGTAAATAATGCAGGAGTAATAGCTTCGCTGCGGATAGCTCCAGAACCGATCAGATGATATTCTTTCCCTTGAGTAGGGGTTCCTGGAGCTATTGAAGAATGTGTTGTCTGCTCTGAAGCCATTGATATTGAAGGATCTAGGTGCTGATGCAGGACCTGGGAACCTGGGCAATCTTGGGATTGGCTTCTATACCTGAGGCCTGTGCTCAACATGATAGTCGAACTGGGGACCGACAGCAGGCGCGGGAACAGAAGCAGTGGGATCAGTGGCTTCATTGACTTCTGGTGCTTTTGTTGGGGAGGGCTCCACATTAGCTTCAGGCATGACAGCTTTAGTGGCTTCATTGGTGTTGGTGGTGGCAGCCTCAAGATTTTCAACCTCCACTTGATGAGCTGGAGGGTCGGTCACAACCACGTTCTCCTTGAGAACCGCTTCTTGGTGGGACAGGGGAGTAGCAGCTGGTGGGACTTCTTCTTCATTGGCTGATGCAGCCGGAATGTCTTCAGCAGTTTCAGCTTCAGACGCAGAGACTGGAGGCCTTGGTCCTTTGCGAAGCCTGCGCAACGCAGGCGACGCCTGTGTAGTTGGAGTTGGCTGGGCCTCAAAGTCTTCTTCCTCTTGTTGGCGATCAGCCCATGAAGCATCCTGAGCAATTGGCGTCAGAGGATGACCAATGCTGATGAGTTCGCTGTGCTCGGGCTGAGGAAGGACCGCATCATGTTCAACATGGTCATGGTGACCAATGTCTTCAGCAGCAATGGGATCAGCTGCTGGAAAGTCTTCAGCTTCATGAGCCTCTGTGAAAGCAGGCTCATGGATTGTCAGTTGGCGTTCAGCGTCAGGACAAACCATGGAAATGGGTTCAACAATCAAAGGCTCTGTGGGAGCAGCCCGTTCTTTCTTGGTCTTCCTCTTCTTCTTGGAGGGGGCAGTAGGAGAGGCTTCAGGATGTTTCCTCTTCCTGGCTTCAGCCTCAGCAGTCCTTGTCTTCTTCAGCTCTGAAGCGGTTGACCGGGCTTTTGGCTTCGAGCCAGTCATTCTAGTTGGGAAGACAATGGGATCTGCTTCCTGCCTTGGTGCATCGGGTTTAGCCGTAGCGGGCTTCTTCTTCTTCTTTGCAGCCATCCTTGGGTCGATGCCAGGACGCCCAAGGGCCTTGTGCTTCTCAGCCTCATTGTAGGCCTGCACACATCTGTCAGCCAGAACCTTCATGCGCTCACAAGAACCCTGAGCTTCTGCACGTTTCTTGAGAAAGGCTTCCTTGAGCTCGTGCAGCATAATCTTGATGTTCTTCACCTCTTGCATGCTGAGCTTGGCCATATGCTTCTTGAACTGAGATTTCTCAAAGTCAATCTTCTGCTTCAGTTCAACAATGCGCTGGGCGATAGCTAACTCTGAAGCAATGGCGCCATGGAAGGCTACACTGAGGCCAATGGGTAGCTGCAGATCTTCGAAGCTGATGTTTGGCGTGTCAAACCACTCATCAATGAAGTTGTGGATGATTGTCACGTCAAAGAGAGGCAGATCATTGAAGATTTCTGCTTCTTCTTTGCTCTTGATGAGTTGCTCAAGAGCGTCATCTGCAAGATCTTCATCACTTGACAGATCAATGGCATCATTGCGCAAAATGGCAACAGCTATTAGCTCTTGGCCGGTGTGTGGCAGAGGCATCTTGACCTTCTGGGGCTTGGAGATGCGTGACAAATCTTCAGACTGCACACTGTCTTCAGGAGGTGCAGTTGCCAGTGGCTTCGCCCGTGAGATTTTTGGTGCAGAGGCTGGCTTTGAAGCTTTTGGCTGCTTCAGCTTCTTTGGCTTCGGCGCTGCAGGCGCTTCATCTGATTCAGCGTCATCTGCAGGCTCATTCACGACTGTCCCTTGAACCACGATGTGAGTGATGAGGCCTTCAAGATTGTAGAAGGGCCCAAGAAGATTGGGTTCATCTTCGCGAGTTCCATCGGCACGGGGAGCAGAGGGACCAGGGTTGAAATCTAAACCCAAAGTCTTCTTGTTCTGCTTCGCTGAGTTCTGGACAAACTGGAAGTTGCGCTTAAACAGATTGTCGTTACGACACCATAGCAGGGACGATGGGTCAGCATCCGCAGGCTGCGGTCCACGGACCATGCAGGGATAGAAGCCTTGTTCAATGGCTTCATCTCTGGTCCTGGGTTGAAGATTTTTGTAGAGGATGTCTCCCCATGGTCGCTTGATGGCATTCTTTTCAGCATATTCCTTGGTCACAAATCTGTACTTGAACCACTGTTCTGCCCAATAGCATCGAATCCATTGGATTCACGTCTTGCGCTAATTGTAATCCTCTTCAGGATCTGTCTTGTACAACTCTGAGAGGTCATCAGGCAGATCTCTTGATGTTTCTCCTCGACGCTTTCTGCCACCCTTCCTTGCTGATTTTTCTGAAGCCATGAACCTTAATCCGAAAGGCTTCAATACGTTCAGAGGCTTCAAAGGTTTTCACTTGCTGGACAAACAGGAACTGGCTTCGGGAGAATTTATGTGATGCTGTAAGAATTCTGCAAATGAATGCAGACTATGAGAACCAAGGGATTCTCCCACGGACATGTACCTGTGACAACATTAAGGTGCGAGGGAAGGGGAAGAGGTCATATGCATTCTCAGAAGATTTTGAAGATAAATCAGTTTAGAAGACATTGACCTCATCGTGCGAAGACATTCACTCATAGATAAGGAGTTGGTTCCAGATTTGTACGAATCCACGGATCAGTACAAGTGAGGAATCTAACTACTTTGTGAAGCATAAGTGAATATACTAGGCATGTTATGAGATGCAGTATGAAAGAGATCCAGCTTGTGTGAATAGAAACTGCTTGTGGTAAAAAGTGATAAAGCTATAGGATCAAAGGGGCCGTAAAAAGGAAGTTTTATTTACCACACGAAGAACTGCTAGACAGAGTGGAAGAGGAGGCCGAGCAGTTCAATCTTCCGTGCCCTAACTTGGCGACGGAGGACACCTACGGCGACGGCGGAGAGGACGATGTCCGCGGTCGGCGTGAAGACGGCGTCCGAGAGGTTGCGGTAGCGAAGCGCTTCGTCGCCGGCATCGTCGAGGGCTAGCGGTGGCGCTAGGGTTCGTGCGAGGGTGGAATAAGAGATAATGACTGTTGTGAGGTGTGTATTACAGGTACAGGGGCGGCACTGCGTTATTACACAGGTGCCCCTGGCGATTCGCATCTGAGAAACACGTGGCCATCATGCAGCATATTGGGGTTTGTTCCACGTCCCACGCACGCCTGGATTGTCAGGTGGTCGTTCCCACTTCTCCGGGTTTCAGGTGGAGGAATGAGCATTGAAAACGGACTTAATGGTTGTCTCTGTATCTTCTGCTGACAAGGACGCAGAGAAGACATTCGACAGTTTCAATAGAATGCATATGATTTGGAGAGATAGAGTTTGAGATAGAAAGCATAGAGAGGTTAGGGTCCGATCACATTCACTTAGTTCAAAAGATTCAACAAGAAGACATAGCTATAAGTGAATGCTGTAGAGGACAGAACACTAGTATATATATATATCTATATAATCAACATAGTGAAGATAATCATGAAGATATGTTGAGGTTGAAGCCAAACCAAATGTGAAGACATAGCAAATGTAACGCCATGAGTGAAACACTTCAAACAGAACATTTGGTGGTGGCGTTACCCACCGTATAGGAAGTATTAGACCCAGACACGACGCACAATTATCGTGGCGCTCCGAAGTCAAATTCCACATTAATGTATTCACACTTAGAATGTATGTCTTCATTGATTGAAGATATACTTTACTTCGTGTGTTGCACATCTAAGTCATCAATATGCATAAGTGTTAGGATGTGTGCCTGATCACAGGACATTTGAGGATTCCAGGATATTTAGCTCACACCGTAACTTGCAAAATCTCTTCTCATCCAAGGGCTTGGTGAAGATATCTGCCAATTGCTCTTCAGTGTTGACGTGTATGATATCAATATCTTCCTTCACAACATGATCTCTAAGAAAGTGATGACGAATCTCAATGTGCTTTGTCTTCGAGTGCTGAACTGGGTTGTTGGCAATCTTGATGGCGCTTTCGTTGTCGCAGTAGAGTGGCACTTGCTTCAGATGAATGCCATAGTCCTTGAGTGTTTGCTTCATCCACAGAAGCTGAGCGCAGCAAGATCCAGTAGCAATGTATTCAGATTCAGCAGTGGAGAGAGATACACAGTTCTGCTTCTTTGAAGACCAACATACAAGTGATCGTCCCAGAAAGTGACATGTGCCTGATGTAGATTTGCGATCTACTTTGTCACCAGCATAATCTGCATCCAAGAATCCAACCAGATCAAACTCTGAGCCCTTTGGATACCATAATCCTAGAGTTGGGGTGTGAGCCAAATATCGAAGGATTCGCTTCACAGCTAAGTGATGCGACTCCTTTGGTGCCGCTTGAAATCGAGCACACATGTAAACACTAAGCATAATATCTGGCCTAGATGCACATAGATAAAACAAAGAACCAATCATGGAGTGGTATACCTTTTGATTGAACTCTTTACCATTGTCGTCAGGACCCAGATGATGCTTGGCTGGCATTGGAGTCGTGAAGCCTTTGCAGTCTTGCATACCAAACTTCTTCAGGCAATCTTTGAGATACTTCTCTTGAGATATGAAGATGCCGGTGCGTCGCTGTCGTATTTGAAGACCGAGGAAGAACTTCAGCTCTCCCATCATGGACATCTGATATTGCTCTTGCATCATATATCCAAACTCTTCACTGTACTTCTGATTGGTGCAGCCGAAGATAATGTCATCCACATATATTTGGCACACAAACAGTTCACCATCATATGTCTTCGTGAAGAGAGTGGGGTCTAGGGAACCAGGTATGAAGCCTTTGCTCTTCAGGAAGTATTTGAGTGTGTCATACCAGGCCCGAGGGGCTTGTTTGAGGCCATACAGTGCCTTGTTGAGCTTGTATACCATGTCAGGATGTTTTGGATCTTCAAAGCCAGGCGGTTGTGCAACATACACTTCTTCTTCAATCTTGCCATTGAGAAAGGCGCTCTTCACATCCATTTGATATAGAAGTATGTTGTGATGATTGGCATAGGCCAGCAGTATGCGTATGGCTTCAAGTCTAGTCACATGAGCAAATGTTTCATCGAAGTCAATGCCTTCCACTTGAGTATATCCTTGAGCAACGATACGAGCTTTGTTTCTGACAACTTGACCATGCTCATCTTGCTTGTTGCGGTATATCCATTTGATGCCTATTATGTTGTGCTTCCGAGGATCAGGACGCTTAACCAGTTCCCATACATTATTCAGCTCAAACTGTTGAAGCTCTTCTTGCATAGCTTGAAGCCATTCAGGTTCCATGAAGGCTTTTTCAACTTTCTTGGGTTCTATTATTGAGACGAATGCGAAGTGCCCACAGAAATTTGCCAGCTGAGTTGCCCTTGATCGAGTGAGCGGACCGGGTGCATTGATGCTTTCAATTATTCTCTCAATCTACACTTCATTGGCAACACGAGGATGTACAGGGCGAAGGTTTTGCTCTTGCTGATCATTGTCATTGTTAGTGGGATTGTCTTCAGGCTGAGCATTGTCTTCAGGTTGATCAGGTGCGGAGATGATAAGTTCCTCTTCAGGTTGAGCTTCAGAGGGTATGATTTCTCCGGTTCCCATAAGCTTGATTGATTTGCTGGATGGAACTTCATCTAGCATATTTGGGAGGTGCTCTCTTTGTGAACCATTAGTCTCATCAAACCGCACATCCACTGTTTCAACCACTTTATAATGAAAGAGATTGAAGACTCTGTAGGAGTGCGAATCCTTTCCATATACAAGCATAAAACCCTCATGTGCTTTTGGTGCAAATTTTGAAGTGTGATGTGGATCCTTGATCCAGCACCTGGCACCAAATACTCTGAAGTAACTAACATTTGGCTTCTTGCTAGTAAGGAGCTCATAAGATGTCTTGTTCAGAAGCTTGTGAAGATAAACACGATTGATAGTATGACATGCAGTATCAATGGCTTCAGGCCAGAATTTTCTTGGAGTCTTGTATTCATCAAGCATCATTCGGGCCATCTCAATGAGTGTTCTGTTCTTGCGTTCGACGACGCCATTTTGCTGTGGCGTGTATGGGGCTGAGAATTCATGTGTGATGCCCAAGATATCAAGATATGTATCAAGGCCAGTATTCTTGAATTCAGTGCCATTGTCACTTCTGATGTGCTTTATCTTGGCGCCATAGTTGTTCATTGCTCGATTGGCGAAGAGTTTGAAGACATCCTGCACTTCAGTCTTGTAGAGGATTATGTGCACCCAAGTATATCTAGAATAATCATCAACAATAACAAAGCCATAGAGGCAAGCAGTAGTAGTAAGAGTTGAGTAATGAGTGGGACCGAAAAGATCCATGTAGAGCAGTTCGAAGGGTCGAGTGGTTGTCATGATTGTCTTCGAGGGATGTTTGGCCCTCGTCATCTTCCCTGCTTCACAGGCACCGCATAAGTGATCTTTCTTGAACTTGACGCCCTCGATGCCTATGACATGCTTCTTCTTTCAAGGGTGTGGAGGTTCCTCATGCCGGCATGCCCTAGCCTCCGATGCCAGAGCCAGCATTCTGAAGCCTTTGCTAGAAGACATACGGCAAGCTGTGGTCCTGCCGAAAAATCTACCACGTACAAATCATCTTTCCGATACCCTTCAAACACTAGAGACTTGTCAGATTCCATTAGTACAAGGCAACGATATTTTCCAAATATTACGATCATGTTCAAATCGCAAAGCATTGAGACAGACATTAAGTTGAAGCCAAGGGATTCAACAAGCATGACTTTATCCATGTGTTGATCCTTTGAGATTGCAACTCTACCTAGACCCAATACCTTACTTTTACCAGTGTCAGCAAATGTGATGTGACTCTTGTCGGATGGACGTAAGGTTGAGTCCATAAGTAGGCTTCTTTTGCCAGTCATGTGGTTGGTACACCCACTATCAATAATCCATTCTGAAGACGCTGGTGTCGTACCCTACAGTGCAGTTAGGGGGATAGGCTTCACGAAGAGAATTGTGAAGCAAAAACATTTGACGATCCAGTGGGTTATGAAAGCTTAGATCTAGATTGGGACTGATAGGGAGAGTAGCAAGCGATTCAGGAACGAAGTACATGGTAAGACCATTCAGGCATTTGATCTTGCGCCCTACAAGATGTTTAAGGTCCCCAGCAATAGCGTCAGACGATTTTGGTTTTTTGCTGGAGGCCTTTCCCTGCAAAAGAGAGTTAAGCTTTCTTAGCCACCCACATCTTCAAGGGTGGCTTAGAAGCAATAAGTCTAAGTGCACCATCTGAGAACTTTGGCTTTGGAGCCCTAGCAAAAAGTCTTGCAGGCGGACAATAGTACTCATAAGAATAAGCAGAATAGTTCTTGGTCTTATGAACATGGCGGTTTGATGAACCGCGCTCATATTCATAGGCCTGAGTATGGTTTTCCTGCAAAACATTTGCGTTAGTGCGACTCAGGTGTGTCCTCTGTCTGTATGAAGCCTTTGGACCGTATGAAGCCTGTGGTCTGAGGTTTGTCTTCTTCACGTGTTGTGTCATGATGACATTCACAGGAAGATTCTCCAGACACTTTTTCGGAACCCAAATCTTCTTCATTGGCGGTCCATTCCTGCAATTAGTACCAATGTACCTGGCAAACACTTCATCATTCTGATTCTTAAACAGTTTATAGTTTGCATCAAAGGACTCATCAATGACAATGGGATTTGCACAAGAGAAGCCAGATAGATTGGATAGATCTGCTGAAGATTCCTTTGCAGCAACCCATGTGGTTTTGGGGTACTGCTCAGGTTTCCAATAAGAGCCATCAGCATTCATTTTCCTTACGAACCCAACACCCTCTTTCCTTGGGTTTCGGTTCAAGATCTGCTTTTTGAGGACATCACATAGTGTCTGATGCCCTTTAAGACTTTTGTACATCCCTGTTTCAAGCAATGTCTTCAACCTAGCATTCTCATCAGCAATAGCAGTGGTATCCTCAGCAGAGGGGTTAGTTACCACATCAATAGTTGAAGATATTGCAACAGTAGCAGCAGTAGAACATTCAGCAACAGAAGTAGCATTATCACGCTCAATGCATTTAAGACATGGTGGTTCAAATCCTTCCTGAGCAGAACTGATCTGTTCGGCGCGAAGTGACTCGTTTTCCTTTTGAAGATCTTCATGAGCCGCTCTTAATTTCTCAAGATCTTGCTTCCTTTGAAGATAATCATAGGAAAGCTTTTCATGAGTTGTTGAGAGCGTTTCATGACGACTTTCAAGTTTCTCATACTTAACATGAAGATTTTTTATGTCTTCAATTAAGGACTCAGATCGAGTCAGTTCAGCGCCCAACAGATCATCGCTTTTGTCTAACAGTTTTTGAATATGTTCCATGGCTTTCTGTTGTTCAGTTGCAATTTTAGCAAGTGTTTTGTAGCTGGGTCTTGAACCACAATCAGAGTCATCGTCACTAGATGTTTGATAGTGAGTAGTGCGTGTGTTTACCTTGGCACCGGGTGCCATGAAGTAGTAGGTAGGAGCGGAGTAGTCCTTGTCATTTGCATCGGTGTCGGTGATGAAGTCATTGTCTTCAGTGTTGAAGATGGACTTGGCAATGTATGCTGTAGCCAGACTTGCGATACCAGAATTGGACTCCTCCTCAGACTCCACCTCCGCCTCCTCAGAAGCGGACTCCTCCTCTGAATCCATTTCCTTGCTAACAAATGCACGTGCCTTGCCAGATGAGCTCTTCTTGTGTGATGAAGACTTTGAAGAAGACTTGGAAGAAGACTTTGAGTATTTCTTCTTCTTCTTGTCGTTAGAGTCATATTCCTTGCTCTTCTTCTTCTTTTTGTTCTCATTGTCCCACTGTGGACACTCAGAGATGAAGTGGCCAGGTTTCTTGCACTTGTGACATGTTTTCTTCTTGTAGTCATGAGCAGAAGCTTCATCATTCCTTGAGCTTGATCGGGAAGACTTTCTGAAGCCTTTCTTCTTGGTGAATTTTTGGAACTTCTTCACAAGCATAGCAAGTTCCCTTCCAATGTCTTCAGGATCACCAGAACTGCTATCAGATTCTTCTTCAGATGAGGAGACAGCTTTTGCCTTCAAGGCACGAGTTCGCCCATAGTTTGGACCGTAGATATCTCTTTTCTCAGAAAGCTGAAACTCATGTGTGTTGAGCCTCTCAAGTATGTCAGACGAATCAAGTGTCTTGAAATCAGGACGTTCTTGAATCATCAGGGCTAGGGTGTCAAACAAACTGTCAAGTGATCTCAGTAGTGTCTTGACGACTTCATGCTTGGTGATCTCAGTAGCGCCAAGGGCTTGAAGCTCATTCGTGATGTCAGTGAGTCGATCAAATGTGAGCTGGACATTCTCATTGTCATTTCTGTTGAAGCGGTTGAAGAGGTTACGAAGGACACTGATTCTCTGATCTCTCTGGGTTGAGACGCCTTCGTTGACCTTGGAGAGCCAGTCCCAGACTAGCTTAGATGTTTCCAAAGCACCCACGCGGCCATACTGTCCTTTGGTCAGATGACCACAGATGATATTCTTGGCAGTAGAGTCCAGTTGAACGAACTTCTTGACGTCAGCAGCAGTGACACATTCTCCAGCCTTGGGAACACCATTCTTGACGACATACCATAGGTCAACGTCAATGGCTTCAAGATGCATGTGCATGTTATTCTTCCAGTAGGGATATTCAGTTCCATCGAAGACGGGGCACGCAGCGGAGACTTTGATTATCTCTGCAGTCGACATAGCTAAAACTCCAGGTGGTTAAACCGAATCACACAGAACAAGGGAGTACCTTGCTCTGATACCAATTGAAAGTGCGTTATATCAACTAGAGGGGGGGTGAATAGGCGATTTTTATGAAAGTCTTCAAAACGTGGAAGTTATGAAGACAAACGATAGAAATAAACCTATTACCCTATAGCGGAAGGTAGACTACACTAGGCAAGCCATAGTCAAGTATTCAATAGAGTGAAAGCACAATGACTAATAGCAGCAATGTAGTAAGGATCAGGTAGGAAGATATTATGAAGCCAAACAGAACACGCAATCACTCAGTGAAGATAAAAGATAGTGCAATCATACAATGACTTCACAAGGAGTAATAGTACGTAAAGAGAAGGGAAGGATGAAACCAGTGACTCATTGAAGACAATGATGTGTTGGACCAGTTCCAGTTGTTGTGACAACTGTACGTCTGGTTAGGGCGGCTAGGTATTTAAACCTGAGGACACATAGTCCCGGACACCCAGTCCTGAACACGAGCTCAGGACACCCAGTCCTCACCATATTCCCCTTGAGCTAAGGTCACACAGACCTCGCCCAATTACTTTGGTAAGTCTTCAAGGTAGACTCCCAAACCTTCACAGACTTTGTTCACCGCCGATCCACAATGTCTCTTGGATGCTCAGAACGCGACGCCTAACCGGCTGGAGGATTCACAGTCCTCAAGTGTAATAAGTCTTCAGATCACACATACAAGAAGACTTAAGTGATGCCTAATTCTCTTTGGCTTTGGGTGGTTAGGGCTTTATCCTCGCAAGGGATTCTCTCTCAAGGGCTTCGAGGTGGGTTGCTCTCAAACGACAAAAGCCGTACACTAACTCTGAGCAGCCAACCGGTTTTGGTTGTAGGGGGTGGGCTATTTATAGCCACTAGGCAACCCAACCTGATTTGTTCGAAATGACCCTGGGTCACTAAGGAACTGACACGTGTTCCAAGGGTCAGATTTCAAACTCACACAGCAACTTTACTTGGGCTACAAGCAAAGCTGACTTGTCCGACTCTGGACAAGATTCGCTCTCATAGTCTTCACTCGAAGACATAGGTTTTGGTTAAGCATCACTTCAGTCATTCTGACTGGTTCTCTTGGACCCCACTTAACAGTATGGTGGTTCCTATGACTCAACAAAGAAGAAGAAAAAGAACTACGAAAGATCTAAGTCTTCGAGCTCCATAGGCTTCATGCGATGTCTTCTCTTGTCATAGTCTTCAATGTGAATATCTTCATATACCACCTTTGACTTCAATGTCTTCATACATTTTTAGGGGTCATCTTTGGTAGGAAAACCGAATCAATGAGGGACTTCTACCCGTGTTATCCCTCAACTAGGTTTGTTGTCAATACTCCAAAACCAACTAGGGGTGGCACTAGATGCACTTACAAGGTCAGAGACTTAGAATATTTCTAAGTCCCTGAAATCAGCAACATTACGAGGGCTACTTTGCATGTTTGTGCTAGTCACCACAGAGATCACAACCATACATGGCAGACACCCCTGTAAATATGGCATGGCATACTTCAAAACACATGTAGGGCTCAAGTTCATAGGAGGCACACAACAATCATGGCAAAAATGACTAATGCCCAATTACTGATATGAATCTGGAACTAATATAAACTACCACTCTTGCAACAACATTTAGTGCATCAAGATGATCTCAAAGGAACATGGTGCAATGGAATGAAATGAAGTACTCGTCGAGACGAACAATTTGATATGCTACACGCCCGAAACGGAGCCACAGATGCAAAGTTATGATGCGATGAACAGGGCATAAAATTACTGAGATCTGGGGACTTAGAGAAATCCGGGGTCAACCTCGAGCTTGATCGCCAGTGAGGAGGATGGGGTCGCCGGGGGAGGTCGAGCTTGCCGGAGGAGGGCTGGGGCCGGCACCAGCGAAGGGCGAGGCGGCGGAGGGGCGCCGGGGTTGCCGGCACGGCGACGTGGAGCGCGGATGGCGGCGCCGGCGAGGAGCCCGTGCGGCGGAGCAGCGGTCGGCGAAGGCGCCCGGGGCGGCTGGCGGCGGTGTCAGCGGGCGGAGGGCGCGGGGAGGCGTGGGCCGGCGCTCGGGGCAGGCGCGCGGAGTGCGGGCCGGGAGGGCCGGCCGTGGGCTCGCGGGCCGCGGCAGCGTGCGGCGGCGCTTGCCACATGGCGGCCCAGGAGAGGCTAGGAGCGGCGTCGCGGGGACGGGCGGACATGTCCGTCGGCGCGGGAAAAGTGTCCGACGGCGGAAGGTGGAAGATTGCTAGGGTTTCGCCCGAATTTTTGGAGGGGATCACCTATATATAGGTAGAGGGAGCTAGGAGAGTCCAAATGAGGTGCGGTTTTCGGCCACGCGATCGTGATCGAACGACCAAGATGATGGAGGGGGTTTAGGTGAGTTTTGGGCCACTTTGGAGGGGTGTTGGGCTGCAACACACACAAGGCCTTTACGGTTCCTCGGTTAACCGTTGGAGTATCAAACGAAGTCCAAATGGCACGAAACTTGACAGGAGGTCTACCGGTAGTAAACCAAGGCCGCTTGGCAAGTCTCGGTCCAATCCGAAAACGTTTAGTGCCCGCACACGAAAAGAGGTAGAAAGGGACACCGGGTGACATAGGAGCGCCAGATTGCAAAATGGACAACGGGGAAAAAGCTTGGATGCATGAGACGAACATGTATGCAAATGAAATGCACATGATGACATGATATGAAATGCATGACATGCAAGAAAATGACAAGGCAACAACAGCGAATAACTGGAAGACACCTGACACATCGGTCTCGGGGCGTTACACCCTCGCCTCTCCTGTGGTCCGGCCGGGTTTGCATTAAGAAGCATGTTAGTTACTGCTCTCCATCACGGTGAGGCATATTTCCTCGCAATCCCTCTTCTAATTTCGTTCCGTTTGTTCCCAAATTGGCTATAAAATAAGGAAGAGCATATATATGTTCATTATCTACCTTCCTTACTACATATAAGCTATATTTGTTCCAATAAATTACTTCCTATTTACAGATCGCGGGCGCCCGAGTCACACAAACTTAACAAATTAGCCATACATTTTCTAAATTATTGCATGGCATGTTTAGAAAGCTTGATACCAAGTTGTTAGTTTTATGCTTATCCTCCTTTCCTGAGTTTCGCATGTGTTCTCTGTAGATGCCGAGTAGTAGCGACAACACTCATTGAAGCCATGTATCTTTATCTGATTCGGACAACCCTAGGTCTTCATCAGATTGTGAGGGATCAAGTAGTCTTGAACGGGATAGAGCTGCAGCAATTACCCTTCCGGTCAGGACACGGAGGAACGCTCCAAGGAAGCCCACACACCAGCCTAAATGTGTATATGAAGTAATCGAGATTGATTTAAAGTCTTGGGCTCCAACTAAACTAGATAAAGCACACATGAGGTTCAGGAGTGTGTGTGGATTTGTTTGTAGGGCAAGGCTCAACATTAATCTGCCGGGGTTTCGGAAGGATGACGCAGAAACATGACGAAGGATAGTCCGAGAGATCATGGATCACTTCAACGTTCCAGAGCAGTGGAGAATGCAGGTGGAACACGCTGCACTGAAGAAGGCTAGGGATGCTTGGAGAAACTAGAAGCACGTGCTGTACAAGAAGTACTTGAGTGAAGGCAAGGACCCAATCCCCGCATACCCCCAAATTACAAAGGCAGACTGGGCAGAATTCAAAAGGTTCAGGGCAACTAAAGAGTTTGCTGAGAAGAGTTTCAAGCAATCGGAACTTCAGAAGAAGAACATACACCCCCACCATATGGGTGTGGCAGGATACTACAACATGAAACTGATATGGGAACAGGAGGACAAAGAAGCAGTAGCGGCGGGAGGGAATCCGGCCTTTAGTGAAATCAGGGGCGAGCATGCTAGAGACTACTTGCGGGCACATGCAAAGAGGCGTGATGACGGAACTTATTACTTTGAAAACGCACGTGACGCCAAACTGTATGAAGTGATGTTAGAGGCTTCCAAGATCCCTGGAAGGTTCTACAGGAACTCAGGGCCATGTGACATTCTGTCGATTGCTCTGGACACAAAAGAGCCCCCTGGTCATGCAAGGGGAATAGGTGTTAATGTCCCGCACAAGAGGGCGTTCACACTCAGCAAAGAAGAGAGGCTCAACATGAAAAAGTGAGGAGTGAAATGAATCAGAATGCATTGTATGAAAGGTTGAAGAAGGAGATTTATCCGGCTGTTTGAAAGGATGTTGAGGAGTCAATGATGATGCAGAAGAGTCTAACATTGACAGATAGCCAGCAGATGGGAGGGGGCGGGCATGGAGGATGCTACTTATTGCGCAACAACACTGCACAAGAGTAGCTATCCATCAGCTGACCCCAGCGACACTGAGACTGCAGCTGCTCATGATGATGCTATATCTGATCTATCTGGAATGAAAGACAGATTGGAGGGCGTGCTTACACATTATGAAGGTACATTTAAATGTGGAACAGCCTGGGTTTGCCCACCCTTCTTGGAAGATGGTCTCTTCTTGGACAATGTGCCATTGAAGCCGGGCTGTGTGAAGTGCTACGTGACTGAAGTAAAGCCTGGATTCAATGAATTTGCCCTGAAGAATGTCCTAGGAGACTTCAACGAGCAAAGGACCTTGGGAGAAACACGATTACATCAAATCCAGTGGCCACGAAAGGAAATAGAGTTCATTGATGAGATTCCTGGAGCCCCGCCAAGAGCAACCACTGTCGCCCCTCAACCGGTGACGCTCTCCTTGCCACAACAGCTCTTGCGGGCTGATGCATCAACCTGTGATCAGCCGGCCCGAATTTGTGGCGTACAAGCCATGTCATCCTCCACCCCAAAGCAGCCAGTGGCAAGGCCTACAACTGCTGATGACGCACCACCGGTTCAGATGCCGGTCACTGAAGCAGTGGGGGGAGACTCAGCTGCAGCACATGCTCAGCATACCAACATGGTGGAATAGACTGCTAAGCAGTCTGATGCTTCAGAACCGCCTGCTAAGTAGTCTGTAGGTCCAGAACCAACTGCTCATCAGTCTGTCAGCCCACAGGCGCGTGATTAGCATACCAATGCGTCAGCACTTCCTGCTCAGCAAACCAACAGGTTGGCATGGCCTGCTCAGCACACCCACAAGTTGGCACCACCTGCGCAGAAACCCGACATAGCTTCAATGCATGGTCAGCAGTCTGATGCCTCTGCTCCTACAGCCCAGCTGTCCGTCACAGTAGCACCACCAGCTCAGGGGTCCAGCATAGATAAACCGTCTGCTAAGCAGTTCGTCCAAGCTTCACTGCCTGCTCGGCAGTCTACCTTGCAGCCAACCAGACGTTCTGCCAGAAATGCTTCAAGTACCAAGAAGGAAGTGGCCAAAAAGGCTACACCCATGAGGAAGCACAGCGGGAGAGTGAAGAGGAAAGAGAACGATTGCCTCTTATTTAAAGCACTCATCGCCCAGAACCAAATTAGCAGCAGCTTGTTCGAATCGGGGAGTAATATTATTCTGATGCCATGGATGATGAAGAAGTAGAATTGTTGCTTGCTAAAAGTAAAGCGGCTGTACTTCAAGCATGCAAGTACGTCCATGGCCAGCCATTTCTTGTTGGTGAATACTTTGATGAGTGCAACTCCAGTTGCCGCGAGTTACATGAATATTGCATGTATCAAATGTCAGAAGGTCATCATGGTTTGCTAGTCCACTACAACAGAGATCATTTCTGACACGATGCTGGGTCCATCAATATGAGTTTCGAGGACTTACATCTCTTCTTCAACTTCAATGTGCTCGATGCCACTCTTGTTAGATGCCTGATTTTGTAAGTACTTAACAAACTCTGATCAACTTCTCCACACAAGGCTGTAAATGATAAACATCTAACTGCATTTTATTCCTCTCAGGTGATTGAACGCATAGAGAAGAAAAAGGGAGAGTGTGTATTTCATAGATCCTGCATTAGTAAATGGCGCAACATTAGATGGTAAGGACCGACGGGACTGGGTTGTTAACACGGTCGTCCGTATCTTCGAAAACAAGTCCCATGCACAATCATTTCTCTGGCCATATCATGAACGGTAAGTCAAGTAAACAACCACACATGCACTGATTGTCTTTCAGATTTCGACATCATTCGTAAGTTCATGGCTTTCTTAATATGTAGCAATCATTGGATATTGGTATTCATTGTTCCAAACAAGAACACAGTTTACTACATCAATTCTCTCAGAGAGTGAACAAACACTCAGGATCTGACGCATGTTCAGCAATTCTTGGATAGGCATTGAATTCTATGATGTTGAAATTAATTTGCATTCATATCTGGTTCAATAATTGATGTTGTCAAAATTCATCATCATTTGCAGTGTGCTCGCATTGTGGAAAACTAAACCAGGGAACATGTTCAAGACGAAACAACCTCTGCAGCACGAGATCGTTTCTCCGTTAACACACCAAAATCCACTATTTTCAGAAAATTTTATCCAATAGTTTGCAAATACCTTTCCTTACACTAGTCAAATGTTCAAGCTTCTAAATAAACCTCTTTCTATTTTGTCTAAAGAAAAAAATAATACATCTAACACTGGTTAGGTTGTTCCCAACAGGACAAATACATGACTAATTTTGTACAAAAAATTTCAGTGTCCTCAGCAAGAAGCTGGGACCAACCTTTGTGGATACTATGTTTGTAGACACATGATCTCCATTTGCAAATCCGCTGATAGTTGTGACGATCCTCACGAATTAGTACGAGTAAGTCTATCTTAATTAATATCTTCTACTCCACTCATATGGCACATTCTGATTTTAAAAATACTGCAGCTCATCTTAAAACCGAGGACCCCTGAACCGCTCCAGACTGGTGAATTGTTGATGGTTCGAAGATTTATCAGCGACTTCTTCCCGGATCACTACATCAATCCCACTGGAGATAATGAAGATTCCAACATGCGTTCTCCTGAAACATTGAGTAAGAGTTAGCCGCTAAACATATAACGCATGGATCCATTGTTTTCCATCTGATGAGGTCTTCGTATTTCGTACACTATGATTAATTATGTAATGCATATATGTGTGGACAAATCATTGGAATTTAGCTACCATATGTTCAATTGCAATTTGTTGCAAAATCTGATGAATGTTCTTCCTGTGGACACTATTTGTTCAATTGAATATTGTGGTGAATTTTCTTTTTGCGTGCCGATTCAAAATGAGATATTTTTGTTTATTTGTTCAATTGAATATTGTGGCGAATTTGCTTTTTGCGTGCCGATTCAAAATGGGATATTTTTGTTTTAACCTGGCAATTGCTCCGCACATAGTTCAACTAAATGAGTGTGTGCGATCCACATCCGAAAGCATACGTCAATCGTAGCAGAACCGTCGGTGATACATAGCAGATCGCAAACAATTTGCAGCGCTACTACGTGTGCGTAGGGTCTCCGGAACCATTTGTGATATCGCGTTATCGCACACGAGAACTGGGAGTAAACCGTGCCCAATGCAAAACACAATCCCAGTCGTAATTTTTTAAGGAAACGTGTGGGATCCCAAATGAAAAGCACACGTCACTCTTGCGGCAATCGTCGGTGATACCCAACAAATCACAAACAGTCTGTAGCACTTGTATGTGTGCGAAGGGGCTCCTGAACCGTTTGTGATAGGACATTATGGCAGACGGTAATTGTTGGCAAACATGTGCGATAGAGTCTAGCATGGCAGACGGGTTACGCAAAAAACTCGTGTGCGATGGGGCACAAATCACACATAGTTCATATATTGGCCCGTGTGCCTTACATACTGTTTCCCAAACGGTTCGTTACAACACAGCGTATGGTTTCACTGCGTCATTAGAAATGCTTAATCACCGATACCACACATCCGAAATAATTTAGTGTGTGCTGCATCGCACACGATTACATTTTGGAAGGCCTCTGGATCACTGCTCCATATCCCCGACGGTTTCTGGGTCGTGTGGGAACGACACCCTATCGTGCACACTCACTTGGCGACTGTTCCAAATGCCATCTTGGAAAGGGGTTAAAAACCGTTTGTTTAGGACCGACGCGCACCAGTGATAGCTAGTAGCTAGATGGCTTCTTATCTCTCTCTTTGATCTTCAATTCAATGTTCTCCTCGATGTTCTTGGAGTTCTATCCGATGTAATATTCTTTTGTGGTGTGTTTGTCGAGATCCGATGAATTGTGATTTATGATCAGATTATCTATGAATATTATTTGAGTCTTTACTAAATTCTTATATGCATGATTTGATATCTTTGTATTTCTCTTCGAATTATCGGTTAGGTTTGGCCAACTAGATTGGTTTTTCTTGCAATGGGAGAGGTGCTTAGTTTTGGGTTCAATCTTGTTGTTTCCTCACCTAGTGACAAAGTAGGGGTAGCGAGGCACATATTGTATTGTTGCCATCAAGGGTAAAAAGATGGGGTTTTCATCATATTGCTTGAGTTTATCCCTCTACATCATGCCATGTTACTTAAGGCGTTACTCCGTTCTTATGAACTTAATAGTCTAGATGCATGCTGGATAGCGGTCAATGTGTGGAGTAATAGTAGTAGATGCAGGCAGGAGTTGGTCTACTTGACATGGACGTGATGCCTATATTCATAATCATTGCCTTGGATATCATCATAACTTTGCATTTTTCTATCAATTGCTCGACAGTAATTTGTTCACCCACCATATTATTTTCCTTAAGAGAGAAGCCTCTAGTGAAACCTATGGCCCCCAGGTCTATTTTCCATCATACATTTTCAGATCTATAAACCAAAAAACCCAAAAATACCTTGCTGCAATTAATTTACTTTTAATTTGTTTTACGTTGTAGTAATCTTTTATATCTATCTCTACCAGATCTCATCCTTTCAAGTGACCGTGAAGGGATTGACAACCCTTTTATTGCGTTGGGTGCAGGTGTTTGATTGTTTGTGTAGGTGCCTAGATTGGATACTTGCCTGTATCTCCTAGTGGATTGATACCTTGGTTCTCAAAACTGAGGGAAATACTTATCTCTACTTTGCTGCATCACCCTTTCATTTTCAAGGAAAAAACCAACGCAAGCTCAAGAAGTAGCAAGCATGCGTTGGTTTTACACCGATGTTGATCTCCACAAAAGAATACTCCCATGAGGCAACCCCTTTTGTACCCTGATGAAGCCGCTATATCATCAAGAAGTCC